>NC_090270.1:302917074-303228574 GCF_040414725.1 Anabrus simplex
GCTTCGAGCAAGAAAAGCGGAGAATAGAAATTGACAAGCGCAATGCTAGAAGACAACGTCAGCTCATGAAGAAAAACCAAACTACAAAGCCAGTACCTAACAGAAGAAATGTGTGTCAAAAATGTGGGAAAATCTGCGGTTCTAGGATTGGCCTCTACAGTCACCTAAGATCTCACAAAAACTAAGTTCTTCAGGAAGACAATCATACTCGTTTACGAGGGATAGCCCATCATAATATTCCTTAACCACGAGGAATTTTGAGTTTCTAAGAGCGGTTTGTTCGCTCCTTGTAGATCCATAAGAGCAAAACTGTTTTCTTAACATGGAAATGTATTATCGGAAATGTAATTAATTCAACTACTTGATTGGCATGTTGACAACTGTTCAAAATTATGATACTGCAAATACTTGAACCAGCTCTTTGGAAACTTTCGCAGTTGACACCTTTACACGTATTTGAACTGGCAGATTGAAAACTGTGCAAATTCACATGTTTATAAATATTCAACTAGAAGACTGGAAACTGCTTATATTACCACGTTTATATCTGCGAATACATTTCTAGAAAATCTCAATTCCTCTTATTAATATCACCAGCATCATTTAAAACGTGGCTAAGTGCGCCTTTCACAGCTCGTCGTTTTTATCAGACATCTATCAATAGACAAGTCTTATGACCGTGTGCACTCCTTACCAAGTTTTACTGTGAATACTATATTCTTTAAAGTTAATAAACCTTGAAAAACCTGAGAAAACTTAAAATTTTACATGTACCTTCCGAACGATATCACATACAATTTTGACCTTGGCCTGCTCAGTGATTTTACATGGTTTTGTACACTTTGGTTAAATGGTGCAAACTTAAATGTGCTTACATTAAGGACCAAGGTGGTTGTCCCTGCCCAAAAATTAATTTATTAATTAATTGTGGATTAAATTACCATCTTGAATATTTACAAAATTATACACAGACGCTGTAAACATGCGTAATCTACTCTAGCTCATCCAAGAATAACGTCTATCACTGAAAAAGGAAACAACCTACACTATTTTATTATTTATTTACAACTGTTCACATTCATGTACCTTCCTAGACATATTTTCAACTGCCCTCAGCATAACAAAGTATGGCGCTGGATAATAATAAAATGAAGGCTCCCCACACTTCCAAAACTGCCTACATCCTTAATAAACGATTTTGTAAAAATTACGGGAAAATTATTCATTCCTTTCCCTTTGGTGGAGTAGCCAACATTTTTCAGTTTTTTATCTGGGTGAACACACACCTATTATATTCATAATTACAAAAATCAAGGCTCGATAATTGCGACATTGTGAATGATTTTTATTTGGATGTAGAAAGTTTTGGAATTGTACGCTGGAATGATAGAGTTTTGAAAATTACTTTATACATACATACATTATCATTATAGACTGTTATGCCTTTCAGCGTTCAGCCTGCAAGCCTCTGAGTATTTACTAAACGTCGCCACAATCCTCGATTTGCAACTAGTGCTGTGGCCTCATTTAGTTCTATACCTCTTAAATCGTTAGAAACAGAGTCTAACCATCGTCGTCTTGGTCTCCCTCTACTTCTCTTACCCTCCATAACAGAGTCCATTATTCTCCTAGGTAACCTATCCTCCTCCATTCGCCTCACATGACCCCACCACCGAAGCCGGTTTATGCGTACAGCTTCATCCATTGAGTTCATTCCTAAATTAGCCTTTATCTCCTCATTCCGAGTTCCCTCCTGCCATTGTTCCCACCTGTTTGTACCAGCAATCATTCTTGCTATTTTCATGTCTGTTACTTCTAACTTATGAATAAGATATCCTGAGTCCACCCAGCTTTCGCTCCCATAAAGCAAAGTTGGTCTGAAAACAGACCGATGTAAAGATAGTTTCGTCTGGGAGCTGACTTCCTTTTTACAGAATACTGCTGATCGCAACTGCGAGCTCACTGCATTAGCTTTACTACACCTTGATTCAATCTCACTTACTATATTACCATCCTGGGAAAACACACAACCTAAATACTTGAAATTATCGACCTGTTCTAGCTTTGTATCACCAATCTGACATTCAATTCTGTTGGATTTCTTACCTACTGACATCAATTTAGTCTTCGAGAGGCTAATTTTCATACCATACTCATTGCACCTATTTTCAAGTTCCAAGATGTTAGACTGCAGGCTTTCGGCACAGTCTGCCATTAAGACCAAGTCGTCAGCATAGGCCAGGCTGTTTACTACATTTCCACCTAACTGAATCCCTCCCTGCCATTTTATACCTTTCAGCATATGATCCATGTAAACTACAAACAGCAAAGGTGAAAGATTACAGCCTTGTCTAACTCCTGTAAGTACCCTGAACCAAGAACTCATTCTACCATCAAATCTCACTGAAGCCCAATTGTCAACATAAATGCCTTTGATTGATTTTAATAATCTACCTTTAATTCCATAGTCCCCCAGTATAGCGAACATCTTTTCCCTCGGTACCCTGTCATATGCTTTCTCTAGATCTACGAAACATAAACACAACTGCCTATTCCTCTCGTAGCATTTTTCAATTACCTGGCGCATACTGAAAATCTGATCCTGACAGCCTCTCTGTGGTCTGAAACCACACTGGTTTTCATCCAACTTCCTCTCAACGACTGATCGCACCCTCCCTTCCAAGATACCTGTGAATACTTTGCCTGGTATACTAATCAATGAGATACCTCGATAGTTGTTGCAATCCTTCCTGTTCCCTTGCTTATAGATAGGTGCAATTACTGCTTTTGTCCAATCTGAAGGTACCTTACCAATACTCCACGCTAATTTGACTACTCTATGAAGCCATTTCATCCCTGCCTTCCCACTATACTTCACCATTTCAGGTCTAATTTCATCTATTCCTGCTGCCTTATGACAATGGAGTTTATTTACTATCCTTTCCACTTCCTCAAGCCTAATTTCACCAACATCATTTTCCTCCTCCCCATGAGCTTGACTGTTTGCAACACCACCATGATGATTTCCTTTTACATTGAGAAGATGTTCAAAATATTCCCTCCACCTCTCCAGTGATTCCCTGGGATCTGTTATGAGTTCACCTGAATTACTCAAAACACTGTTCATTTCCTTTTTCCCTCCCTTCCTAAGATTCTTTATTACTGTCCAGAAAGGTTTCCCTGCTGCTTGACCTAGCCTTACCAGATTATTACCAAAATCTTCCCATGACTTCTTTTTGGATTCCACAACTATTTGTTTCACTCTGTTTCTTTCATCTACGTACAAATCCCTGTCTGCCTCGGCCCTTGTTTGGAGCCATTTCTGATAAGCCTTCTTTTTACGTTTACAGGCTGCTCTCACTTCATCATTCCACCAAGATGTTCGCCTTTTCCCATCTTTACACACAGTTGTTCCTAGGCATTCCCTTGCTGTTTCTACTACAGCATCCCTGTATGCCACCCATTCACGTTCTATATCCTGAACCTGCTTACTGTCTACTGTTCGAAACTTCTCACTAATCATATCCATGTACTTCTGTCTAATTTCCTCGTCCTGGAGATTTTCTACCCTTATTCGTTTGCAGACAGATTTCACTTTCACTACCCTAGGCCTAGAGATACTTAGTTCACTACAGATCAGATAATGGTCAGTATCATCAAAAAATCCCCGAAAAACTCGTACATTCCTAAAAGATTTCCTGAATTCAAAGTCTGTTAAGATATAGTCTATTATGGATCTGGTACCCCTAGCCTCCCATGTGTAGCGGTGAATAGCCTTATGCTTGAAGAATGTATTCGTAACAGCTAAACCCATACTAGCACAGAAGTCCAGCAAACGCTTCCCATTCCCATTAGCTTCCATATCTTCCCCACATTTACCAATCACCCTTTCGTATCCTTCAGTTCTATTCCCAACTCTCGCATTGAAATCGCCCATTAGCACTATTCTATCCTTGCTGTTGACCCTGACCACGATGTCACTCAATGCTTCATAAAACTTGTCAACTTCATCCTCATCTGCACCCTCACATGGTGAATACACGGACACAATTCTTGTCCTAATTCCTCCCACTGAGAAATCTACCCACATCATTCGCTCACTTACGTGCCTAACAGAAACTATGTTGCGTGCAATGGTATTCCTGATAAAGAGCCCTACCCCAGACTCTGCCCTTCCCTTTCTAACACCCGTCAAGTACACTTTATAATCTCCTATCTCTTCCTCCTTATCTCCCCTTACCCGAATATCACTTACTCCTAGCACATCCAGATGCATCCTCTTTACTGACTCAGCAAGTTCTACCTTCTTTCTTCCATAAGCCCCGTTAATATTGATAGCTCCCCATCGAATTCCATTTCGTTCGCCAAGTTGTTTCCAAGGAGTCCCTCGCCTGTCAAATGGGAGTGGGACTCCATTACTCCCATAGGTCCGAGGCTTGCTTAAAGTGTTCTGAGCTCGGTAAATTCATGAAGCAGGATGCTGCCCTACTTGCACATAGTCCAAGTGAGGATCTCTCCTCTAACGGGTTATGGACCACCGGTGAATTGTGTAGTCCTAGCCGCCTGAGCACAAGGAGGGCCACGACTCAGAATATGTCCGAGATGCCCACTCCCATTCCATAGCAACTGGTATCCCGACTCTCAGGACCACTTACTAGGCCACTCAGCCGTTGCCCATGGTTCACGAACTAGGACGTGACTACAGTAACCCACAAACATGAACCATCTTTATCATTTAGATTAAAGTAAATTATATAAATCCCTGTAAGCTGACATCATTGAAATACAACTGTCTAGAAAAACTGGCAGATTGATCAGGAACCGGGTTCAAATCCCGATCACTCCATGTGAGATTTGTGCTGGACAAAGAGGAGGCGGAACAGGTTTTTCTTCGGGGACTCCAGTTTTCCCTGTAATCTTTCACTCCATAAACACTCCTTAATACCATTTCGTTTCATCTCTCAGTCACTAATCATTGCCCCAGTAGAGTGCGATAGGCTTCGCCAGCTGACATAGTTCCTACCCTCGCCGCTAGATGGGGGCTTCATCCATTCCATTTCTGACCGGGTCGAATGACTGGAAACAGGCTGTACTTTTTTCATCAGGTATCCGGGGAAGAAGCATATTCTTCTGAGAATCACACGACAATTGAACTGTTTTTTCTTTACGAGTTTTAAGGTCTTTATAAAATGTTTTTGCTTTATGCGTATTCACTCTAAACTTTGTCAAGTATTCATGTTTTCATGAGGCACTTTACATTCGACAATTAGGCCGTTAAGTCTAATGCACTCAGAGCAGGCATCCGTTGCTCAAGATCTGAAGACAAGATTTAAGAATGTAACAAACCAAACCAAACCCCGTGGCACTACAGCCCTTGAAGGGCCTTGGCCTACCAAGCGACCGCTGCTCACCTCGAAGGCCTGCAGATTACGAGGTGTCATGTGGTCAGCACGACGAATCCTTTCGGCCGTTATTCTTGCTTTCCAGACCGGGGTCGCTATCTGACCGTCAGATAGCTCCTCAATTCTAATCACGTAGGCTGAGTGGACCTCGAACCAGCCCTCAGGTCCAGGTAAAAATCCCTGTCCTGGTCGGGAATCGAACCCGGGGCCTCCGGGTAAGAGGCAGGCACGCTACCCCTACACCACGGGGGCCGGCTATGTAACAAACACCTTTATAAAAACAATCATATTTAACGGACTGATCCTTGTTTTCTCTGCAATAAATTTTCCACCACTGGTTTTTTTCTACTGCCTCTAGGAAGAGATTACCGTGCAGATCTTTCTCTACCCTAGTGAGAATCGACTCATTTTAGAACGGAAATGAAAGTAATAACTGACTCCTAATGCCTCTCGAAAACATTGTTAGGTTTATCACCACTTTTCTTTAGGAATGCTGCCCATGTTCATAAATTTCCGACTAAGATTCTGTATTCGAAATCTTGAAATTCCATGTATATTCAGAAAGGTAGTATTACAGACTGGAGTCATCCCCATGCTTAGGCTTACTTTTTACAAAATAATCTATAGTTAATCGGTGGATTGAGTAGTTCATTAACTGTTATTGCTGGTCCCAAGCGCGGATAAAGGAGGAGGTTTGACGTCAGGAAGGGCATCCTGTCGTAACAGTTACTGCCATAAACGAAACAACAGCCAGAATACACCTTGAAGCAACCTTTATTCTCAAAACCTTACTTGTAAATTTGAGGTCGAGTACAGTTGATCTCCCCATAACCTTCTACTGATTAGCATGATGGAACTAACACCTAAGAAGGCTTCTACCCCAGGCCCTAGTAGATATACCAGGTTTTCTTGGTCCTCGGATTGTGGGGGGCCGAGAACATCATGCGGGAATGTGTCGGAGCTTCCCTAATCTCTCAAAGCGAAATGCAAGCACTTCATAGGAACATTAAATATCAGAATAGTACTCAAAATTGGAAAACTGAAGCAATTAACAGATGTAATGGACAAACCTGGCATTCAAATTCTACCATTACAAGAAATTCGATATAGAGATCAAGATCGCTTCGAATCAGGAAATTATAGATTCTACAAAGGAGGGCCGGTAATATCGACATCCAATGAACCTCCACAATTTGGCACATCATTCGCAGCCAGAAAAAAAAATACTATAGATTCCGTGCTAAATTTCACATCTCCTTCGAGAAAAATTGAACTTCTTTCGAATAAATAGCGAAACAAGGCATGTGCATTAATCAATGCACATGCTCCCACAAACAACTATAATAGAAAAATTACGCTAAAAGTTATATGAATTCTCGGAACTACTGGAAGAAGTAACAAACAAAATTCCAGGACACCACGTCAAAGTGTTGATGGGAGACTTTAATGCACAAGTTGGTACAGAAAAAAAATTAGGAGAACAGTGGGATTGTATCCAGCACATCAAAGGACAAACTTAAATGGTGAAAGATTAATTGAATTTTACCAAACGTTTGATCTAAAAATAATGTCAACACACTTTCTGGCCCTACCCAGCAATATATCCCCCCAGTCATCAGCAAGGCCAATTTCAAACTGATCATGTAGCAGTTACCAGGCAGAATCAGAGCGAAATAATGAATGTTAAAGTCAAGAAAGGAATTATAGTTTCAGACCATCACTTGTCACTAGTAAAAATAAAGTTTCAACCAAATAAAGCCAAATGAGAACTTTGAGAACACCAATAATTGATTCTGAAATCCTTAAACTAAAGTCAGATATCTTCCTTGGAAATTCACCCTCACATATACCAGCTAATTGGAATTACCGGTACTTGAAATATTCAATACACCAGGTATCGCAAAATATTGGTACGCCACCAAGAAGAAGAAAACATAGATTGGGGAATGACACATGTGGCAAAGCAATTGATTAGTGACTCAAGACATGCAAAGATGGAACTCTCACAAATCAGAAATCAATTGGCAGGAATTCCTTAAAGTTCGAAAACAAACGTCCCAAACCTTTACAACAGAAAAGCGTAAGTACGAACTTTCCAGACTGGTGGAAATTGATCAAGACTTCAAGAAAGATGATACCAGAAACTACTATGAATTACAGTCATTACGTTCTGAGACTGACCGCATGATGTCACTGTGGTGCACTATAGCGCATAGGCGGCGACGTGGTATAGTACCATCACAGTCTACAAGACAGTTAGTCTCTCGTCGCTGCAAGAGACAGTTGAGAGTATGCAATGGAAGCAGACGTACGGTTGTTGTAGTAACGGTGATTTGAATGCGCCTGTGTCACACTTTGAGCAACGGGCAAACATCAAGTTTTGCCAGAAATCAGGCAAAGCCGCTGCCGAAACTTTTGAAATGATGCAGCAGGTTTACGGTGAGGACACATTGAGTCGCAGTGTTATGTTTAGGTAGCACCGACGTTTTTGCAGGAGGGGACAATTTGGAAGGTGATGTGCTTACTGGTCAGCAACAAACAGTTCGAACGAACGCAAGATCCAAGAAGTTGCAATGTTGGAGCGTACTAACCGCTCCCAATCGGTAGACGATCTCGCAGCAGCAATAGGGGTCAGCCATGGTACTTGGCACAAAATTCTTGCGGATGACCTCAACATGTCTCGTGTTACCCAGCGCAGTGTGCCAAGAATCCTGTCGCAAGTCCAACGTGATGATCACATGACAATTTGTGGCGTCCTCGTCAGTAGTGCTGACGATGATCCGATGCTTCCCAACCGGATAATAACTGGAGACCAAACATAGTGTTTCCTTTACGATCCGCAACGGAAACGACAATCCGCCACCTAGAAAACGCCATCATCACCACGACAAGGCGGATCAAAATGCAAGGTGATGCTGGAACTGTTTTTGATTCAAATGGAATCGTTCACATGGAATTCCTCCTAGACCGTGCAACGGGGCGAGTTGGCCGTGCGGTTAGACGTGCGGCTGTGAGCTTGCATCCAGGAGATAATGGGTTTGAATCCCACTGACGGCAGCACTGAAGATGGTTTTCCGTGGTTTCCCATTTTCACACCAGGCAAATGCTGGAGCTGTACCTTAATTAAGGCCACGACTGCTTCCTTCCATCTCCTAGGCCTTTCCTAACCCATCGTCGCCATAACACCTATCTTTGTCGGTGCGACGTAAAGCAACTAGCAAAATTCACTTTAAGGAGATACTTGGCCATTTACGCGATGCAATTCGCCGTAAGCGACCCGGGCTTTGGCGTACAAAGAATTGGCTGTTGCTACACGACAGCGCCCCTGCATATCGCTCTTTCCTTGTCCAAGAGGAACTTGCAAGGCAACAAGTGACAGTTTTGCCATACCCTCCGTACTTACCTGATCTCGCACAATGCGAGTCTTCTTCTCATTCCTCGCCTGAAAGCACTCCTATGTGGGCGCAGATTTCAGTCGTCAGAAGAGGTTATGACGGCCACAAGAGAAGCCATACGAGACCTTCCTGCCAACTGCTTTCAGTGGTGCTTCCAGCAGCTATACCAACGTTGGCGAACGTGCATTAGGGCCAACGGCGACTATGTTGAGGGTGGATGTGGCTCTGTGTAGGTATACGCCGTGTAATGCGGCATCGTGTGCAACAAACACAGGCGTGAGGATGCCTATCCTCCAGGCGTCAAGTCTCAGAACTTAACGACTGTACTACGTATAAAGTCCTGCGTAATTTTACCGGGACAGTTAATTAATATAAGAGCGGACGATAAGGCTTCTTCGATCCTTGATTTTGATATTTTAGTGTCGAACCATTTCGACCCCACCGCCTGTGCTAACCGTGAGAGCACTTAGACCTCATTAATTGGTTGATCTCCAAATTCCAATAACCATCGGACCAATTCGACAACACCCAGTTTTGAGGTGGGTCTACCATAAAGCCTTGCACAAATATATCCGAAAGGGTGTCAGTAGACCCACGGACGCCACGAACCCGCGCAAATTTAGGCGTAGTTCCATTTATTAAATGCGGTTATTGCTTTGTCGTACATGTACAAACTTGATTATTTACAACGTTTACTATGAAAATAGTAATCATTTATTCCTTAGAATTTTGCCACAGGTTTTAATAATACTAACTACCTTTACGGTTTTCGGGGACGCCGATGTGCCTGAATTTCGTCCCTCAGGAGTTATTTAATGTGCCAGTAAATCTACTGACACGACGCAAACGTATTTGAGCACCTTCAAATACCACCGGACTGAGCCGGGATCGAACCCGCCGACTTGAGCTCAGAAGGCCAGCGCTCTAGCGACTGAACTACCCCTCACTGGTTTCAGCCCATTTGATAACGTAAGAGACTTTTCTAAAAAAAAGTCGATGTCTTCAGTTTCATCATAGTTAGTTCTAGACCTCGTGGTTCTTTCCCCTAAAATGCAATAGGTCTTTCTTCTCTTCGAAATTTAGAGATTCATATCCATCTTGGCTATTTCAAAATCAGATGTTTCTGGTTTCTCTTCCTAATTTGATAAAAACTCCTTGAAATGGGGATGTCTTTTTATCAAACTATTGAACATAGAATCCCAGCCTTCAACGACTTTGTTTGTTCCCTGTTGTTTTCCTTGACAATTCTACAGCTCAAATTCAGCCACTGGTCGACGAAGTAGTCGAAAAAATATTCGAAATAAAATGTAAAGAAATAAAAATTAACCCTCACCGTAGCGAAGTACGGACACAGAGCAAGTGAACTTAAACATTGTTCATGCCACGAACCCGCGCAAATTTAGGTCTAGTTCCATTTATTAAATGCGGTTATTGCTTTGTCATATACGTACAATCGCTTTGTTTATGTTTTTAAAACTCCTGTCACCTATGCAGCTACCTTGACTTCTACACTTCTCGGATATTTTGAGATTCATTAGCGTATTTATTTCGACTACATATTTCTTGCAGATATTTTGAGACTGTTTTTTGCCAATTTCCTGTTGGGATATTTTGAGACCCGGACATTTTGAGACTGATTTCTGCCAATTTTCTGTTGGGATACTTTGAGACTCGGACATTTTGAGACTGATTTCTGCCAATTTCCTGTTGGGATATTTTGAGACTGCACCGACCGGCTCAAGAGCCTGCACAGGACAGAAGACATCACGGCAGGAGACTGCAGTTTGCTAGAGATCATCTGCACTGACACCTAAAACACTGGATTTCAGTGGTGTTCTCGGATGAATCCTATTTCACGTTATATCGTTACGATGGTCGTCTGTGAGTCTGGATAAGTCGTGGTGAGTTATATCACCCGACAGCTGTACAACCTACCGTTACTTATGGAGGTGGATCTGTTATCGTGTGGGTAGGGATACCCGATTTCCTGATCATTTCCAATTGATCCCTAATTGCCCGAAGGAACATTAACGAGATTCTAGTGCCCCGTGTGATTCCTAACGTGAGGCAACTTGGAGAAAACACAGCATTCATACATTATAACGCTAGAGCTCATCGTTCGGCAATTCGAGCAAGAATACCACGTGCAACGAATGGAGTAGCCATTCAAACGTTCCGACTTGAATTCTATTGAACGAGCTTGCGACTAACTGGAGCAACGCATCCCAGCGAGAAATCCATCACTCCAACGCTAAAGACCTTGAAGATGTACTTTTGGAAGAATGGGGACCAGTGGCGATTACTGAGGGTTACCAAGACTATCAGTGAAGCCCAAACCTCAAATGCGAACGACGGAAATCTAAAGCACATTATAATGTAAGCATCTGACACATTGTTCCATTTACAAACCTTGAAAGCAATGAGAAAAAACACCGCACGTATTTCTGAGAACAAGGCTCCGGAGACTGACATTGCAACCCAGACTCCCGTCCCTTCCCCTCGACTCACCGCACGCGGCTTGCTGCTGTATGCCTGATAGGCGCCGGGACCTGGGGGATAGGTGTGCTAGGCTTCGGTCCGTCAGATCGCCACTACTACCTATCAACCATGCGTTACTCATCGTATATACTTCCTCGCCTCATCCTTCTGACTTAATTATATAGATAACAGGGTGCTGGTATTTCACTCCCGTCTACTTCTACATCCTTATGGGAAGACACTGCAAGGCTGCTGTTATAGGAGAAATATAGTCTTATTTTTGTAGGTAGAATAGCTAACATGGAATGCAATCTTTAAAGTTTAGTGTTTTCTTTGTTGGTTGGAATCGAACCCATGATCATGGGTCGGACACCACCACTGATCTCCTGAGGAAGCCAATTAACCAGTGAACGATGGGTACGACCGCTATAAATTTCAACATTTTTATTTAATAATAATAATAATAATAATAATAATAATAATAATAATAATAATAATAATAATAATAATAATAATAATGGTGCATGCCATCTGTATATGCTTGGTGGTGACCTAATGAGGATAAAATGAAAGGCGAAGACGTCATAAACAAACAGTCCCCAAGCCAGGAGAATTAACAGTATGAGGGGTTGATTCTGAAAATTGAACCGAGGCCATCGGACCAAAGTCAAGCATTCTATCCATTTAGCCACGAAGCCGGACTTCAATTTGCTAAACCTTAGACTACCATCTCCACCGATCAGGTGTTCAGTATTGGCAGTGGCAGAGGTCAGGGCAGTAGCTTGTGAAGCAGCCATGACAACACAGCAGGCTTCTCCGTTGGCTATTGGCTGCAGCTTAAAACGCTTAAGGCTTGACGTTCACTAAACCAACTATCGAAAAGGGGTAACCTAAGTCTAGTGGTAGCCCACGTCTTGGACTCAGCATACGCCACTGGTGTGGACGTCTGTTTCAACTTAACGTGAGGTGCCTTGCCAGAAGCATGAGATGGCCTTGTGAAGAAGTTACCCTCGCGAAGGTGCCAGTACCCCTATTACGACGTAACTACTTCGGTGCACGACTAGGAATCGCTTTGTTTATGCCACGTCTTGAAAGACGTCGTGTCTAAAGAACGCTTTTCATTTAAATTCTTCATTGTTACAAAGAAAGAGCTTTATTTTGTGTGTCTGTTTTCATCTCAGTGCGCATGCGTATCATGGAGGCATGAACATACAGAAAAGAGATCGAATTTCCTTTTTGGGCAATGTATTTGTTACTGAATGACAAAACAACTATTAGAATACTTCATGATTTAAAAATATTTAGCAGTGACTTAATAAGGATCCGGGAAATATTCAATTACTGTTAAATATTTTTCCCTTCCTGTTCTCGGTTGATAGCGGCGAAACATCAGCTCAGTATCAGTTAGAATTGAATCTGACCACTAATGATGAGAAACATTTTACACATCTCAATCAATCAATCAATCAATCAATCAATCAATCAATCAATCAATCAATCAATCAATCAATCCAGATTTGCATTTAGGGCTGTCGCCCAGATGGCGATTCCATATTTGTTGCTTACCTTTTTTTAATGATTTCAAGGAGATTGGAAATTTTTATCGAACACATCTGGGAAAATTATTCCAATCTCTAATTCCTCTTTCTATAAAAGAAAATTTGTTCCTATTTGTCCTGTTGAAATCGAACTGTATCTTCATACACTGGCGGAAAAAGAATCCAAATACCAAGAAGGGTCGTGCGAGTTTAACGAACTTTAAGTAGGCGTGTTTATACACCTGAAAGATGGCGTCGATTTAAGTTTCCCGCAAATCGCATTAGCGTGGCGCTGATAGCGGCCCCATGACGTTGCAAATCAGATTTGCTTGAAATACAGGCTGTGCGAGAGCGTTAGTTGCCTGTGAGATTGGACGGAGTGACTTATGAGTGGGTCAAGAATGCCTTTACGACAACGAAGAGGCCAGTTTGAACAACTCACTGCGTTTGAACGAGGTTTCCGCGCTATTTCAGAATGACTTGGCAGGAATGTCTCTACTGTACACGCGTGCTGGCAGAAGTGGTCACGAGAAGGTACGCTCACAAGAAGACCATGCTCCGGACGTTCCCATGGTACCACCGAGAGGGAAGATCGCCGTATTCGGTGTATGGCTGTGACGCAGTGGACTGCGTCTGCAGCAGCAATACCAGCGGCAGTTGGCACCACAGCGGCGCGACGAACTGTTCGAAATCGGTTACTTGTAGTGTTGGCTACTGAATGCATGATTCGAAGCAGTATATCGATTCATTCAAGTATCCGAGTGAATCGATTCACAGTAACGGCGAGCTCACGGCACACGATTCAGCTTACTCCCAGTGGACAGTGTTGAGTGCAGCACTCACTGGACGTTGACGGGGAGCCGAGCTTCCGCTGCAGCGAGACAGGGAACCATGGCACATCGAAAGAATCGTGAACGAGTGCGGCTCGGTGAGACACAAGACACACACGGCTCCTTATCGGCTCACTGGACACTGGCGGAGAGCCGAGCTTCCGCTGCAGCGAGACATACATTGAGCCATCGCACACCGAAAGAATCGTGAACGAGCACGGCTCAATGAAACACAAGATACACACGGCTCTTTATCGGCACACTGGTTAGTGGACACTGGCGGAGAGCCGGGCTTCCTCTGCTCTCTTCCCTAGACTCTTCCAGATTATGAAACGGAGATTATGCATAATGGCCACTTCGGTTCCATGTGAGCGTGTGTTCTCTAAAGAGGGGCAGATCATAACGGAGAGACGCAGTCGTCTAACCAGTGAAAAAGTGTCCAAGATTATGTTTTTAAATGTCAATCTGAAATGATGCCTGAAGTTCTGTGAACTGTGAATGAACAACTACAAGTTAGTGTAGCGTATAATATTTGAGGTGTGTGTTTTATTATTATTATTATTATTATTATTATTATTATTATTATTATTATTATTATTATTATGTCACTTTCGTACTGTAACTTTATAAGCATACAGTATATTGATGTACATAGCAGACAACATTTTAATGCATTTTATTTGTTTAACTTGTCTATATTTAATATGTAGGCTACTTATTATGACCACAGGTATTTTTACATCTAATTCTGTATATATTGTACCATTCTGTCCAGTCATTAACAAATGATTTTTAACGCAGAAATAATATTGTGCAACATGACGCCAACTGGAAGAGCGTGATGCCATATAGATCGCGGGAACTCAGAAGGTGATTTCCCTAGGCGATGCATGAGTGAGACAGAATATGTGGAAGGGAGAAAAAGAGACAAGAATTTGTTTGGGGAGAGCCATGCCAGCCTAACAAAAAAATTTAGCGGGAGTAGTCAGGTTCACCACATCACGAGAATTGACTAATATCTCCTCTATCTGAAGGTTTTCCAGGATGATAAAAGGATGGAAATTATCTCCAGAATTTTACGAAGCCAACGATACGTCTAATGCTGTTAAAAAAAAATTAGATTAATAACTACGTAGTAAGCCGACCACCGTGAGAAAATATTTGGAGGCCGCATACCAAGCTTAAGTTGTTTCCCGGGGCTTCCCGGGGCTTCCCAGGGCGTTGCGCGGGTTTCTGTCTCCTATAAGAGCTGAGAGATTTAGAAGGAGGGGATTCATTCGACGATAAGACTACTGTCCGTGCGTGTCGCGTGTCTGCTTGTATTTACGCCAGAAACCTTTGTTTAGGACAAAGACTGTGAATAACGAGTGCTGTTGCGCTATCTTTGTTTCAGTGGATCGGTAATTTATAAACTTTCCAGTGGTAATTCCAGCATATCCTAATATTTAGATGCTTTGCAGTGAGGTCATGAGTGCCTAATTAATCGATGGTGAGGAATACCGTATATACCAGAGGCAATTCAAGTGTAGGATAACATTTAGACGCTTTGCAGTGAGATCATGAGTGCCTAATTAATTGATGGCGAAGAATACCGTATATAGGCCTACCGGAGGTAATTCAAGTGTAGGTCAAGATTTAGACGCTTTGCAGTGAGGTCGCGAGTGCCTAATAGTTGGCAAAGAATGCCGTCTCTATAGCCTTCATATGAAGCGGTAAGAGGAAGTTTGTGAAGTGCAGAAAATGTGCTAATAATAAACTAAAGCAATCGGCATTGTTCACCTTAGGCGTATGAGACTGAACAATCGGGCATGAAATAATAACGAGTGCCTCGAATGATTCAGTTGTTGATTTCTGATACTAGAGTGAAAACTGGTGCCGTGTTCGAGAGACGGGTGATACGAGAGCCTTCGACCATAACTTCAAGAAGACGGCATCTTGAACGACCCATTCTACCAGAATACGACGTCATGAACGAGTTATACGTGGAGACTGGACCTAGAGGATCGACCCAGGACCATACTACTACCATGATTGCTTAAGCAGGCGATTCAACCCGGAAGGAGAGGAAGAGGTCTCCAAGATGATAGATAAGTGAACCATAATTTGTATGCATGTGTTAGGATCAGAGGGGGGTTGTTACGCAGAAATACAATGATTAAATTTGTAAATATAGTAGGGGACGTGATTATGGCCCATCAGGCCAGTTATTGAGATGTTTTTTTATATATATTAGTGTAAGGCATATATGTTTTTATTGTAGGAAGCAAGGATTAGGTTCGCTTATGTGATAGGATGCAGTGTACATAGTATTACGGGAGCTTGTTTATGAGCTTAGATTAGTATTCCTTTGTGTTTGGCGTCGGATAAAATCTGCTTGTGACTATGGGTTACTAAGGATAATGTTCCATTCCTCTTTATTGGGAAGGGTTGTCTGATGTGCGTAACGTAGCGCATGCATGCTGCCTGAATTTAATGTTTAATTTTAACGCTTGCATTCATTTAATCGACTGTGGGTGAAATGAAACTACACCGTAGGCTGTGTCATGAAAATTTGCGACCCCGTTTTACTCTGCCAAGTAAGGGCTTGAACCCTAGACTTGGGGTTACCAGGAACACGTCATATGGAATGACGATGATGTTTTATGTGAATAACAGGGCAAAGTACTTTATATGTTAAAATGAGGCCCAGGGCGGCCTTTTACTTGTGTTGGATATATAGAATGTGACGTGATTCCCCACTCATTATGTGGCTATTGGTTTGTCATGAGTAGAGGAGGATAAAAGCCCTTTTGGTGAAGGAGTTCTGAGCGCTTGGAAATTAGGCCAGGACGACACAGCCGGCCGTGTTTTCATTTTCTTTGTAGTTGGGAGGTTTCACTGGCGAGACTAGCAGGTTATTGCCCCAGCCCTGCACAGCGGAAGGTCGCAACCATTTTTAAAAGGCTAGGTTATGAGGAATTCTTTCTTTTTCAGGCGAAGACATATGTGTGACAGCGATTCTTTCTTTTGTTTTTCTTCACTTGTCAATAGAGGTGTCTTACGCATGAACTTGACACTTAGGAATCAGTTGAATTAGTATATCTTGTAAATATAATGACTGTTTAATAGACCTGTGTTCGCATCCATATATATATATATATATATTTCTATGCGGGATAGGGAGAGATATGCCTGTAGTAGTAGATTCGAACTTGCTATTTGTGTGTGTACTCCCCAGTATATGTGGGGACCCTTTCCAATGGCTTTATTTCTGCAAGACAGTGCTGATCCTAGCATCATGTATTTTTATTTGTAGGTTTATTGATGCTGTTCCATGTAAGGGACGCGTTCTTTTTTTGGGTTCACTGATCTACTTCTCCACAGCGAGTCATCCCGCTATTTCACGTTGTCTTTGGAAGGTATAGATGTAAACATTTATGGTTTTTTCTTTGCACTACGAGTGCTATCTATTGTATTGAAAAACTGATTAAGAACACAAACTTATGCTTTGTAAAATTATATATATATTTAAATGCTACTGAGTTCCTCATTTCATAATTTAGGATAGTAGAATAAGTTTCCTAACCCATACTCTCGTCGCAAGAACCCAGTAAACGACCGTGTGCCGACTGCAGTTAGGCTTGTGCATTTATCCAGTAACAGGTAAGCAGGTAAGTTCGATTATGCATTGCTATTTATGCCCTGTAGGGTATATCAAAGTGGCGCCCGTACTTAGGAGCCAGTATTGTGGATTATAGGGCATAATATAATAGAAATGTGACTTTTTCGTAGAACTGTAGAAAACCATAAGTTAGTGTTTAAAATTTGAGCTATGACGATTATTATTATTATTATTATTATTATTATTATTATTATTATTATTATTAACTACATGAGTTTTTTACTGTAGTATTACAATATAGTTTCCCCTTCCGGAGGTGCATATGGCCCTGAGGTTCACTCAGCCTACATCAAAAATGAGTACCAGGTTAATTCCTGGGGGCAAAGGCGGCCGGGCGTAGAGCTAACCATTCTACCCCATCACGTGCCGTGCTTAACAATGGTGGAAGCTTTTACTTTCCACTCCTCTAAAGGCCTTCATGGCCTGTACGGAGGTGACTTTGTCTTTGTTTTTTATTACAATATAGTACTGCAAAACTACCTATTTTTTCCTGTATTTCTTTTTTTTAAACTTACTTGTTTTGTACTTACCGTGAATACAGTGAAATTTGCAAGTTCTTTGAAATCATATAAGAAACGACTAGGCAAGCAATTAATAGGAAATTTCCCACCTGGGTGACAGCTTTAAATGCAGATCATTGATTATTGTGCGTAAAGATGTTTTTTATTTAATTAAGTTGTCACTGTGGGGGAAAGGCCTTGTAACATCAACACTCGATACGAAGAGCAACCTGAACCTCAAAGCTAGACGACGCACAGGAAAGGAGTTCATAGTATGAAGACTAGATGGCAGAAGCGAGCAGCGAGCACAGAATGCTGTTGCTGCCATCTTACCGGGAGGCCTAAGATTCACCGCCATCTAGCACCACGTGTGACGTCACGCAAAGCCGAACATAGCCGACTCCGCTCCGACCCGGAACAGTATCTTACTCCAGCACCCGATAGAGGCCAGCGGTTGCGCACGCAATGGGACTCGCACTGTCATAATTTAAGAAACGCATTTTATAAATGATGAAATGAGATCATTTAATAATTATTGAAAATTGTTGAAAATAACTGGAAGTATATTTTAAAATTCAAAGTTTTTTCTTCAGAAATATAAATACAAAGTACGCCTACACAATAAATTTGATACTACTGTAAATATCACTTTATCAGAAACATAATGCTGAACTTCAGCGGGATAGAAATATAGGCCTATCATCAAATAATTTTATTCAGAACTGTTCTGTTCTGTTAGTTTTGTGTCTTCAGCCAGAATCCTTGGAAAACTCTCTGTAAATAAAGAATATTTATTCGTTTTATGACAGCAAACGATATGTTTAAACCTGTTTCCAGTCATTTGACCGGGTCAGCAATGGAATGAATGAAGCCCCCTTCTAGCGGCGAGGATGGGAATTGTGCCGGCTGCCGAGGCCTGTCGCACTCCTCTGGGGCAATGATTAATGAATGATTAATGAAATGAGATTGGAGAGTGTTGCTGGAATGAAAGATGACAGGGAAAACCGGAGTGCTCGGAGAAAAACCAGTCCCGCCTCCGCTTTGTCCAGCACAAATCTCACATGGAGTGGCCGGGATTTGAACCACGGAACCCAGCGGTGAGAGGCCGGCGTGCTGCCGCTTGAGCCACGGAGGCTTCTCGATATGTTTAAAATTCAGTGTAATTTTATTGCTAAAGTAAAACGAATATTTGGTTAGATATCAGTTCTCAGTAAATAATAAAATTGTACAAAGACAAGGGTCACATAGGGCGTGAAAATGAGAGACTCCGTAGCATTCGCAGATGTAATACCGCCGGGGTCTGAAATGAACAAAAGTTGATCAAGAGAGGTTGGACAGGACTAATGGAAGTGTGGAGTATGGCACAACTAAGTGGAAGCAATGACAGGACTCAGCTAAGGGCCTCGTGGTCGCCAACCCACGCTCCCAAGCTGAAAGCCCCAAGGACCCCTTTTAGCCGCCTCTTACTACAAGCAGGGGATACCATTGATATTATATTCTACAGACCCTCCAAACTCAGAAAGCTCCATGAAAGGCGTTATAAGCCTGTACAGTACTTCAGTGAAACTTTAATATTAAAGATTTCTAGATTGGATACTAGTTCTGAATTTTCCGATTACAGCTGTTAGGCTCCTTTAAACAAACAAACAAACAAACAAACAAACAAACAAACAAACAAACAAACAAAGAAACAAACAAACAAACAAACAAACAAACATTTCTGAGTTTAAAAAAATGTTCATAGCTATAATAGATGCAATAGGAAAGCAATAGTGCCATGAAATTTTCCTATTCTTCTGTTTTTCCCACATCCTTGTGAAGTCGGGTGCGAACTGTGCAGCACATGTGGACTGGAGCCAGCTTTACGACTGGATGCCATTCCTAACGCCAAATATATGTGGAGGGATGAATTCAATATTACAAGTACCGAGTTTGTTGGCCATGTGGTTAGGGTCGCGAAGCTGTTAGCTTGCATGCGGCAGATGGTGGGTTTGAATCCCACCGTCGGCAGCCCTAAAAATGCGTTAATGCGAGGTTAAACCACTATCAAAACAATCCACTCAGTCCCCGTTAAAAAGTGATCCGGCCGGGAATAGAACCTATGACGTTCTGAAATGCAGGTCTTGACGCTGACCATTAAGTTACGGAGCTAATAGCAGCGTAGAATAATGTGTTAAATAAACATTTGCATGTGTTGTAGCTATGACATTGTTTTCAAAAATATAGAATTATATATCCAATATAGAAATCTTTATTATTAAATTTACACTGAAGTACTGTATAGGCTTATTGTTGGTAATATATAACGTTTTCATGGAGCCCTTTGAGTTTTTTTACAACTTGCTTTACGTCGCACCGACACAGATAGGTCTTATGGCGACGATGGGACAGGAAAGGCCTAGGAATGGGAAGGAAGTGGCCGTGGCCTTAATTAACGAACAGCCCCAGCATTTGCCTGATATGAAAATGGGAAACCATGGAAAACAATCTTCAAGGCTGCCGACAGTGGGGTTCGAACCCACTATCTCCCGGATGTGAGCTCACAGCTGCGCGCCCGTTACCGCATGGCCAACTCACCCTGTACACTCTGATGTTGCAGGGTCTGTAGAATATAATATCTACGGTATCCCCTGCTTGTAGTAAGAGGCGGCTAAAAGGGGTCCCTGGGGCTTTCAGCTTGGGAGCGTGGATTGGCGACCACGAGGCCCTTAGCTGAGTCCTGTCATTGCTTCCACTTAGTTGTGCCATACTCCACACTTCCATTAGTCCTGTCCAACCTCTCTTGATCAACTTTTGTTCATTTCAGACCCCGGCGGTATTACATCTGCGAATGCTACGGAGTCTTTCATTTTCACGCCCTTTGTGACCCTTGTCTTTCTTTGGCCGATTCCTTCATTTGTTGAAGTGTCGGACTTCTTTCTGTGATCAGTTTGTTAAGCGTTGATGATTGCCCAGTTGTATTTTTTCTTAAAGCAATAATCTCCACCCCGGTCCCGTGGTGTAGGGGTAGCGTCCCTGCCTCTTACCCGGAGGCCCCGGGTTCGATTCCCGGCCAGGTCAGGGATTTTTACCTGGACCTGGGGACTGGTTCGAGGTCCACTCAGCCTACGTGATTAGAATTGACGGTGAGATAGCGGCCCCGGTCTAGAAAGCCAAGAATACCGGTCGAGAGGATTCGTCGTGCTGATCACACGACACCTCGTAATCTGCAGGCCTTCGGGATGAGCAGCGGTCGCTTGGTAGGCCAAGGCCCTTCAAAGGCTGTAGTACCATGGGGTTTGGGATTTGGTTTTTAATAATCACCACCACCTTCTCACTGTTATGGAGATATAAACAGAAACAGAGATAATTACCAGGTTTGGGTTGAAACGGAGATTAACTAAAGACATTATTTCTAGGGAGATAACAAGTTCTTCACTGTGTATTTTATTGTACAATTTTATTTTTATTGAATACTGGTATCTAAACGAATCTTCGTTCTACATCAATAATAAAGTTACACTGAATTACACATATTGTTTGCTGTCATGAAAATATTTTTGTAACCAGTGTGGTTTCAGACCACAGAGAGGCTGTCATGATCAGATTTTCAGTATGCGCCAGGTAATTGAAAAATGCTACGAGAGGAATAGGCAGTTGTGTTTATGTTTCGTAGATCTAGAGAAAGCATATGACAGGGTACCGAGGGAAAAGATGTTCGCCATACTGGGGCACTATGGAATTAAAGGCAGATTATTAAAAGCAATCAAAGGCATTTATGTTGACAATTGGGCTTCAGTGAGAATTGATGGTAGAATGAGTTTTTGGTTCAGGGTACTTACAGGCTGTAATCTTTCACCTTTGCTGTTTGTAGTTTACATGGATCATCTGCTGAAAGGTATAAAATGGCAGGGAGGGATTCAGTTAGGTGGAAATGTAGTAAGCAGTCTGGCCTATGCTGACGACTTGGTCCTAATGGCAGATTGTGCCGAAAGCCTACAGTCTAATATCGTGGAACTTGAAAATAGGTGCAATGAGTATGGTATGAAAATTAGCCTCTCGAAGACTAAATTGATGTCAGTAGGTAAGAAATTCAACATAATTGAATGTCAGATTGGTGATACAAAGCTAGAACAGGTCGATAATTTCAAGTATTTAGGTTGTGTATTCTCCCAGGATGGTAATATAGTAGGTGGGATTGAATCAAGGTGTCGTAAAGCTAATGCAGTGAGCTCGCAGTTGCGATCAACAGTATTCTGTAAGAAGGAAGTCAGTTCCCAGACGAAACTATCTTTACATCGGTCTGTTTTCAGACCAACTTTGCTTTACGGGAGCGAGAGCTGGGTGGACTCAGGATATCTTATTCATAAGTTAGAAGTAACAGACATGAAAGTAGCAAGAATGATTGCTGGTACAAACAGGTGGGAACAATGGCAGGAGGGTACTCGGAATGAGGAGGTAAAGGCTAATTTAGGACTGAACTCGATGGATGAAGCTGTACGCTTAAACCGGCTTCGGTGGTGGGGTCATGTGAGACGAATGGAGGAGGATAGTTTACCTAGGAGAATAATGGACTCTGCTATGGAGGGTAAGAGAAGTAGAGGTAGACCAAGACGACGATGGTTAGACTCGGTTTCTAACGATTTAAAGATAAGAGGTATAGAACTAAATGAGGCCACAACACTAGTTGCAAATCGAGGATTGTGGCGACGTTTAGTGAATTCACAGAGGCTTGCAGACTGAACGCTGAAAGGCATAACAGTCTATAATGATAATGTATGTAATGTATGTATGTATGTAACAGTAAATAAATATTCTTTTTTTACAGAGAGTTTTCCAAGGATTTAAATTGAAGGCACAAAACTAACAGAACAGTTCTGAATAAAATTATTTTATGATATATTCCTATCCCGCTGAAGTTCAACATTACGTTTCTGACAAAGTGATATTTAATATAAAATTTATTCTGTACTTTGTATTTATATTTCTGAAAAGAAAAAAATAACTTCGAATTTTAAAATATACTTCAAGTTACTTGTGATAATGACTACTGGGGATGATCTCATGTCATCATGCGTAATGCAGTGAAAGTGTATATATCAGAATTTTCTTAAATGATTACTTGTACACTAATGCGAGTCCCAGTGCGCGCGCAGCCGCTGGCTCTTCTCAGGTGCTACAGTGAACTGTTTCGGGTCGGAGCGGAGTCGGCTATGTTCGGCTTTGCGTGACGTCACACGTGGTGCTAGATGGCGGTGAATCTTAGGTCTCCCCCATCTTACCAGTACCATCGCCCTCTGCTATGGCTGCGCTAATACGCCTTCTCATTCGTCCAGTTATACATGTAAACGAGCGAACGCGGCGTAGTTACCAGTTCAGGGGCTTGGGGCGCTGAGAAGCTGGCATTAGTCTGCTTTACGAGACTATTTCAGCGATCATTGCTAAGAGTGCCGGGGTAATTTGAGCCTGTGTTTATGTTACTTTGTGGTTTTTTTTGTTCGTGGACCGTCTTATGCTTATGTTCATAATATGGTTTACTGTTGTGTGCCTTTATGTAAAAGCAAAAGCAGATCGGGAAATGGGATTTCATTTCATGAATTTCCTCTCAAGGAGCAACAACGTCAAGAATGGTTAAATATTATTTCAAGGAAGGATTTCTCGCCGAATTTCACTTCAAGATCATCGGTAGTTTGTAGTGTACACTTTCTGGAAAGTGACTTTTGTCCCGGTTTAAAAGTAAGGCGTCTGAGACCCAATGTTGTTCCTAGCGTTTTTCCCGCCTATCCACCACGCAAGCTTCCTGCTGAAAAGCAGATTAGGCGTAGTATTCATAAGTCACCAATTACTCACAGAAGCAAGAAAAGGAAGTGTGATGAAGGCTCTGAATCCACTGGCGGACTGGGCGAGGATTTACGTGAAAATGAAATTCAGCTGACTGTCAGTTATTGTTCAGTAGGGACACAGACAAATTCTGACCTTGAGAGTAGGTTGTATAAGGCGGGTCGAGAGAAAGCAAACCTTTGAATGAAATTGTGGCGGGCAACATGAAGATAAAAGTGTTAGAGGACAGACTAAAGTTAGCACATAATAAGCTAGAACAATATCAGAATAAGTATTACGATTCTTTAACCTCCGTAATTGAAGCACAGCAAAATGACGCCAATAAATCTGATCTCAAAGCATGCATTTTGCTAGACATGCTGGAGAATTTTCGCAAAAAACTACCAAGATGGTCCGAGAATATGATAAAGCAATGCGTGATTTTTCAGTCTGTCTCTCCTAAAGGCTATAGATTTGCGAGAAACTATATACTTGCCATACCGAGTAAATCTACACTTTCGCGCTATGTAGGAGATATAAACTGTGAGACTGGAATAACACCCTTAATAAAGGAGCGCTTCTTAGCTGAGAGCCAGCGCCTAAATGAAGCGGAGAGATTGTGTTCATTGGTAGTCGATGAAATGTCCATCAAGCAGCAGATGTTATACGACAAGAAACTCGACACCTTTGGGCAGAAAGACACTTCATTCCATGTTGAGCAAGTAAAAACCACTCAAGATGACTGTCATGCATGTGAAAAGAGAACTCCAGTTACCCTGGCCAATAACCTTCTCTGTTTTTTGATTTCTGGTGTGACTACTAAATACAGATTACCGGCAGCATTCTTCTTCTCTAAGAGGCTTTCAGGTACAGAGCTACATACTTTAACACTCACAACAATAAAGGAAGTTGAAGCTTGTGGCTTTTTCGTGTTGCGCATTGTGAGTGATAATCATAAGACGAATGTCAGCATGATGAGAAGAATGTCTTCTTCAAAAGAAATCAAACCGAAGATCTTTCATCCTGTTAATAGTGAAAGGCCTCTTTTTCTTGCCTTCGATCAATGCCACATTCTAAAAAACGTAAGAAATTCTTTACTTGAAAAATCTATGTTTGACGGTTTCCAAGACATAAGTCGTGATTTTGTAAAGAAACTGTATGAGATTCAATCAAAAGAAACTGTGAAACCAGTTCCTTTCCTTACTCGCAAGCACATTGAGCCGTCTAACTTTGAAAAAATGAATGTGCGGCGCGCGAAATATATTTTCTCGACTGAAGTAATAACAGCCCTAGAATACTTAAAAGACCATTCATATCATAAAGATGCGCGCGATTTTGTTAATGCAGGTGCCACTATCAAATACATGATATCAATAAAGAAATGGTTTGATATACATGATGCAAGTAGCCCACATGTAACAACATTGCAGCCGGACAAGATGCATTTCTTCAGCTTGGATGACGAAAGATTGGAGTGGCTGGAAAATGATTTTCCCCAGTACCTCAAGGAACTTAAGACCGCCAGCGAGAAAGCCGGAAAGCAATTTCTTAGCAAGGAGACGTATGAGGCCATTCTGTTAACGACAGCATCAACAGTGGGTTGTGTCAAGTACCTTCTTCAGTCAGGATTTCATTTCGTACTGACCCGAGCATTTAACAGTGACTCTATAGAGATTGTTTTTTAGCGCTCTGCGGCAAATGTCAGGCAGCAATGACATGCTGGATGCTAGAGCTGTCATTTTCAGTCTCAACCGAATTTTGAAAACGGGAATCTTATCTATTCCTGCAATCAGTAACGTGGAGGTGGAGTCTGGCACTTCTGTGATCGGAAATGCGGAAGAGAGAGTTCCAAACACGCCCCAAGGTCAACGCAACGTAGTGCATTTACCAGATCAAGTTACGCGTATCCTTGAGGATATGCACAAGTCCCCTGGTAAGTTACCTTTATAGTTACGGTAGCTAATGTTTAATTATATTGTACAATAACTATTTCTTTATTGTTGGTCTGAGGCACGATTTAAAACCCGAAAATTTTCTCTTTCAGATCTGGGCTACCTATCTATGAAGTTAGCATGCCTGTCGTATGGTGACCGTGAGGTCACAGCTGACTAGACAGGTGTTGGTGTGGCTTGTGTTCGCTTGTCGGCGAGATGGGGTGTGCGCGACCTTGGGCGAGGACGAGAACAAGTTTTTTTACGTGAAGAGGGCGGCCGGTCGACTAACAGAATAAAAATAAGAAAATGAAGGTTGGCGAGAGAAAGAAAGATGCGAGCGCGTGTCACTTGTCATTGCGAGGAACGATATGAATGAAATACTTATAATATCTTTGGTGGCGTGACATGCATATTTACGGAAGGCTCAAGGATTGAATTAAAATCAACTGGATAAAAAATAACACATTGAGAGGATATAAATTAAAAACTAAAATTTTTGAAATAATTTACACGACCTTGTGGCTAAAATGGTGATAAAGTTGTATATTCATACGGTAGAAGAATTTAGTATCTAAATTGACTTCACTTCCGTGCATGTGCACCAGGCACGATATTTAAGTCATGTGATAAGAGTGCTCACTCACACACATACGGACGTGTTCCTGGACTATCACCTTCAGTCGCTCAGAGCCCTTGACAGCAAGATTCTCAACGTGGAACATCGTGAAGACTGTCGTCAGGAACAGTGGCTTCACTCCTGTGCTCTACACTTATGATAATTGTATACAACTTAGAACAGTGCTGTGATCAGACGTCGAATGTGCAGATATTAATCCCTTAAGTACGTGTCATTTCCGAAATACAGTTACGTGTGTGTTTGGAATTTATTCTAAAGCACTTTGTGTAAGTTTCAGCTTTCTCACGAGTGGACGCGGAAGACTTGGACGTGATCATTTCCAGAAGAGGACGGAACTTCGCATTATGGATTACCAGTGCTTCACCATGAAGTTCTAAACCTTCGACCACCGTCGGCGGCGTCGGGATGCAGATTCTTTCATCCTAGCATGGCTGATTGAGAACCCAGACTTCCAGACGTGAAGATTTCTCCTTAAGTTAAGTCGATTACGTCTCATTTATATCTGTTCTATGTAGTTTTGTTCTATTCTTTCTTTCTTCTTAGTAGCTATTTTGACACATTTTATGGTTGTATATTTGCTCGAAAATGTCGTAAAACTGACACATGCGATTGCTTAATGACCATGTGGCCATGAATTTGACAGTGAGGGTTCTGATAGAGTTATCCATGTGTTATCGACACCATCTTTGCTTATTGAGTGAATTTCGTCACGAATATGAGTTAATTTATGTCCGATGGATTTAATGATAGGATATTTTGTCAATATTTTCAATATTTTCCTTGTAATGGAACTTCTACTTGTACCTCGTGTTTGAGATAACGTGTCATCGGGATATTGAGTCTGAATTCTATGTACGAATTTAATGTGAATATGTGCATTGGGGCATGTGATAATTAGTTGGAGTAATTAATCATCGAGACACATTTAAGTGGATATTATGTATTTGTAGGACGATGGTAGGTCCTGATATTTCGTGGCTACACATATTTGAGATTAGGATGCGACAAGTTAGAGTCGTCATTGTGGTACACTGTACGTGTAGAGTATATGGAATAATTGCGCATGATATGAATCTTCGTGAAACTGAGCTTTTCACATGTTAATGGATTATTCGAGATGAATGCAGTGTAGTCTAATATTAGTGTCTTCAGATGAAGAAAATGAAAGTCCATGTTAATCGATGTACTTCTTAATTCGTGGGAATATCCCAACTTCTCTCAAGTAATTCAATAATTTCAAGTTGAAGGTGCAGGTGAATGTTCGTGAAGGCCTTAGGTCTGAAGAACAGGTCTTCGATGAAATATCTAAATAATATTTGATCCGTGACTATGCAAGTTCAATCGTTGATACAATTTTTCGCTCTCATGAGGTAACTCAATCTTACCGGAACGTAATAAATCTGTTAACAGGAGAGTAATATGGTTGATCGACACTCGTCGACATGTAAATAGTGTAGATATTTTCTTCTTGGTAATCACAGTCTTCTTGATAATTTCCGTAGTTAGCTGTAGATGTAGTAATTTGCTAGTAGTTAGAGAATTATTTTCTATATGTGTTCTGTTCTGAAAATGTGTGACACTTTGATATTATCGATGGATAATGGACGGGATTTCCACATGGATGATAATCTCCCCATTTACTTATGTTCGTAAACTCAGAAGGCGTTTTCTTTGTTTAATTATTGATCAGATGCTTAAAGTTCAGTATTAATTCTCACGAAAAGAGATGTGAGACGACGTGAACAGGTATATCCGACGTCTCGGATTAACTTAGAGAAAACCAAGGCAAATTCAACTTTTCATTTTATAACTACAAATTGATAAGATAACGAATGTAAATTTTATTTTTGCTATAATTGTTAACTTATTGAATCTTGGATATTTCTTTATTATACTCGTTCTTACAATTACTACATTTTTTCCAGATTGTCGATGAAGGCTTGGCCCAGACCTCATTTTTCTGAATGACAATTTTTGATTCAACTTTAAATAGATAATTTAATGACTTTAAAGACGATAAAAAAATTTTAACAATGTAAAATACTCTGTTAGAATATTAGGGAAACAACTGGCGTGTACCATCCCATTTGTTTGTACTTAGGTTTGTTACATCAAGAGCCATATTAAATTACATAACGTAGTGATCATAGTCACAATCACAGACTTCAGGATGGCTAATATTTCATTTATTTTAAATAAAAGTGTCATATTTGTTTTATACCTGGAACGTGCTTATTCGATGAACCCTATGTTAATCCTGCCACATTCATTTATTTTATAAGCCTACAGCCATCGAACTGAGCACCCCTGGGGTGTCTCGTGTTCGCAGACTGACTACGTCGGGTACAGTATATAGGAGGTTTTGTTGTTCGAAAAGCACTCCTAAAAATCAAGTGTGACTTCTGTGTGATTCTTTTGACAAGACCGAGGTGCTCATCAGTGCTAATGGACTTGATTTATAAAAGAGATGAAAACAGCAGGCTGCAGTACCCATCTGATTTGCTGCTGTGGATTTTGAAAATTATTCATAATTTTGTATTGAAAGCACAACCGTTTATGCATAAAAATCCTGGTGCGTCTATGTGCGACTATTTAGTGCCTGTTTTGCGGGATTCTCCTCACTTCAGTTGTCCTGAAATCGCACATTCACAGTTAATTAGTGAAGTTATTTGCGAGAGTGCTATTCCTGTATTTTTAAATAACATAGCCACATCAACAACAGAGATCTTTGAAAGACCGAAATACTTGAATTCGAAACCCTTAAACAGAAAGTTCTGCGTATGTAGCTCTCAAAGAGACATGTGTTTGTATCTTTCCTGTGGTACCGTTGACGTTATTTTTTACGGCTTTTTCCGCTGCGGAGAGACAGGCTCTTCACTGAATTATTTATTAAGATGTAAGATATGATTTAAATATGTTCACCGAGTGATTGGCTAAATATTTAAAAAGATATATATAAATTACTTTACATGTGCTGTAATGAACAATCGTGTTTGAATGCCAGCGAAACAGCGCTCCGCGGTTAAAATGGGAACTAGGCCAATATCGCTCATATCGCAGTATTGGGAAGGCGTATTAGCGCAGCCATAGTAGAGGGCGATGCCAGTACATACTACGCAGATGCAGTAGGAACGGTGAATCTAATGGGTGGTATGAATAAAACCAGAGTTCTTACTCAAAGTATATACTCATGAGTATGAGCACTTAGTAGGAGTATATTCTCAGCCCAAGTAGTATGTACTCCATTTGGTAAGAATAAGAAGGTTCTCCTTCGATGTAGTAGGTACTCAAGCGCACCGCCATGTGGATCATTTGAAATTGAGTAGGTACTCATGCTGCATAAGGTTGTCATCATACATAACCTCAACTACTGAGATTCGATTTCTGTACCGTCTGCATGCACATCAAGCTGTATTTTACTCATACCAATAGCAAATATTCCGCCAGTAACATTTTGCGGGAATATTCTCTTCTGTTATTAAGGTCCGACGTTGCAGAGTCCATTTAAAACGAATTATAAGCAATGTACCGGTAGGCCTACTGTAGAAGGTAGAAACGTGTGCGATAACGTGAAAGATAAATAATACGAAAATGAGAGTGTGATATACAATGTAATTTTAAAGCATGTAGCCTACGGTACGTTAACAGTTTCATAGTTTTTCCTCATTAGCATAATATCCGAAACTTTGAAATAATTTAAACCAAAATACAAGCCATACGTGGGCAGAATGTAGAAACGTTTACGATGACTCAAATAATTTTATCACCGGTATCTTCCTTCTTTGTAGACTATACTCATCATAATTTTAATAAATCTCGGAAGGAAATGTTTGAGGCTTTGGGATTAGGCCTAACTCAAACCAAACTACAAGTAATGTGCAGGAGGAACGAAAGAATAAATTAATTATATTTATTGTTATTTGTTTTACGTCGCACCGACACAATAGGTCTTACAGCGAGCTTGGGATAGGAAAGTGGCCTTAATCAAGGTACAGCCCCAGGATTTGCCAAGTGAGAAAATAAGTCACAGAGATTCCGAGATGCCGACAGTTGGGATCGAACCCCTGTATCCTGAATCCAGGATTTAACTATATGTGACCCAAACCGCGTAGCTAACTCGCTCGGTAGATAAATAGGCCTAATATTAAAGTGAGAGTAAAAAAGAAATTTGTATCTTATGTAGGCCTATAGGTCTGTGTACTGAATGTTCCAAATGAAACATCTGCCTGGCATTCTCGGTGATCATAAAGATCCCGAACGAAAATATATTTATTACCTTTCTTGTTTACGGACTCACCACCGTAATATGTAAGCCTAACATGAATGCAGACAGTCAAGAACAGCCGTTGCTGCTGGATAATTAACTTATACTTTCTGCCGCTCTGGTTTGGTAACAGCAATTTTTTTATTATTTTGAGGAAATTCAATTCACACTGCAGCTTTAGTCACAAAGTACGGTACATAACCTCAAAAATGAGTTTACTCAGTTTTTGTTGGGTACGAAGTCCTCTGTGCCACATTGAAATCCAGGGTGACCTAACAGTCTTAAAAATGCGTTTAATTTAGGCCTAACTATATTCTAAATAGCACCTCTTGTTTTCCTTGTCCAAATAAATTCAATTTTGAAAAATTGTGCAGACTTAAGATTCTTAGAATTCACATGTCCATGTCCTTCCTGGAAACAGGTCCCACATTATTAATAAACTCAGCCATTTACACATACTTTTAAGAGCAATAAATCAGTCAAAAGTTCATACATGAGACACATAGCAGCCCTACTCAAAACAGACTGAGATTATACTCATCAATCTGGGAATGCACTCTCTTTTATTCATACCACAAATGAGAATCTACTCTCAGACTGTTACAATTGTGAGTTTATACTACACCACCTCCATGACATGAGTATATACTCAGCTACTGAGTATATTCTCATGAACTTTATTCTTATGAAGTGGAGTAAATACTCAGAAATGTTGAGTATATACTAAATACTCATGTTTATTTAAACCACCCAATGTGCCGTGAATCGGATCGCTGTATCGATTCAGCAACGTGAACGGAATCAAATGAATCGATTCAGTAAAATGAATCGAATGTCCCATCACTATCCTATACAAGTATTTCGCAGAATAGAATGGCAATTAAGGGTGTATATATTGTTCAGGCATATATCACATACAAGCAACTTTTTGGTAGTGTGGAATATATGTTCGTGTATAAATTAATGAGGTATTAAACTTTATTTCCTGCATCTTTAGCGTGTTTACAAATCCACTCTGTTACAGAACGTAAGTATTAAAATGACTGCTATTTGTTACACATTCGAATACATCATGATTTAGCGCTCCTTTGTAAACCAGTGATCAGACATCCCATTCGTCGTTAGTGCATGCGGGACACTTAAAAGTAAAAAGTGCAGGACTGGATGGCCACCTGGTATAAGTAAAGAACTGGAGCCACAGATAGGGATCTTTGAGGATGATGTTATGCTGTATAGACCAATTGCAGAATGATTTTGACAATGTTGTCGCATGTACAGCAGCCAATGGTAGGAAGGCAAACTGGCTGAAAAGTAAGGTTGAAAATTTCACTGAGAGGAAACGTTCTCCCATGGAGAAATAATATTAACGAGATTGTTAAGAAAAGGTAGAGATCTCTTCACATAGTTGTGAAAGTATTATTGGTCGTAATAAGGATGTAAAGGATAGGGCGTATAAGTCTCTGGTATAAAACCGCAGTTAGATTATGGCTCCAGTAAATGGGACCCCCAACAGGACCACTTGATACGAGAACTGGAAAAATTCAAAGGAAAGCAGCGCAATTTGTTTTGGATGATTTCCCACAAAGGAATAGTGTTACGAAAATGTGCAAAGTTTGGGCTAGGAAGACATGGAAGTAAGGAGACGAGATGCTGGACTATGTGATATGTTCCGAGATGTCAGTGGAGAGTTCACGTGGAATGAGATAAGTAGCAGAATAAGCTTGAGTGGAGCTTTTAAAAGTAAGAAAGTTCATAGTATGAAAATAAAGTTGGAATTCAAGAGTAAAAATTGGGGCAAATATTCATTTATAGAACGAGCAGTAACGGATTGGAATAAAATATCAAGGGAAATGTTCGATAAATTTCCATGTTCTTTGAAAATGTTTAAGAAAAAGCTAGGAAAACAACTGATAGGGAATCTGCTACCTTGGCGACTGCCCTAAATGCTGATCATTGATGACTGGTGACTGTGTTGATGGAATAAAAGTACTTCACGGGGATCACTGTAAGTACCTAGATGTTGTTATAAAGAAAGATTATCATTAGGGTAATCACATCAACGAGGCTGTAAATGAAGGTTACAGATCTCTTCATATACAGTCGAACTTCGATATCTCGAAGTGCTTGTTGAGACTGAAAACACTTCGAGTTATCGAATATTCCAGGTATGGGAATACATGTATTCTACTTCGGCTCCACCAATACCATTATATTTTCTCCACATGTACAAGTTGGTGTTTTGTGGGGACCATTCTCGTTTTGGATACTTACAAATTCGTATTGATTTTCCTAGGCTGTTTGTCACCAGTCCAGACAGTTGCTTTTCGTTGTTTCATTGTATTTTGAAGTGTTGTGCATCATTTTATTTAATTTCGGAAAGCTCAAGAAAATACCGTACATTAAGGACATTAAAATCTTTTTGATATTTATATTATTATCTAAATTTGGAAATGTGAAGAGACATTATGAACTATTAATTATGAAGAAGTTTCGATCTATGAAGAAAATGAAATTTGATTTTGATGGGTGTTTGTTTGAACGAATTTTGTAATGTTGAGTAACGGTGCATTTAATATTGGTAACTAACTTCTGTGGCAGTGTGTACTGCCACGTGTAATTTGTAAGAGTATCTTTCTAGTAATTTCCGGTAAGTTGTTGGTTCAGCAGAAAGAACATTCTAGTAAAACTCTGTGATAGGTTAGAATAACGAACTTTCTTATAGGTAAATGCGAGAAACGCGAGAGTATTCCCGTGCCCTAATTGGTTATCTCCTGATTGTCCCTTTTCCGGCTACCAGCAGCTCCGTGAGAACGTCTCTAGTGTGTGCGTCTTTGGTTTCTGACCGGCGAAGGGAGCAGATGTCTTCTCCGTCTCAGCATGTGGCTGGTGTGAAAATGAGAAATCACGGAAAGCCATCTTCAGTACTCCTGACATTGGGGTTCGAACCCACTATCTTCGGAATGCAAACTCACAGTTAAGCGACCCTAACCGCCCGGCCAACTTGCTCGGTCGGGACACTTACAGTATTAAGTAGAAAGTACGGCTCAGGTGCGACACCTGATACACTAGTGTCCAAAAGTTAAGCATAATCACTAAACGAGGCCATACGACCCGATAGGAATGTCAGACGGACTGCTGAACAAACGGAAGCTGACTCACACACTATATGTCACACAACTTGTCCAAAAAAAGAACGGTGTCAGAAAGGTTCTGATAGCTAAGGTACACATTCGACAACAACTAACAAAACTTGGCAATGTCTACCACAACAAAATATGCTGTTAATAGGGTGTATGGTTACCTCTAACGGCCACACATGCCTCGCAGCGACGTGGCATGCTCTCTATCAGATTGTCCAAGAGCTCTTGTGGCAGTCGATCCCATTCCTCTGAAAGGACAATGCGAAGGTCTTGGAGGGTCCTTGGTGAAGGCTGACGGGATGGATTTCGCCTCCCCAATGCATCGCAAGCATGTTCTATAGGATTCAGATCCGCAGACCTCGCTGGCCAGTCCATGTGAGGAATGTCTTCTCCAGCCAGAAATTTATCCACCAGAACAGCGCGGTGCAGTCGAACATTATCGCCCATTAAGAGGAAGTCTGGACCAACCGCACCTCTGAAGATTCGAACATGGCCAGATCTCCATTCTCTTTTCTGAAGCAAAGGTTTTGAGGTTTATATCCTGTGATTCTGCATTTGAACGTCTTGTAGAACGCTCTGTTATTACGGTTACGTAAGTTCTCTTCTTCCCCTCTCAACTGATCCTTTAGATATTCTCTTTTGACCTTTCTGATGACTCTTGTCGTTTGCTTCCTTGTCTCTAAGAATATTGATAATTTGGTTTCCGTTTTGTGGCTGTTCCAATTGTTGTATACTGCTTATCTATTCCCAATTGCTTCTTCACATGGGTCATTCCACAATGAGAGTCTCTTTGTTTTGGTTAGAGGGATTTTCTCTTTAGCTTCCTTAATTATGTTCTCTTTGAATTCTCCCCAGGTCGTTGCTGTCCCCTCTTCCCATTCTTCTTTCTTTCCTGATGATTGTCGTTTTGTCATATCGAACTTTGGTATCCGTCAAGTTTTCTTCTTTATTCTCTTCGGTGTCAGTTTGATTTTGTTTCTCGTGAGGTAGTGATCGGAGTCGATGTTTGCCCCCTTTCTCACTTGAACGTTCATAATTTCTCTGTGGTTTTGTGTGTTTTTGCTACATGATCAATCTGGTATTCTCCTAAGGATGCTACCTGTGAACGCTAGGTCTTAGTTTTCCTGGTATCCTTCTTGAAGTGCGTCGACATTATCTTCATATTGTGCACATAACACAATTCCACCCGTCTCTGACCATTCTTGTTAGTGAACTTATGCCCGGGGTAATGTCCTATTGTTCCTATGGATCTTCTTTCTCTGCTTAATTGAGCATTGACGTCGCCCAGTAGAATTTTAACATCTCCTTTAGTGATTTTTCTCATTGTTTTCTCATGTTGGTCCCAGTACCAGTACCAGTTCGACTCCTCCGTTGTCTCTCTTGTTATCTTCGTTTACTGGTGCGTGTATGTTGACTATTGTATAGTACTTGTTAGCACATTTGAGCTTCATCGTCATCAGTCTGTTGTTTATTGGTTTGACCTCCGTTACTGAGTTGAGTATGTTCTTGTTGACAGTGAAGGCCATTCCCAGGAGCGGTGTTCTTTTACCTACTTTCCTTTCTGTTTTACTCTTGAATAACCTGTTGTTGACGAAGTCTATCGTATTGTCATCTGTCATGCGCGTCTCTTGGATTCCTAGTATCTGAATCTTCTGTTCGTCTAGCATCCTTTCCAACTCTAGTAATTTCCCTGCTCTGATTAGTGTGTTGGTATTCATTATCCCTATGTACGTCTTTGATTTGGCGGGAAGTTTGTGAGAGGTCTCCGACTCACTCTGTTCTCGTGATTGGCCAGACTCCCCAGAATCCGATAGTCCGGTTGCGATGCTACCTTGAGCACCGCTGGATTGGTTACCACCTGGGGTATCAAAGTTATTCCTCTCGCGATCCATGCCTAAACTTGTTGACACTTGTGGGTCCAGCTCTTGCCGGGTGGTTAGAAGTGGAGTGGTTAGTTCCAGAGCTTTGTTTGCAGCCGCACCATCTATGTGAACAGACGCTGACTCCCTGCCGCTCGCTCCGAGTACAGACGCAGAAAGATTTGCTTTATTCAGTTCTTCCGTTCTCCGCCGTTGGGAAATGGGACACCTCTTTGAGAAAATCTGTAGCACGCATGTCCAAGGAGAAAGGTGGATGAGCCCACATTGAATTGTGGTAGCCTTCATCCAAATACTTGTGAATTTTTTGAAACTGTATTCGTGTTTTCTATCGGAAACTGTCAGACGAGCAACAAATACAAGTGCAGTCGAACCACGATATCTCGAAGGTCCATGACTCGAATTTTCAGTATCACGAAGTAACTTCAGTTTCCTGGCCATTTGTCCTATTCTGTATTTATTTCTCTGTTACTCGAAATTCGGTTACACTAATTTCTCGATTTCTCGAAGCAAACTTTTCCACGCTAGAAGCAAAAAATACTCTGTAACTCGAATTTTGTACAACATTAACTGTGAAATACGTCATTTGTGGTTTGTGAGGAACAGTTAACAAGTAAAGAAAGGATTATAGTGATACTGGGATCTAATATGACGTGAACCAAAAAACAAACTTCTAGTGATTGGAAAATCGGTGAAGCTTCGACGTTTCTGGGGTGTGAATCGTGGTTCACAAACTCCATTTAAGAATCTTGGCTGCGTGGTATTGAGGAAAAGTTTCAATGTGAAGGGAGGAAAATCCTCCTTTTCGCAGACAACTGCCCTGTTCCTTCCAAGGTGCTCGATCTGGAGTTAAAGGCAGTCGCGTGGTCTTGTTGCCACCGAACTTTACATCCGAACTACAGCCTATGGACCAAGCATTTCCATAGGAAGCGGGCTATTCACAGAATTCTGTGAGGAATTGAATCCGAGGAGTCATTAACGGACGGTCGATAACAATTCTGAGTAAATCATGGGCTGATGTGAAGCAGGACTTTTGAATGGTGGCTCAGCACCTTCAGAACACGAAGAGGAAGAAGTTACTCCTATTCCTGACGAATGGGAGGTGTATCAGCAGCTTGTTGACTGCGAAGCTGATTTTGAGGCCTACATAAAATGTGGACTCGGACGTTAAAATCGCCGAGCCTCCTACGGATACCGTCAATGCTGCTGGCAAGAAGAATAAGAATGTTTCACGACAGGAAGAATTGAAGCTGCCTTCTACTGTATCGTCAGTACACCAGGCGTTAATTGCAGCAGCTATTCTTCGAACCTACATACAGATTCAGTCGAATGTAAATGACTGAGTTTTCGCAGCAATAAATGTTGTTGAAAAGTATGTGGAAGAAAAGAAGATTAGGAATAAGAAGCAGAAGAGACTAACGAATTTTTCCAAAGGTCTTAACGGAGGTATGCTTCTTGTTTAATTATTGTTTAATAAGATTTATGAGTCTTCAAGGTTATGTGTGATTCATATTTTTAACTTTTCCTCTTATATTAGCATGATTTTCATCATGTTTAGCGGAAACTCTATTCCACCTTCCAAAAAGTTACTATAATATGGGTTCTAATTAAAATGATACCGTAAAAAAGAGTTAATTAGTATATTTTTAAATACTGTTAAAATACTGTATATTCAGTATAAGCCCGTAGATACTTATGATTCAATTATGCGCTAAACAAGTTCAAAAACAATATTCTCTACACCTCGAAATTTCGATAACTCGATATAAAACTTAGCTCCCGATGTGAATCGATATATTGAGGTTCCACTGCATAACAAGATTCCTTACGCATTCAGGGCTGAAAATATCAAGTATCAGAGAAGTGAGTTCAAGGAGAACCCCCCAACACCGCCCCCTTGGACTTCATAGGGTTAACCTACCTATATGGTCTTCATCAGATACTGATATCATGCATGTAGAATGTTTGGAATGAGAAAGCTTGCCCCTGTGATACGGTTTCCATGAAAAAGGAAGAAAACCTGGTGGTCCCGCGACTATTGGCTGAACGGTCAGCGTATTGGCCTTCGGTTCAGAGTGCCCCGGGTTCGATTCCCGGCCAGGTCAGAGATTTTAACCTTAATTGGTTAATTCCAATGGCACGGGGGCTGAGCTTATGTGTTGTCTTCATCATCATTTCATCCTCATCATACGCGCAGGTTGTCAACGGGTGTCAAATAGAAAGACCTGCACCTGGTGAGCCGAACCCATTCTGGGATATCCCGGCACTAAAAGCCATACGACATTTCATTTCATGACGAGATCAATAGTCACGTAAAACTACAAGCTCGTCTTATTTGATACTGACATCAAGTACTCGAATTTATTATTTTAACCACTATGGTTTGGTCCGTATTAACTTTTATCTATTAATCACAACACTGAACACACAGGTGATGTTATGTATCTGCCTTGTAAATACCAACATAAGAAATATATAATAGTGTAATATATGTAAATAATAATAATAATAATAATAATAATAATAATAATAATAATAATAATAATAATAATTAACCATTGCCCCACCGTTGGGTGCAAATTGTAATCTAATTATTACGAAGGTCGATCAAATATGAACGGGATTTTTGTTCCTGAGCATCAACAGTAGGTAAGACTGGCCCCGTGCTTCTGCTATGCTTAGGCGGGACCGTTAGGTTTGGGGTTAACGTACTGTTAGATATTTCCCACTAGTGCTGGGGACGGAGCGGAGCGGAGCGGAGCAGTTGTTGTGACGTCATCACCCGGTAGTACCGAGTGAACTACCGAGTGAATGTCCTGACGCGGGACGTTTAAACACGTTATAGCTATGCCACTGCGAAGGTATTGCATCCCCCTATTAATACCCTTCTCTCACAACGTAACAACTGTAAATAACTGCATATATATTCAATATAATTGTTATATACGTAACTGCTAGGGAGTAGGAGGTAGTATATGGAATAAATGTTAGTAACTCGTATAGTTAACTCATTCGAATAGTGAAACAAAGTATGGCGCATACTTACCGAAATGGTTTGTATACAAGGTGATTGGATGTTAACAGAAAAGTAATGTATTAACAATTATTTCGTAAGTTCATGTGATACGGTACACTGTTAATGAGAAGAATAACCTGAATATAAAGAATCTTATCAGAATATAATGAAAAACACTGACATAATTTCATCTACAGGATGACAAAAGTAATTACGTAAATGAACGTTGACTGAAATGTCCTTCTTTGCAAATGTGATTCCAAAACATATCTGACAACATACTACTACACGTTCCAATGCCATACAGCTATCAGTAGAATGATTCTATAAATACAGTTATGATGTGCCACCACCCGTCGCGTATGTGCGGCCACAAAATTTGCATTTTGCGTGTTTCCTATTATCAGTGATGTCAAAAAACTGCCAGGCATCCGACGGTTTTCGTGGCATTTGTGGAACAACGTTCTGTAAAAATTTCTTAAAATTCCTTTAAATGTTCTAAAAATATAACTACTATCTACGAATATGTTTAAATATCACACTAACGCCACAAATATAATCTAACAGACTTTACATTATCTACAAAACATAACAAGCGTAGGAAATATATACGTACATTCGAAACACACAGATTGAATACAGGTACTTTCGTACATGTGTTGTGCGCTACACCAAAGAGAATAAGTATAGTACGCGCACTTTATCTTGAGCCCTAGTTCCCATTCGTTACTATGGAGATCCGGGCTCAAGATAAAGTGCGCGTATAGTAGCGCTACACTGTGCTCAGGTCCTCCGCGAGTACTCGCAGTTGTAAGCGGAGGGGATCGGTGGTGCGATCTACCGCTACAACCGGATTACTCATCAGTATTACTCGGTCCGTCCCCACCTCTATTTCCCACCGCTCCGCTCTGTACTTTTCAAGTATCAGCCAGGCACTTGTACTTATTAGTACATCTTCGAAGGAGCATTCTCTGAGCTGTAGCACTTTTCAGTGCTCGCTCTTTCTTCTGTTTCAGGATTTCTTACAGGAGGATCAGGATGGAGAAACTATCAGTTCCAGCGAGACCGGCCGACTACAACCACAAGGGAGCGGTGGGGAAACTACGAGCGGTGCTCAGGTTGTTGGACGCCCCCGATATTCGACGCCCGTCACTGGCGGTGTACAACCGATGGGGGAAGAACACCTACCGGAGAACGAGCGACATAATCGATCTCTTTAGTGTGATCGCTGAGTTCCTGGGAGAGAAGATCACCGAGATCATCGGCGAGGTGATCCCTACCTGGGCGGTCATCATCCGCCCTAAGGACGCACGCCGCTTCGAGGTCTGCGCGGAGCTGGTGTCCCAACTGCACCAGGTCGCCCGGCTACCAGGACTCAGGGAGAAGCTGGACGCCTGGGGCAGCCACGAGGATGCAGCCACCCAGACGGAGCCGAGTACCGAGGACGACGACGGCGGCGCTTCCTAGCGCCGCGACGGCGCGACCCCTGTGGGACCGCTGTGCTCTACGAAGCACACGCAGGCCAACAAGGCCGCCAACCAGGATCGTCGACCACCTACCAAGGCGAAGTGGTCGCAGACGCAGGCCTACCAGGAAAGGGCCTGTTACCCGGGCGCAAACCAGGAGAGCGCCCGTGATGGTGGAGAGCAGTACAGCTGTGGAGAAGGACGCCCCCTGGCGTTCAGTGGCTGCTGCCCAGGCCCAGCCAGCCTGCATGTCAGTCGAGCTGCAGACCTCGATGTGCGCCCCTCAGAACAGGGAACGCAGTCGAGTGTTAGCACCGACCGACGCCGCCGCCGCCAGCCAGGAGAAGGAAGAAGACGGCGACGCAGCAGAGCCACCAGCTACCCCGGGGTCACCAGGACGAGGCCTCTTCCCCTGCCGAGAAGAAACCCCCGGGAAGAAGAAGACGACACCGAACCAGGAAGCAGATGGCGACGCCGGCCCACCAGGAGACGGCCGCCCAGCCGCAAACCAAGACTGCTCCCAGGACAGCAGTCAACCGAGGAGCCAATCAGGAAAGGACCTCAGCGGGTAGCAGCAGTCAGGTGAGAGTAAAACGTCCCCCTCGGCAGCTCTTGCAGTGTTTCCGCTGTCTGAGGTGGGGCCACCGTCAGGTCAGCTGTGGGCTCGAGATGAGGTGCAACCGCTGTGGTGGTGATCACCACTACACGGCCTGCGCAACACTTAGGGCGGCGCCGGTGTGCGCCAACTGCTCGGGGGGCCACCCTGCCTCCCATCGCAGTTGCCCTATCTACCGGGCCATGGCGCGGGCAGAGAGGAAGGAGGCCCGGCGCCATGACCCACCCCCTTCCAGGAGGCCCCCGCCTCGGCGGGCTTGGCCTAATTCTCCGGGATCGGAGACTAGGTACGAGGTACCCCAAGGAGGTGGAGCCGTGAGACAGGCCCTAGTGGTACTCGACGCATGGCTCCGCAGCCGGCAAGGACCGCGCTAGTAACAGCAGTGCCCAGACGGACTGATCCCCGGACGATGGAATGGCAAGGAATTGGTTTATGTTTTGTGCATATTACCTGTCCCTAACTAACACAACCTCTTGTCTTTTTCCAGCCCATATCCTTGCATGTGCTATCAAAAGATGTCAGGTTTTACATGTAGGCTCTTTCTTCTTTCTGCCTGTGTGGTTTTTCCCTGACCCTTCAATACCATACTTCAACACCATATACCTAACAAACTCTCGCCTGGTAGAGTGTCTGACATGGAAACAGGCAGATACTCCTTGTATCACTTCCCACTCTAGCTAGCAATCTCTTTTCTTCTTAGAAATTAATAGCATGTCGGAGGCCATGTAGATTGAGTCGATGGTCACGGCTGGGGAGCGAATTCGGGGGTCCCCCGTAAAAAAGAAAAAACGTCAGTAACGCTCACGATGTCGGAGCAAGTGTTGCACCCCTCCACTGCGCAACGCATATAAGAATTCTTGCTCGTTAAGGAGTTACAGCGGCGGAAATTTGCCAGAGATTGACTGTACAGTTCGGTGACTAAACATTGTCAAAGACGCGTGTGTTTGCCTGGAATAAAAAGTTCAAGGAAGGACAAGAACGTGTGGAAAATCTGCAACACGATCGCCATCCTCGGACCAGCATTAGAGACAAAAACATTCGTGCGGTTAAAGACATTATTGGCGACGATCGGCGGGCGAGAGTATCAGAAATTGCAGAGCAAACTGTCAAGTAATCATCACAAACGACCAACTGTTCTGTAAAGTGTGTTCCCATACTGCAGCTCTAACTGTCTCCAAGCTACGGGAAATGCACTTGACTACACTTGATCATGCTCCTTACAGCCCGGACTTATCGTCCTGCGATTTCCACTTGTTCGGGCCGCTTAAAGAAGCTCTAAGAGGGCAACGATTTGAAGATGACGAGAGTGTGGAAGACATCGTGTGCAACTGGCTGGAGACACGCTCCTGTTCTTTTTACGATGAGGGCGGCAAAAAGCTACCCATACGCTGGGACAAATGCATTTCCAAAGGAGGAAACTCTGCGGAAAAACAAATTGTAATTGCCTTGTGTTTCTCAATAAATGAATTTAAATAAAGAATAAAATCCCGTTTATATTTGATCCCCATTCGTATTGTCCCCTTTTTAACGGGCACGCTCAGCCGGAGAGCGAGGGTCTCAAAGGTGGCCCTTCGCTGTCAAGCTTTGCTTAATTTTGAGGACAGGGAAAGAAACAAGGACTGACGACAATAATACAAAAAGAATCAAACAACAGGTTTTGACATTTATTATCAACTGGCACTAAGTGAAAATAACAAAATAACATCTTTTTATAAATCTTGATGGAAGGAAAAACATCTTCTCAGCCGGTCTTTCTCTAGATACAGCCCTTAAATTTTTGATCCCATTTCGACCTTAAATAATTCTGTAAATATACAATTTAATATTAGCCCACACCTGGCTTGAAGAAATAAAGAAATAAAATCCTACATTGGGATAAATTTCCTTTTGGTCATACTTGAATTATTTACAAGATGAGAACGAGCAGATCTCAATAGGCTATTTGCTCCGCAAATGATTTTAAACCTTTGAATTCTCAGATCTCTCCCTGACGACATTTATTACTTCAAAATAAAATTTAAATTATTAAATAATTGAATAAATTACGGCATATAAGTCCGCTAGAAACAAATAATTAATCGCGTTGTTCTACTCATAGATAATTTTATGTCACATTAGCTTGTTCATAAAACATGAAATTATTCAAATTAAGTCAACAAGACTTATTCAGAAAATCATCATTTCAGAATACCTTTATCGGACTAATTTCCATTGATCTGTATTCAGACAATAATTATTCCAACAAAATTTCTCTAATATTCAATTGAACCACACGTAAGGTTTACCTTAAACCTCTGACGCCTTGATAAAATTTTACGTTTTAAGCTTTAGAACACAATGAACCTTTGTCCAAACGATTGAAATAACCCCTCCTTATTCATTGGCGTTTGAAACTGTAATCTTGTCTCAACTTAATTTTTAAATAAAATGTACTAAAGGTTAAACTCCAAATAAATTAACTCATCTCGAACAATGGTGTTAACAACCTGGGCCCAACCTGACAAAAACACAAGGCCAGGTCAAAATCACATTTCAAAGAAGAAACTATATCGCCAGTCACTGAAATTACTACAACACACACGTACCACACTCACACAAAGACACACGCGAATTATCTACACTTTTAACAACGAACTCTAGTTCTTGATTTTTATGATTTTGATTTTTAACCCTGGACATGCGAATTCTCGTGACGACGATATCAGCTAAAGAAAGATTTTACTTTCGACTCTCGGATATGTGACGAAACTTCAGTGGTCACTTGGTCAAAGATGATGTAGATTCCACAACGTTGGAAAATTGGTCATCTACAGACGCGCACAAACTACAGGTCAAATATAGTATTCACGTTTATGGCTCATTAGTCACGACTTTATTATTACTCCATTCTACATTCTCAAATTAACACGTGCTCAGCAATTGAAGAAAATACGTTTACCACGCATATATTCCTCAATAAAAATCAATAAATGGATTTCAACCATTCAACCACTACATTAATTGATCCGTCAGGATTCTGCCATATTCCAGGCCCATCTTCACTATAATTAAGCACACATGAACGTCGACACAAAATCGAGCACTATTTACACTCATGACCCTTCATCCAATCATTTAGCCCGAAATGAAATTCTTGTTATTATTATTATTATTATTATTATTATTATTATTATTATTATTATTATTATTATTATATGCGCGAGATATTACGTGAACCAAAGCTTGACAATTAGCCAGATGCTTCTAACACGTGTTAAATCCAACAAGAAGGAATTTACGTAGAAATTCGGCATGCAAAGAAAATGCCGGATATCTGTCCCACATTGTTTCCTTATTGAAAATATTCCAAAATTCAAATTATTAGTTATCATCGAGGACAATGATTTTTAATGAATGCTAGGCAATTAAATGGGACCTTTAGATTAATCATAGAATACACACACATATCCTAGCTACACTAATAGGTTTTACTAGTCATTCACACTCAACCTGACAACACTACCATCTCCCAGGGAAAGAAGAATGAAAATATCAATTACTACCGCAAATGTAGAAGAAATATCAACGCTAATGAATAATCAAGCATTACTTCTACAAAAACGAATAGAGAAATATTCAAAAGACGGTACTTAAATGCATGATGGAACTGGATATCTGCCGGTGATCTGGAATTTCTGGATCACAAGTGTGTTGGATGGCCGCTTCTGTCATTACCTCCCCATGTTAGATTTCGCCTTCAATTAGAACCCCATAGCAGCAGCGAAGACCAATGCAGGAATTCTGTAGGGTTCCTCTTCAATTTGTGAAAACATCTTGAGGTACTGCAGTAGCTACGTGGTAATCCTCTTCCGTCCTCTTATGCGGTATAAGCTGAAAGTAACACAAGTCCTTAGGAAGTATTCGCACACAAATACGCCCAGTTTAGATGATAAACGGCATTTAACTTAGCCTGTGAAGGTTCGTCAGAATCGTAGATTCTTGTACGTAAAATGATGACATTTCAAGTCCAAATACAGAATGCTCGTGTTCAAAATTTTCTGTAGAATAAGTGAGAGCGCCGATTCAGTCATTCAGCAGGAAAGCAGGAAAACAAGAGCGCAAGATAGCAACAGCGCAAGATAGCAAGAGAGCATTTCTTCGCCAAACTAATGTATTTATTAACTTCCTGAGGTAGATGTGGCTCCACGTCGTCTTATAATCGGCTGCCGTCTTCCTCCTGATAGGTTATTATAATGCTGGAAAGAGCTCTCATTTGAAGACACTTGCCATGCGTATTCACCTCGCAGCGGCCTTGAGAGCCCTCACTGGGTCACGTGGCACAGCTGATCGCTCGATTGGAAATCAGTACTTTGCTCCTGGCTGGATAAAACCGGTTCCCAACCTGTGAACACGTCTCTGTTACCCGGGCTGGAAATGTATCGCCCGTACGAAATAAATAATAGCCTGTTAGTTGACTGCACTACAAAATGGTCATTGTAGGCCAAATTTGACGGGGACAGTAAATATGAATAAATAACTGAAATAAAATACATTAATAAAAATAATGAATCGAAATGTCCGCAGTATTTCACCAGAATGATCTCTTAAATTTTAATAAAGCATGATAATTCTCTCTCCCAGGGTGTGTTCATAAAGCTGCGTACTGGTGCATCAGCTTCAGGTCTTACATAACCTTCTGAACATGACTAAATAGGTAGGAACTGCACCTAGATTCATCAATAACTCCACTGATTTTAAAATAACTAACTATATTCTGAATAATATCCGTTCATGAGCACCACATCAATACACCGAAATATACATAAAATACACACAAAAAATACTGCTGGAAGACTCCATATTCACACAATTATACAACAAGAACAAAAACAGTGGGAAACGATAAGCGAGGACCTAGCTACCATTTGCAGTCAGCCCGATGAACATTACAGTAATTACAAAGCATATATATATTAGATAAATACCCTTCACTCTCTCTGTGTATCAACACAGCTTGCATATTCTCATTATCTGCACTTTTTGTTTCACATTGATACTGTAGATTTATAATTCTGTGTTCACTGATTCTAATACTTCGTTTAAAGATACTTTCACTTGAGCAACACACGCTTGTTGTTCCAGAACATAAATTATGGGAAGTCTGAAATACAGTAGCCCAAAGCTCTCACCAACATATAAGACACCAAGCCGCAATAAGTGACAAAATACCAAGTGCCTAAGCACTCCACAGTTTGTAGTACAGTACCATACATCACATTCCACAAAATTTCACGTCAGCAACCTTCCACAAAACTTCCACCAAAGTTTTAAGTCAAGTTCTACCGTTTTCTCACATGCCTATATAGACCTCAGCTTCCCCCTACTTTCTCATGATATGTCTAGATTGACCCTGGTCATCCGATCACGAGTGGAAGATCCTCTTGCCATACCAATAACACGCCCCAAACCTCTTCTGGGTCCCATGACAATAACAACAAGGCCGCGTCATCGGACTCTGGGCTGTTTCACATGACTCACAAAAGCTTTCTGAGTTGTGAAAAGTATAACGTTATACTTTTCTGACATCCCAAACAGATGACCCTGTATATACTGAAATATGTCCATAATCAATTATTCTTTGTAGCAACATACATAAATCACATAAATTGAACAACAATACACAACACATTTAGGATAACGCTACAAGGTAAAAATATGTCAATGCTCGAACAGATAAAACGTGAGAAAATAAAACTAAATTTCTACTCATCATGTAGAAGAGCTCGCGTTCGATTCATTTTCCCATAAGGAAGGAAGTCATCCTACAAAGGGAACGGACCACTCATTTCTGAGTTACTATCGGCATTGACATCGTCTGTTGAGGTTTCACTCTCACCAGACACTAAGGAGATAATAAAGTCTTCAACATAGTCGTCTGTGCGACTTTCTTTCTCCCAAGCTTTAATCATCTCGGATTTCGCGTGTCTCACAACGTTCTCCAGTCCTCCGCACTTATACGGCCTACGACTTCGAAAATAAGACTTTCAACTGTCTAAACTGTGAAGAGTCGGTTATTCTCAGCTACATAGTCCTTCACTTGTACCCAAATCAGTTCTATGGCGTTTAAATGGCGATTGAAAACAATTTCCCGTGCCTGGTTCCTTAGTGGAGTACCAGGTCCGAACGGCTTTCGTCTCTTGGGAGCTTCATCCTTTGACGTAGGCGTCGACATGATAGAATATGAAATTCACACACGGGCCTAAAATTAACCTACTACATAACTACCGAACGAAATATTAAACTAAGCTACTATATAAACTAGATTACTTTTGTACCTTGTTACGCACTATTCACTACAATATAACGCGCTATACTACTGAAAAACACTAAACAATAAATCTATAAACTGTACACTACGCAATATCAACGAACAACCTAGCACATAGACACACTAAGACTGCCAGGAGATGTGAGCACAATAAAACACACCGCTGATAGCACGTGGTTACAAAAACAACAATTCGTCAACACTGCTAACCAGAACTGGAATGTAACGCGCTCTATCAGAGCGATCAGCTGCCTACGATTGGCAGTTGATTATCAATCAATCAATCAATAAATATTGATCTGCATTTAGGGCAGTCGCCCAGGTGGCAGATTCCCTATCTGATGATTTCCTAGCCTTTTCCTAGATGATTTCAAAGAAATTGGAAATTTTTACACATCTTCTTTGGTAAGTTATTCCAATCCCTAACTCCCCTTCCTATAAATGAATATTTGCCCGAGTTTGTCCTCTTGAATTCAAACTTTATCTTCATATTGTGATCTTTCCTACTTTTATAAACGCCACTCAAACTTATTCATCTACTAATGTCATTCAACGCCACCTCTCCGCTGACAGCTCGGAACATACCAATTAGTCGAGCAGCTCTTCTTCTTTCTCCCAATTCTTCCCAGCCCAAATTTTTCAACATTTTTGTAACGCTACTCTTTTGTCGGAAACCACCCAGAACAAATCAAAATTCTTATATTTGGATTTTTTTCCAGTTCTTGAATCAGGTAATCCTGGTGAGGGTCCCATACACTGGAACCATACTCTAGTTGGGGTCTTACCAGAGACTTATATGCAGTCTCCTTTACATTTTTACTACAACCCCTTAACACCCTCATAACCATGTGCAGAGATCTGTACCCTTTATTTACAATCCCATTTATGTGATTACCCCAATGAGATCTTTCCTTATATTAACACCTAGATACTTACAATTATCCCCAAAAGGAACTTTCACCCCATCAACGCAGTACTTAAAACTGAGAGGAATTTTTCTATTTGTGAAACTCACAACCTGACTTTTATCCCCGTTTATCCATACCATTGCCTGCTGTCCATCCCACAACATTTTCGAGGTCACGTTGTATACGCTCACAATTTTGTAACATATTTATTACTCTATACAGAATATCATCATCCGCAAAAAGCCTTGCCTCTGATTCCACTCCTTTACTCATATCATTTATATATATAAGAAAACATGAAGTTCCGTTAATACTGCCTTGAGGAATTCCCCTCTTAATTATTACAGGGTCAGATAAAGCTTCACCTACTCTAATTCTCTGAGATCTATTTTCTAGAAATACAGCAACCCATTCAGTCACTCTTTTGTCTAGTTCAATTGCACTAATTTTTGCCAGTAGTCTCCCGTGATCCACCCTATCAAACGCTTTAGGCAGGTCAATCGCGATACAGTCCAATTGACCTCCTGAATCCAAGATATCTGCTATATCTTGCTGGAATCCTACAAGCTGAGCTTCAGTGGAATAACATTTCCTAAAACCGAACTGTCTTCTATCGAACCAGTTATTAATTTCACAAACATATCTAATATAATCAGAAAGAATGCTTTCGCAAAGCTTACATACAATGCATGTCAAACTTACCTGCCTGTAATTTTCAGCTTTATGTCTATCAGCCTTTCCCTTATACACAGGGGCTGCTATAGCAACTCTCCATTCATCTGGTGTAGCTCCTCCGACCAAACAATAATCAAATAAGTACTTCAGATATGGTACTGTACCCCAACCTTGTCTTTAGTATATCCCCAGAAATCAATTCCAGCCGCTTTTCTAGTTTTCAATTTTTGTATCTTATTGTAAATGTCATTGTTATTATATGTAAATTTTAATACTTCTTTAGCCTTAGTCTCCTCCTCTATCTGGACACTATCCGTGTAACCAACAATCTTTACATACTGCTGACTAAATACTTCTGCCTTTTGAAGATCCTCACATACACACTCCCCTTGTTCATTAACTATTCCTGGAATGTCCTTCTTAGAACCTGTTTCTGCCTTAAAATACCTATTTTCTAGAAATAGGTATTTCACTAAAATTTGTATGACTGCCAACTATGCTTGCCATCATGTTATCTTTTGCTGCCTTCTTTGCTAGATTCAATTTTCTAGTAAGTTCTTTCAATTTCTCCTTACTTCCACAGCCATTTCTAAATCTATTTCTTTCCAGTCTGCACCTCCTTCTTAGCCATATGGTACTGCCTAATAGTCCTACTTTTAAGACCTTCCTTTCTATCATATTTATTTTTAACTATTGAGACAATATTAAATTGTGTGAGCCGCCCCTTTATAAACATTTTGAACTGGCCTTTGCGCCCTAGAATATCTGTGTCAATTGACTGCTCGACATACCGTTTTAAGCTAATGTAGGCCGCGCGCCGTTTCTCCTAGCTCTGTTTGGTTGCGCATAACTGCGCATGCGCCGATCTACTACTCGGCAGACTTGCCTCCTCCTCGCTTGCCGACGCGAGACTCAGTTCGCTTCAGTCAGCCATCATGTGCGCTTGTGTGTTTGAGAGCTACGCCATGGAGAGGTGGATTTCCAGAAAACCCCCGTGATACCTCCATTAATGGGGATTTTCCCCGGGTGAACTAGTTAGAGACCTCCTGCCATTTCTTCTGATCATATTTTTGGATTTATTTTTCGTCTGGATACTTCCCAACGAGGTCTGGATGCCGGTCGTGTGACTGTATTCTTCGTCAACAATGGTCAGGTTTAAATTCCTCTCATTTCTTCATCACCAAAGGTATGTACCAGTGTTTGAATCACTTTAAACGTCGTCCAGAAGAGGATTTTGATATTTTCGAAGATTTCAGGAAAAATAATAATAATAATAATAATAATAATAATAAATATTTGGACTTCGTCGTTAAATTAAATCCTATTTGCGTGTGTGGTATTGAAAATCTGAAAAACAGTTTCGGCAACTAATCACAGTAATGTGGAAGGTTCACAGTGAACTGAATTGGGATTATTAATTTAAAATTTAAAAGGTTTCTTTTTGGCACTTTAAATTGTAACCTTCTTTGTGAACCAAGGTACAGTCTCCAAGGTAGTGAGCTTTACCTTCTTCGGCTTTCTGTTTGCTTTCCTGTGTTTGTTTTCTAATTCGTTTTGGTATGTTTTCTTCTCCCCTCCCCCTTCTGGGGTTTTGGGTGAATTAAAATTTTTTTTCTCTAGTCTGTTTTCCTCCTCGTTTTTTGGAGGCGTTGCTTTTGTTTGGTGGTTACCTTGGCAACGTTTGGTGTGTGTATTGTTGTCGGGTTTTAATGTTGTCTGGCGTATGGAGCCTGTGTGCATCTAGAAGTATATATTTCTGAGTTGAGTGTATCGTTCTCTGTTTTAAAGTTTATTTATTAATTTTGACCACCCTTTAAAGTTGGGTTACTATTTTCTTCCCCCCGGGTGGTGTGTATATTTACGTAAAATTCTATACGTCTTGGAAACTGTCCTTGGTGGAAACTGAACGTTTTTAATTTTGGTAATTATGAGAAGCGGCCTCGGTGAAGATCCATTTTATTGAGTAATTGATAACTGAGTTTCTTTATTAATTAACTATCCGTGATCGATCACATTTTATTTCAAGGTAGTATTTATGTAAGGAAGTCTATTGGTTTTCCGTTGTTTTCTGATCACATTTGATTAGGAACGGAGGTCATCCTTTTCCTTTCTTTGTTGTTTTCATAAAATTTTCAATTTATTATCTGTTAAAGAGTATTTATTTACCATTGATTGTTAATTAATAATGAATTAATTTTTCTTTTAAACCATACCTGGGTATATTCTGATTTATTTTATTTATTGTTAATTACTTTTTCCACCTTTCAACCTTACGTTGACTTTATTTACATTTTGGCTTTACGTCTTAAAATAAACATAGGTTTTATCAACTTAATGACTTGCTTTGTTACCTACTATTTGCCCTTCCATTAAAATTCTTTAACTTAATTGAAGTGTTGGTTTTCATTCGCCACGTTCGGTGGAGCACTGCCACCGATTTTCTTGTGCATTAACTTCCACGGCCTTAAGTCGTCTTCCTCCGCTGCTTCCGGTAAGTTATTTCTATGGTTTCTTGTTTTTTATTGTGCTTGAACCTTTGTTGCCCTTCTTCTTGTGCCCATCATTCTCCCTCGTGTTCGCTATAACTCCCATTTTTGGGCGGACACGCTAGCAACCTTCTCACCAGGGTCTCTATCTCTCTCTCTCTCTCTCTTCCTCTCTCTTCTTCTCTCACCCTGGTGGGTAAGGTTATTCACCTCATCATCCCTAGGTCGTACCGGGGTCCTAGAGGGTGGTGAGCGGTGAGAGTGGTATCAGAGCGGTGGTTGTTTGTTGTTCCACTGTTGTTCTGAACCCGATTTGAGTGGTAGCAGACCTGTTGTTGTTGTTGTTGTTGCTCTGCTGCCTAATCTCAGTTGTTTCTGCCTTGCGCAACCTAACTTTCCTCCCCTCCTACCCTTGCTTGGTGCAGTGCTGTGGCGAATGTTGGCGGATGGAAATCAAAAACTAAAAAGCTAAAAGTGTTATTGTCAATAACTATTGTAAAAGGGAGTGCAAGGATCTTGTGTAATTTTTTAATTATTTTGTTCCATGTTTGCTACCATGGCGCGTGCCGTTACGAACCCCTCTTTCCTGCGCCGTGCCGAACTGGAGTACGAGTTATCCATTCGTGGCCTTGAACCTGCCCGTACTGTCGCTGAGTGCGCTGCCTTGCTATCAGCCAACACCCAGGTCCCCATTAATGTATTTTCTATTGACAGGAGTCGAGTGGGTGAGTACCTTAACCTAATATGTGACAATCTTAATGAAATTAACATTATTCGTGAAGAATTTATTGAATTGCCTCCGTCCAAGGCCCAAGTAAACCGGCTGAGGGCCAGAGCTGACCACTACTCGGGCCGAATTCAGGATATATTATCCATTAAACCTGATTCTGTTTTTGTGTCAGAATGTGCTAGATTGTTAACGGTGGTTTCTGGCATCACCTCTGATTTAGATTTGCTGTTAATTAACAGAGATATGGAGAATTGTTCTTTTTCTACTGCACTTAACCCTACTGTACCTACCCTGAGTGTCCATTCCCACCAAATTGTGTCCTCGTCCCATGCCCAAGGTCCGTGTTGTGTGACTGCTCCTTTACTGGAAACCTTAGTCTCTAAGCTAAATTCGGCGTCATCGCCTAACTGTTTAAAGGAAGTTTTTCGCGGAGTGAAGTCCTTTTCTGTAAATTCTATCGATGAGTGTATTCGATTCCTACGGTTTCTGGTGGAGCTGACCGAGACTGGTAATGTGTACTCAGTCGATGATTAGGGGATTTTCCGCGCCCTCTTCCCTCATTGTGAAGGGATTCTAAAGAGAGAAATTTCTGAAGCTATCTCTAAAAATTTATCGATTAGTACCTTTCATGAACTTGTCCTTTCCAAATTTATTCCCTCTCTTGCTCTCCAAAGTCTGGTGCCCCAACACTGTTTCCGGACCCAGTTCCTGCATGAGAACTTGCTAACTTATGTGCTGGATCTGCGATTCTTTTGCAAGGTTTTTAGAATTTCTGCGCCAGAAAGTGAAATGGTCTCTAGAATTTTAAAAGGAATATCTCCTGCGTATCGCTCCTATCTTTCCTTAACCCGTTGCCCTACTACCTTTCAAGAATTGGAAGAGGCCTGTTCCTTTGCTGAAGATGTCAAACATGGGGATGCCTCCAGACCTGTGAATTGCCCTCCCCCTACTACTACCAATTGTCCCGTCCTTCCGTCAACCCCTAAAGTTGTGAATGCCCGTAAATGCTACAACTGTGGGTCCCGAAATCATCTAAGAAATTCCTGCCCTGACGTTAGACGTGGTCCAGGCGCTTGCTATTCCTGTGGCTCTAGACAGCATGTTAAAAGAAATTGCCCCTTGGTAGACAGAAATGGTACTCAATGACTAGAAAGGGAGAGGGCAAGGTCTGCCCATACTAAGTTGGTAAACCCTGAATCTCGTAAAAGACCGGTGTGTCCCCCAAGGTGCAATAGTATTTCTGCTCATGCCCCCTCCTCTGGCACGTGCACATTTGTCGAGGTCAACAATGAACCCGTAGATGCCCTTCTTGATACTGGAAGCGTAGTATGCTTGATGAATTATGCCTGGTATCGTCAAAGGAAATCCTCGTGTAAACTTCCGGAAATAAAACCCACTAATCTAAGATGCGTTTCGGCTAATTGTCAGTTTTTAAATATTTTGGGGACTGTGAAGGTCAAGTTGAGGATTGGGAATTTCACTTGGAAGATCAAGTGCTTGGTGACATCCAATTTATCATGTAACATTATTCTGGGTACCAACTTTCTATCTTGGGCCGGTGTTGTTTTGGATCCTCAGTGTCGAAATTTCTTTTTTAAATTTTCTCCTGACCTGAAATTTGAATTGATTAACGTTCCCTTGAAAATGCCTAAAGTTTTGTGTGCGGGTTACCCTGAGTCAGATGAGTCTAGTGACATCGATCGGCTTGACCTGAAACATTTAGGAGATGCCGAAGCACAGCAAGTTCGTGATCTTTGCAAGGAATTTCCCGATGTGTTCACTAGCAAGTTAGGCTTGACCGACGTACTCGAGTATGACATTGAGTTGTCTGACCTGCAGCCTGTTCGATCCCCTCCTTATCGCCTTTCCCCACCCCGTATGTTGGAACTAAAGAAAATCATTGAGCAAATGGAAAGAGACGGAGTGATCAGACCTTCGACTTCCCCGTATGCGTCCCCTGTGTTTTTGGTACCCAAACCTTCTGGTGGTTATCGTGCTGTGATTGACTATAGGGCCCTAAATAGTAAGATTGTACTCCAATCTATTCCCCTACCTGACCTTCATACTTGTTTTGGATGGTTCTCAGGTGCGAAATTTTTCACTGTCCTGGATTTGAACCAAGCATATTACCAAGTGCCTTTATCGAAGAGATCAATTCCCCTCACTGCCTTCATCACCGACTGGAACTTGTATGAGTTCCTTAGACTTCCGTTCGGGCTCAGTTGTGGAGCAGCTGTGTTGTCGAGGTTGTTAAATTCCATTCTCTCTGACATTAAGTTCAGCTATGTCTTTAATTACCTGGACGATTTATTAATTTATTCGAATACCTTCGAGGAACATATGGTGCACGTTAGGGAAGTATTGCTACGGTTAAGGAAAGCTGGCCTTACAGTGAAGTTATCAAAGGTGGCTTTCGCCAGACCCAGCATGTCTTTCTTGGGACATGTAGTTTCTTCTGAGGGCGTTTCCATAGATCATTCCAGAACTCAAGCCATTAGGGATTTTCCACCTCCCAAAGACGTCAAGGGCGTTGCTCGATTCATTGGTATGGTCAATTTCTTTAGAAAATTCATCCCTAACTTTGCTGAAGTGGCTGCCCCGTTGAACGACCTTAGGAGAAAGAATGTAAAATTTACTTGGGGTAAAGCTCAGGAGGAAGCTTTCAATTCATTGAAGGTCGCACTGATTAATGCACCTTTGTTAGCTATTCCTGATTTCGAGAAACGTTTCATTGTCCAAACTGACGCCTCCGGGCGTGCTATTGCTGGCGTTCTGTTACAAGAACATGAAGATGGGCGTAGGCCCGTGGCCTACGTATCCAGGGTCCTCAATGATCTGGAGTCTAAGTACTCCATTTATGAACTAGAGTGTCTAGCTGTGCTGTTTGCTCTGGAGAAATTTCGATCTTTCATTGAACACGTCAACTTTGATCTGGAAACCGATAATCAGGCTCTTTCTTGGTGTTGAACCGACCCAAAAGGACTGGTAGGATAACTAGATGGGCATTACGAGTCTCATCCTTTAATTTCAATGTTCGCCACATTCGTGGGTCTGAGAACGTCATTGCCGATGGCTTGAGCAGGATGTTTGAAGGTAATCCTTGTGCGGAAGCCAACCCGTGTGTCGATGAGCTTGCTGTCAATACGGTTGGAGTTAGTGCCATCCTCACCGATTCCCCATTGCTGTATCAAGAAATTGGAGATCATCAAAAAACTGATCCGGATCTGAAAAGGATCATTGACATGATCAGTAGCGGGGTCGAAGTAAAACCTTACTCCTTATCTAAGGGTGTTCTCTGTTGTAAGGGTCGCAAGGACCATAATTCCAAAATTGTCGTTCCTAAAGTTCTGGTACCTGTCATTTTCAAGTATTACCACTGTTCCCCCTTGGCGGTCATCTAGGAAATTTCAAAACTCGTTTGAAAATCAGGCAATTCTTTGTTTGGAAGAAAATGGATAGTGATATCAGGTACATGGTCAAATCTTGTAAATCTTGCGCCATCAGCAAACCTAATTTGAACAACCGGGTGGGATTATTGTCTTCATCACAAGCTTCGCGCCCCATGGAACGACTGGTCATAGATTTTGTAGGACTCCTCCCCCGATCTTCCTTGGGAAACACCCACATTTTTGTCTGTATAGATGCCTTCTCCCGGTTCTGTTGGATCTTTCCCACCAGGTCCACTAATTCACGTACCTCTATCTCCTGTCTAAATTCCATCTTTGCATCATTTGGTCCACCTAAGTTCTTAGTATCTGACAACGCTAGTTCTTTCACCAGTAACTCCTTCAAAAGGTATCTGTTTGAGTTGGGCATTTCACATGTCACCACTATTCCATACTATCCAAATCCTTCTTATGCAGAGAGGTTGAATCGGAACTTAAAGTCTGCGTTGATAGCGTATCATCATGACAACCAGTCCAAATGGGACTCCAGTCTGCATTGGTTGGCCCATGCCTTTAATTCCGCTACTCATGAGTCCCATGGTAAGACGCCTATGTCTTTAATGTTTGGCTATACTCCGTACTCCCCTATGTCTAACCTGCTATGTATTGAGGATCTTCTCCCAGACCTATCTAGGCCTAATGATGTTCAAAAGATCTGGAACGAAGCAAAAAGGAATCTAGCTGTGTCATACGAAAAGGTCGAAAGGCAGTACGATAAAGGTAGGAAACCGTCAAAATTCAATGTTGGTGATCTCGTGTATGTTAAGTGCTACCCAATGAGTAAGGCCGTGAATAAGTTTTCGGCAAAACTTGCCCCTAAGTACCAAGGGCCGTGCACGGTGTTGGAGTTCTTGTCTCCCGTTTCAATTTTGGTAAGTGACCCTGTAGCGAAACGTATTAGGCGCGTTCATGTTTCTCAAATTAAACCCGGTTGATCTGGCAAATTGTACTGCATCTTCCGCTGGATGGATGCACCTTTGGTAACTGACCTGTATCGTTAGGGAATTTAGCACGCATACTGTGGGATGGCGAGCGAGTCAATCTGGTCCTTTCGGTGCCTCGTGTTGGTGACTCTAATTTGGTACTTCTTGTATGTTACTGTTTCTAGGTGTGGATCCTCGTAGTTAGAAATTGTCTTTCCTTAATTGTCTCGTGATGGTGGTATTAATACCTTGGAATAGATATCCTCGTTATCTAACCTTATGCTTATGTGGTGCGCTACCGAGGTTCCATTGGGGAAATCTAATGACATCTAACTTAAATTGTGCTTTGTTGTCCCTCTGTTTCCTCTAGGCTTTTGGTATGTAATTTCAAAGATTTGTTTCTTCTGTGGCTCCGCATCGGATTCCTTCCGCTGAACCCTTCGATCATCTTGTGACTTAATCATTGCTGAGCTATGGTGTGCTTGGGATGGAATGTAAGGGAGTGTGTCTGGTGCCTGAGTGTTTACCATTTTGTCATCCTTTCATTGTGTGCGTGTGTCTGAAGATGTGTGGTGCTTTGTCATGATTTGGTTGCTATTTGTGCCATTTTAGTATTGTACGATTTCTGATTGTGGTGTGTTTCGATCTATCGGTGTCGGAAAGGTTCCCTGCTTGCCTTCTGCATGGACTGCGTGTCTTAAAGGTGTTTCTTTTCCGGACACTGATGTTTGTATTCATCCATGATTGAGTGATCTGACACTCCTTCTTTGGGCACTCTTCGCGGCTGTTCTAAAAGTGGTATTCTATGCGTGAACCCTCTCTATTATTTTTCCGGTAATGGGTTTTTGGGCTGAATTTATCTTCCTAACCTTTGATTTTGGGGGTCGTTTTGGGTTTACGTAGAAAATCTGTCTCCGATTTTCCCTGTGGGCGTTCGGTTGGTGCTCTCCTGCCAGCATTATGGTTGTATCTCCTGTGTTGTAACTTGGTAACGTTGTTGTGAGTTGTTAGGATCCTTTTGAATTGTGGACCGTTAGTAACGTAGTGTAATTTTCCTTATCTACCGGTTGGCGTGTGGAGTTTTCGGTGGAACGGTCGGACTTCCTTCCTGAGGATATTTCTCCTTTTGTGCTTCTGTGGGATGGACCTAGTCCTTTATCTGTACCGGGTTTGCTGTTGTAATTTCTGCCTTGTATTGTGCTGTTTTGTTGTGGTCTGTGAGCACGCGTTGAGGATAGCTATCCTTTATCTCTCTATGAATTACCAGTGTTGCTCGCTTGTCATTATGTAGGTAATCGTGTTTGGGATTACGTTGTTTGGCTGTCAAGACACCTTGGTTGGGATGTGATTTGTCCTTTAATTTACCTCTGTGTCACGGTAGATTTGGCTGTTGGTTTGGTATCCACTACTCCGAGGAAGTACACCTTCGGGTGGGCAATTCTTAGTTATCTGTTGGCTCTGGGATTTTCGACTTGTTCTTCCTCACGTAGAATTTGGTTTGTGGTTACTATTCTGTGCCACGTTGCCCCGTGCATTTATTTTTGGTAGTTGTACCTTGATGTGGCCGTTATGGATGACTGACTGATCGCGATTTTTCCATCTGGTAACCTATAGGAGTCTCCTGATTGCCCATCGATGCTACTGTTGCCTGTCTTACCTCTCTGTAACTCGAGTGGTTTCGGCGTCCCTTCTCTCTGATGGTTTTCCGTTGGTCTGTTCAAAAATTAGTTTTCTATGCTTGAGTCCTTACCTGTGTTTTGTTGGTGAACTAGGATAAGTTGCCGATCCCAGTGTGGTTTGTATTTTGCTCAACCCCTCGTTCTTGACCCTTGGACCGATTGACGAGTTCGCCATTCCGTGGTTGTGTGTGTGTCACTCCTATATCTAAAAGTGTAATTTGATAGGTCATTCATGTGTCCTCTTAGTTTAACTCCTGCTATTCTAAACCATATGTTCCAAGGACGTCTATTCTTTGGAGTGGTCCTGTACCTTTACTTATATATTTTTCTTGGGGTGATTTGTGCTTGAGTAATATTACTGCTTTCCCTTCCGTTATGTTCATGATCTTTCGGGATATCTGTCTTAGTCCTAGTTGGTATTATGTGTTGGATTGTACCCTATGTTTCTATGTGTTCTTGTTAGTTGTTTCTCTACGTGTCATGGCTAAGTGTCCTTTGTGGCAGAGTAACATGGTATATTTTATGTAGTTTCCCTTTGATTTCTTTATTGTCGTTGAATGGACCCTTCTTTTCCTTCGGTGATATATCGGACCAAGTGGAAAGCTCTGGGCTTCAGCTAGTTTGTTGGTAACTAGCTTATGTAAAGTTAATTGGCGGATCTGTGGATCCTGTAACTGAAAACTCACCTACTTTAAATTTCCTGGTTTGTTTCTTTTTTCCTCCCTCTTCTTGTGGTTTTGCCCCCATTCGGGTTTTCCGGTGCGTTTCATTTCCCCTGTTGTCACCTTTTTGCAACACGAGATCATGCATTTCCTTAATATCAAAGGAGACTTGTAAAGGTATTCATGCATTAAAAATTAATTTACCACCGTGCTTGAGAAAACAACCTGGATGCGCGGACTTATAATCATGTGGTTTTCGTTTAATTTTGGTCTGTATATCTGTGATTAGTGTGAGAGTTGCCAAACCTCAAGGTGAACTGCGTCATGTGTCATAAACTATGTCATTGTGTGATGCATTGAAACAATGTGTATTGGGTGAACCTGAATATTTGGTGAACTCTGGTCATTGTGCTCTCTATTTGATGACAAACATTACTCTGGTGATTTTTCGAGTGCTCGGTTAACGTTTCTGGACACTGATGTTGATCGCACCCCGCCAATTATTTCTAAAAACTATGTGATATGGAACTGTGTCTCGGACTACTAACCTGGTCATGTGAACTCCTAACTAAAATTAGTTAATCTTGGTGGTCGTTTTCTGTTGGACTACTTCGCCCAAATTTAGTATATGTGTGACCACCACATCATTGATGGCATATGCATGGGATTTTGTCGTCGATTCGGGGCGGGAGGGCTGAGACAATATTAAATTGTGTGAGCCGCCCCTTTATAAACATTTTGAACTGGCCTTTGCGCCCTAGAATATCTGTGTCAATTGACTGCTCGACATACCGTTTTAAGCTAATGTAGGCCGCGCGCCGTTTCTCCTAGCTCTGTTTGGTTGCGCATAACTGCGCATGCGCCGATCTACTACTCGGCAGACTTGCCTCCTCCTCGCTTGCCGACGCGAGACTCAGTTCGCTTCAGTCAGCCATCATGTGCGCTTGTGTGTTTGAGAGCTACGCCATGGAGAGGTGGATTTCCAGAAAACCCCCGTGATACCTCCATTAATGGGGATTTTCCCCGGGTGAACTAGTTAGAGACCTCCTGCCATTTCTTCTGATCATATTTTTGGATTTATTTTTCGTCTGGATACTTCCCAACGAGGTCTGGATGCCGGTCGTGTGACTGTATTCTTCGTCAACAATGGTCAGGTTTAAATTCCTCTCATTTCTTCATCACCAAAGGTATGTACCAGTGTTTGAATCACTTTAAACGTCGTCCAGAAGAGGATTTTGATATTTTCGAAGATTTCAGGAAAAATAATAATAATAATAATAAATATTTGGACTTCGTCGTTAAATTAATTCCTATTTGCGTGTGTGGTATAGAAAATCTGAAAAACAGTTTCGGCAACTAATCACAGTAATGTGGAAGGTTCACAGTGAACTGAATTGGGATTATTAATTTAAAATTTAAAAGGTTTCTTTTTGGCACTTTAAAATGTAACCTTCTTTGTGAACCAAGGTACAGTCTCCAAGGTAGTGAGCTTTACCTTCTTCGGCTTTCTGTTTGCTTTCCTGTGTTTGTTTTCTAATTCGTTTTGGTATGTTTTCTTCTCCCCTCCCCCTTCTGGGGTTTTGGGTGAATTAATTTTTTTTCTCTAGTCTGTTTTCCTCCTCGTTTTTTGGAGGCGTTGCTTTTGTTTGGTGGTTACCTTGGCAACGTTTGGTGTGTGTATTGTTGTCGGGTTTTAATGTTGTCTGGCGTATGGAGCCTGTGTGCATCTAGAAGTATATATTTCTGAGTTGAGTGTATCGTTCTCTGTTTTAAAGTTTATTTATTAATTTTGACCACCCTTTAAAGTTGGGTTACTATTTTCATCCCCCCGGGTGGTGTGTATTTTTACGTAAAATTCTATACGTCTTGGAAACTGTCCTTGGTGGAAACTGAACGTTTTTAATTTTGGTAATTATGAGAAGCGGCCTCGGTGAAGATCCATTTTATTGAGTAATTGATAACTGAGTTTTTTTATTAATTAACTATCCGTGATCGATCACATTTTATTTCAAGGTAGTATTTATGTAAGGAAGTCTATTGGTTTTCCGTTGTTTTCTGATCACATTTTATTAGGTACGGAGGTCATCCTTTTCCTTTCTTTGTTGTTTTCATAAAATTTTCAATTTATTATCTGTTAAAGAGTATTTATTTACCATTGATTGTTAATTAATAATGAATTAATTTTTCTTTTAAACCATACCTGGGTATATTCTGATTTATTTTATTTATTGTTAATTACTTTTTCCACCTTTCAACCTTACGTTGACTTTATTTACATTTTGGCTTTACGTCTTAAAATAAACATAGGTTTTATCAACTTAATGACTTGCTTTGTTACCTACTATTTGCCCTTCCATTAAAATTCTTTAACTTAATTGAAGTGTTGGTTTTCATTCGCCACGTTCGGTGGAGCACTGCCACCGATTTTCTTGTGCATTAACTTCCACGGCCTTAAGTCGTCTTCCTCCGCTGCTTCCGGTAAGTTATTTCTATGGTTTCTTGTTTTTTATTGTGCTTGAACCTTTGTTGCCCTTCTTCTTGTGCCCATCATTCTCCCTCGTGTTCGCTATAACTCCCATTTTTGGGCGGACACGCTAGCAACCTTCTCACCAGGGTCTCTATCTATCTCTCTCTCTCTCTCTTCCTCTCTCTTCTTCTCTCACCCTGGTGGGTAAGGTTATTCACCTCATCGTCCCTAGGTCGTACCGGGGTCCTAGAGGGTGGTGAGCGGTGAGACTATGACAAAAACAGCTTCATGATCACTAAAACCATCTATTACTTCAGTTTCTCTATAGAGTTCATCTGGTTTTATCAGCATCACATCCAGGATATTTTTCCCTCTGGTTGGTTCCATCACTTTCTGAATCAGCTGTCCTTCACATATTAACTTATTTGCCTATTGTTGGTCATGGTTCCTGTCGTTCGCATTTCCTTTCCAATTGACAACTGGTAAATTCAGATCTCCCGCTACAATCACATTTCTTTCCATGTCGTTTCCTACATAGCTGATTACCATACCAAATAATTCTGAATCTGTGTCAGTGCTACACTTTCCCGGTCTGTACACTCCAAATATATCAAGTTGCTATTATCTTTAGAAATGAGCCTTGCACCTAGAATTTCATGTTTCTCATCAGTAACTTTTTCGTAGCTTACAAATTCTTTTTTCACCAGAATGAATACTCGCCCTCCCACCATTCCTATCCTATCTCTACGATACACTCTCCAGTTCTGTGAGAAAATTTCTGCATCCATTATATCATTTCTCAGCCATGATATCTGGTATATATATTAAATTACTTAATTCTATTCCTTGCTTTACAATAATTCTACAGTTCAACACTAACATTTTTATGTCGTCCCTACTTGATTTCCAGAACTCTGTACCCTTATCACCGCTCCTTAGACGACCCCGTTTCCGTGAATGTACCTCCCTGTTACCCTTCCAAACAAATTTCCTAATTTATGCGTATCACTGCGGTTTAAGTGAAGGCCATCTGAGCGCAGATCCCTATCTCCTACCCACCCATTAGGATCTAGAAATTTCACTCCCAGTTTCCCTCATACCCACTCCATAGTCTCATTTAAATCCCCAATCACCCTTCAGTCAGTATCCCTCCTACACAGTATTCCACTAATAACAATCTCAGCTTTCTTACACTTCACCCGTTCTGCATTTACTAGATCCCACATATTTCCAACTATGTTGGTACTTATATCAGCTTGCCTTACGTTGTTGGTACCAACATGAAACACGACCACCTTCTCCTTCCCCTCCTCCCTCTCTTCTTCTGACCTCAACATTTGCCTGAACCTAATTCCTGGATAACATTCTACCCCGGTTCCCTTTCCTCCACACACTTTCCCCACGTGTCTAACGATGGAATCCCCCATGACCAGAGCCTCAACCCTACCCACCTCATTTGATCCCCTCCCCTCCTGGTCAGCCCTATCTTTCCTGATAGCTGCAGAAGCTACTTCCTCCTCCCTTTTCTCCTTCCCATGACCCTGTTCCACCTGTCTTTTCCTATCCTCTACTCTACATTTCCCTTTCCTACCTTTACCCTTTCTCCTACTTCCACAGATCTCAGCAACAGTTCCCTGTTCCTCATCTTCCCTCTGTTGTTCTACATGGAGTGAGACGTACCGATTTCGCACAGACACCTGTCCTGAATTCTGATTCTGAATAGAGCCCTTAACCTGCAATCTCCTTCCCCTTAAAACATTCGACCACCTGTCTTCTACAACTCCCCTCCTTCCCCTCCCTCTTGTACACCTACTGTAATCTGCACATGTTTGAGGGAGTCCTATCTTCCTTCCTGTCTTCAGTGAGAATCCTAATTATCTCCCTCAAACTCTCCAACTCCTCTCTCATACCCCTCAATGCCTCGCCACACCCACAGTTCGTACACTCGCGCTCCTTAGCCATTCTTTACGGAAAAAATGAAAATAAAAATAAAATAACTTATTTGCAAAAATTAAATGTATGGAGGTAGGGATATATTGTCTGGGATAGTACTCAAAGATCACACAACAATAAGGTAATTAATATACGACTACACTACAATATTAGTTAGTCGTACTCTATTTTTTTATCCTACAACCCTTAACATGATAAAAACTGCTGTTTACTGAATATAGAAAGGAATACACAAGAACTACACAATTCCAAAAGCCTATCCTAATTACAACAACAGAATTTTAGTAAGAGTTTCTACGGATACCTCTACCACACCAGTACTACACAAATATTTTACAATAATAAAATAAGCACACTAAATTATAATTCTAAATTCTCTTGCCAAATGCACGACGCTTCAAAAAGCCCGCCTTATTATGTGCTTATTAGTCCTTACTCTCCTATCGAAATTCAATCTTGCGAACTCTTGCTGCTCCGCCTTATTCTGTTTCCTTTGAGAGTCTATTTTTTGTGCCAACCATCATCGTCTCGCATGCATCCCGTTTTTATAGGCCACCTTCGGGTTCTACAGATAATGCATTCATTACGAAAAAACTTCGTATATCCTTTAATGATCCAGGACTCAGTACTTATATTGATGGTGCAAAAAACTCCCATGGAGTCGGCCCAGCCTTCTTTATAGCCAACACTCATGTAGCAGAGCTATACCATTTACCGTCTGTCTTCACAATTTTCTCCGCAGAACTCTTTGCCATCAGACAAGTACTTTTATATATCAAGAAACAATCCATTAAAAAGCTTCTATTTATACTGATTCCCTCAGTGTCTTGCAATCGCTAATGTCTTCTAATTTCTCCCTAAACTGGTATTTATACAATGTTAAAAGCCTTCTATATTCTATGCATCAATCTGGTGTCTTTCATACACTTGTTTGGATCCCTAGCCGTAAGGAAATATATGGAAACGAACAAGCTGTTATTTTTTCTACACATGCTGTTCGCGCTGATACATCTCCGCTTCAGATAGCAGTTCCGCCAGCAGACTTTTATCTTATTCTTAAAAATACAGCGTATCGTAATTGGCAAGAGGACTGGGATATTTCTGCATTATATAAAGGAAAATTCTATTACAATCTACAGCCGCTCATTCCCTCTAAACTTTGGTATACGAAGGGAATCTATTCTAGGCGTCATACTACCAACATTATTCGTCTTCATGTCAATTACACTCTAACGCCTTAGTATAAATATAGGTTTCGATTCACTGACCTTTCCTTGTGCGCATGTGGTACACCCGACGCAGATGCGAATTATCTATTATTACAATGCCCTGCGTATGATTCTGCTCGTCAACCATTTATATTTCGTCTCACGAATCTCTGCCATCCCCTTCCCTGCTTACGTTATAGTCCACCACCTGACATAATAAATGCGATCATTAAGTATTTACATGATGCCCAGATTCTTTTGTAAGCTACTGTCTTACTGATATGCTCAAGGTCATATACTCCTGCTTCCACTGGTGTTTGTTACTACGCAACTCATTTGTTTTCCCCCGGTCATTTCAAGTTCTGTGTTTCACACTGTTGGAAATTACATAATGACAGATCAAGATTATTGGCGAACGTTGGGTCATATACTCCTGCTATTATTGGTGTGCGTTTTTATACTTATTTTCTCTTCTTACCTACAAGCTTAGTGGTTATCATTCGTACATGCAATCTGCTCTGTGAATTAATATGTGTTGTGTGTGTTATTATGAGCGTGTTCTCTCTACCTCAAGATTTGTGACTCGGCGAAATAAAAGAGTCCAAAATTTCTCCCCAAGAATAAGAAGTTAGACACGTGTGGAAAGTGTGTGGAGGAAAGGGAACCAGGGTAGAGAGTTATCCAGGAATTAGATTGAGGCAGATGTTTTGGAAATTAGAAGAGAAGGATTAGTGACAGGAGAAGGTGGTAGTGTTTACGTTGGTACTAACAACATATAATGGCGAAAAAAGGGAACCGACAGGCGTTGGGATCCAGGCAGCCGTGAGTTGGACCCGTAGACGCTACTCCCACGTGAGACGTGCTGTTCTGTTCACGATTCAACACTCTGTGTTCATAATCATCATCATAACCTCCAGTCTCGTTCGCTAAATCGTCCCGTACGGTTGGAAGTGTCCGAGGTTTGGTGTATAGTGTGTCTGACCTTCCGCTTAGTTTCGAGTTACCTCTGCGTGTGAGCAGTGCTGTGGTGTCATGAGTACTGACAACGGAGGTGATGCGGAGTCTAATCCTGCATCAAATAGCAATGTTAGTCGTGAAGAAGTGATGAATATGGATATGAACGATAGCTCTCTTAATACCTCTTCTTCGCAGAATACAACCCAACAGAATACTAATCTTGCACCACCTGCTCAACCTCCTAATAATGTTGCCTGTTCTATGTACCCATTTAATCACCCAGGCCCACATATTGTCTTTGTCTCCTCCAAAAATGGCAATAATATTGGTAACCTTCACCCTATGGCTCTTGATCGTTTACTGCATGAACGACAATTTCCTGTCAAATCAATTCAGTATAAATGTCGTAATAGGATACAGGTCACATTTAAGTCTGCTGCTCATGCTAATGCCGTTTTGAAGAATTGGTTTCTTTATACGCAAAAGCTACATGCCTTTATACCACACTTCAACATCTTTCGAGTCGGTATTATCAGAAGCAGAAATTCTTACTTTACTCAAGAGCGACATTAAAGTTCACTCTGTTTAAAGATTAAGTCGCAAAACCAATCAGGATGGTCAAGTAGCTTACCTACCTACTGGTTCAGTATTGTTTCTTGTTCAAAAACATTGCCAAAATATGTCTCCATATATTAGGTATTTTCTACCCAATTATTTGCTCCAAATGCCAACGTTATGGTCACACGATACGAAATTGTCAGTCTAATACATTTCGTTGTCGCAACTGTGCCTTAAACTCTGCCACCTCAGACTGCCTCGCCAATGTAAAACTATGTTTACATTGTAATCGGGAGCATTCTACGGGCTCATCTGACTGTACTGTCCACCTGAGACAAGTAGAGAATAAGAAGCTCATGTGCAATGATAATATCTCTTTTTCTGAAGCCTCCTCCAAATTATTTAAACCTCATTTTTCTTATTGTAGTAACCTTCAACAATTTCCTCCCCTTCCCACTCCATCTTCTCCTCCCATGCCAGAAATGCCGCGCAAACGTAAATTCATGCAAGTGATCGTAAAGGACTCGCCTTCCAAGCCACCGCTCGGCTATGATAGAGCCGTATATCTCCAGATCATGCAACCCACTCATCCCCCCCCCGTCCCATGGAAACTCTGTCCCGCCAATACCCCATACCTCTCACCCAGCCAGCTCCATCAACATGGAAACAAGTAATCCCTTTGCAACCCGTACAACATCCATTACAAACAGGTAATACGCTACCACAGCGGGAACACGTCCAACAGTGTGTCCTCAATCTTCTAATGCAAATTGCACAACTACTTGGAGATCAACCCACTATTTTACCAGTGCTTAGTCAACTACGAGAAAGTTTACAGTTTATCTTTCATAATGGTAGTGAGCATTCTACAATGGCATGCTAGAAGATTACAAAATAAACAATATGAACTAAAAATCCTAATGAAAGAAACATTTCCCCAAATAGAAGCCCTCCAAGAAACTTGGTTCTCACCAAATACTAACTTCTATTTTCCAGGTTATTATATTGAACGGCATGATGGACCAGGGTTTCATGGTGTAGGTCTTATGATCCATAACTCGATATCATACACTCAGTTACAACTGCAATACATCATACCTAATAGCCACGCCCTTGGAATTCTATATCGCAACACATACGTTATAAATTTATATACTCGACCTGATAATTACATCTCCTTCGCACAATGGTTAAATTTTTTAATCAATTTCCATCTGATAGCCAACACTTTCTTTTCGGAGACCTAAATATTTATCATACTCCGTGGGGAGCTCATGTGGACACATCCAAAGGCACACAGTTCTTAATTGCTGCAAATCAACACAATCTCATGATTCTTAATGATGGTTCCCCTACTAGACTCACTCTTCCAGGTTCGCTGCCTAGCGCAGTAGATATATCACATTGTCGTTACAACCTCGCCTCTATAACCACGTGGAGAGTTTTAGGAGACACTCATAACAGTGATCACTTTTCCATCATACTTTTTTTTCTAGTGCCTTTACGTCGCACCGACACTGATAGGTCTTATGGCGACGATGGGATAGGAAAGGCCTAGGAGTTGGAAGGAAGCGGCCGTGGCTTTAATTAAGGTACAGCCCCAGCATTTGCCTGGTGTGAAAATTGGAAACCACGGAAAAACATCATCAGGGCTGCCAACAGTGGGATTCGAACCCACTATCTCCCGGATGCAAGCTCACAGCCGTATGCCCCTAACCGCATGGCCAATTCGCCCGGTCATCATACATACTTATGGACTTGGGCATATCACTCATAACCCTCCTACCAACTATTCCCCTGGTCAAATTCGCTCCCTACAACGTTTTGATGCTTCGTGCTTCAAGTCATTCATGGTACAACAACTGGAGACACGCCCAGTGATAGCATTATTATATCATTCGATTATACAAATGATAGTATAGTATCTTGACCTCTACCACCCCTTTAAAACACCTTCGAATAACACGACATCCTGCACCTCTAGATTGAATTGGTGGGATTCTGAATACCAACAGTTAGTACTCAAACGAAAGCGGCTTTCCAGAATATATGGAAAAAAATTTAACCCCCTCGCATTATTTTTATCTTAAGCATCACATTGCACATTTAAGACGTGTCTTCAATAAAAAAAAGAAGACAAGCCTGGAAATACCTATATATCCTCCTTTAATACACATATTTCTGCATCTCAGTTATGGAATGCCGCACGTGCTCTTACCAGAGCTTCGAATCTTATCCCACGCCCTCATATAACATCGAATATTCTTAATGAATTTCTAATATCCCTAACTCCAGATCATGTGGTCCCACTTTTCACCCCAGCTTTCTCTTATTCTTCTAGTCAGTCTTCAGTCCTTTCACCTCCCATAACTCTTCTTGAGCTTACATCCATTCTTAGCTCTTGTAAAGCACCCACACCAGGTCCCGACTACATTTCTTATACTAAGTTAAAGAATTACCTATCAAAACCCAACAAGTACTTGTACATTATTTTAATTCTGTATTAACCAATGCCACTCCACCTCCGGAATGAAACTTTTTTCTTAGTCCCTGTTCCAAAGCCTCGTCTTCCCATGACAACCACCAAAATATCAGGGGCATAATCTTAGCATCTTGTATACGTAAAGCATTCCTCAAGATAATGCTCCAACGGTTTCTCTGGTTCTTAGAGTATTATTCTCTCCTCCCAAAATACCAATAGGCATACTGTAAAGGCAGGAATGCTCAGGATGCGATTAATATGCTTATCATCGATATATTATTAGCAAAATCTAAGAAACAGCACACTGTCGCTGTCTTCCTTGATATTCGAGGAGCCTTTGATTCATTACCCCTCTGTTATGGAACGTGTTATCGTGGAATGGAATCCCTACTACCTTCACAACTCTTCTCCGTGATATGCTTATATATCACTCTCTTATTTTCAAACCTCCTCTCAGTGCACAATCCCCTCGTCAATCGACAGTCGGGCTCCCACAGGGAGATACCTTTAGTGGACTACTCTTTGCATTATATTTATCCGACCTTGAACAACTAGCCCTCCAATCTGCGAGAATCCTCATGTATGCTGATGACATAGTTATTTATTTTTCCCATAAAGACATTGATACAGCTCGGAATTGCATAACTCAACTCCTAATTGAAGTCCAGACCTGGTTAAGCACACATGGATTATCATTATCTCCTGATAAATGCTCTGCGGTTATTTTCACTAACAAGCGTGTCTATCATTCAGAACCCTTAAAATGCGCTACATATGAAATTCCTATCCGTGCGTATCATAAATATCTTGACATTATAATTGATCGAAAATTAATTTTCCCCAACTTTTACACAGCCTACGAAACAGTACTGCCACATATATTAAACTACAAAAAGATATCACACGTCGTTCCTGGGGAGCTGATCCTGTCACATAAAAAATAGTATACTGCGCAACAATCCGTGCTCGTTTTGATTATTGTGCACACATAATTGATATCGCAATCAATCAATACTGATCAATCAATCAATACTGATCTGCATTTAGGGCAGTCGCCCAGGTGGCAGATTCCCTATCTGTTGCTTTCCTAGCCTTTTCCGAAATGATTTCAAAGAAATTGGAAATTTATTGAACATCTCCGTTGGTAAGTTATTCCAATCCCTAACTCCCCTTCCTATAAATGAATATTTTCCCCAGTTTGTCCTCTTGAATTCCAACTTTATCTTCATATTGTGATCTTTCCTACTTTTATAGACGCCATTCAAACCTATTCGTCTACTAATGTCATTCCACGCCATCTCTCCGCTGACAGCTCGGAACATACCACTTAGTCGAGCAGCTCTTCTTCTTTCTCTCAATTCTTCCCAATCCAAACATTGCAACATTTTTGTAACGCTACTCTTTTGTCGGAAATCACCCAGAACAAATCGAGCTGCTTTTCTTTGGATTTTTTCCAGTTCTTGAATCAGGTAATCCTGGTGAGGGTCCCATACACTGGAACCATACTCTAGTTGGGGTCTTACCAGAGACTTATATGCACTCTCCTTTACATCCTTACTACAACCCCTAAACACCCTTATAACCATGTGCAGAGATCGGTACCCTTTATTTACAGTCCCATTTATGTGATTACCCCAGTGAAGATCTTTCCTTATATTAACACCTAGATACTTACAATGATCCCCAAAAGGAACTTTCACCCCATCGACGCAGTAATTAAAACTGAGAGGACTTTTCCTATTTGTAAAACTCACAACCTGACTTTTAGCCCCGTTTATCAACATAACATTGCCTGCTGTCCATCTCACAATATTTTCGAGGTCACGTTGCAGTTGCTCACAATCTTGTAACTTATTTATCACTCTATAGAGAATAACATCATCCGCAAAAAGCCTTAACTTCGATTCCACTCTTTTACTCATATCATTTATATATATAAGAAAACATAAAGGTCCGATAACACTGCCCTGAGGAACTCCCCTCTCAACTATTACAGGGTCAGACAAAGCTTCACCTACTCTAACTCTCTGAGATCTATTTTCTAGAAATATAGCAACCCATTCAGTCACTCTTTTGTCTAGTCCAATTGCACTCATTTTTGCCAGTAGTCTCCCATGATCCACCCTATCAAATGCTTTAGACATGTCAATCACGATACAGTCCATTTGACCTCCAGAATCCAAGATATCTGCTATATCTTGCTGGAATCCTACAAGTTGAGCTTCAGTGGAATAACCTTTCCTAAAACCGAATTGCCTTCTATCGAACCAGTTATTAATTTCACAAACATGTCTAATATAATCAGAAAGAATGCCTTCCCAAAGCTTACATACAATGCATGTCAAACTTACTGGCCTGTAATTTTCAGCTTTATGTCTATCACCCTTTCCTTTATACACAGGGGCTACTATAGCAACTCTCCATTCATCTGGTATAGCTCCTTCGGCCAAACAATAATCAAATAAGTACTTCAGATATGGTACTATATCCCAACCCATTGTCTTTAGTATATCCCCAGAAATCTGATCAATTCCAGCCGCTTTTCTAGTTTTCAACTTTTGTATCTTATTGTAAATGTCATTGTTATCATACGTAAATTTTATTACTTCTTTGGCCTTAGTCTCTTCCTCTATCTCGACATTACCCTTGTAACCAACAATCTTTACATACTGCTGACTGAATACTTCTGCCTTTTGAAGATCCTCACATACACACTCCCCTTGTTCATTAATTATTCCTGGAATGTCCTTCTTGGAACCTGTTTCTGCCTTAAAATACCTGTACATACCCTTCCATTTTTCACTAAAATTTGTATGACTGCCAATTATGCTTGCCATCATGTTATCCTTAGCTGCCTTCTTTGCTAGATTCAATTTTCTAGTAAGTTCCTTCAATTTCTCCTTACTTCCACAGCCATTTCTAACTCTATTTCTTTCCAGTCTGCACCTCCTTCTTAGTCTCTTTATTTCTCTATTATAATAAGGTGGGTCTTTACCATTCCTTACCACCCTTAAAGGTACAAACCTGTTATCGCATTCCTCAACAATTTCTTTAAACCCATCCCAGAGTCTGTTTACATTTTTATTTACCGTTTTCCACCGATCATAGTTACTTTTTAGAAACTGCCTCATACCTGCTTAATCAGCCATATGGTACTGCCTAACAGTCCTACTTTTAAGACCTTCCTTTCTATCACATTTATTTTTAACTACCACAAAAACAGCTTCATGATCACTAATACCATCTATTACTTCAGTTTCCCTATAGAGCTCATCTGGTTTTATCAGCACCACATCCAAAATATTTTTCCCTCTGGTTGGTTCCATCACTTTCTGAATCAGCTGTCCTTCCCATATTAACTTATTTGCCATTTGTTGGTCATGCTTCCTGTCGTTCGCATTTCCTTCCCAATTGACATCTGGCAAATTCAGATCTCCCGCTACAATCACATTTCTTTCCATGTCGTTTCCCACATAGCTGACTATCCTATCAAATAATTCCGAATCCGCATCAGTGCTACCCTTTCCCGATCTGTACACTCCAAATATATCAAGTTGCCTATTATCTTTAGAAATGAGCCTTACACCTAGAATTTCATGTGTCTCATCTTTAACTTTTTCGTAGCTTACAAATTCTTCTTTCACCAGAATGAAAACTCCCCCTCCCACCTTTCCTATCCTATCTCTACGATACACACTCCAGTGCCGTGAGAAAATTTCTGCATCCATTATATCATTTCTCAGCCATGATTCAACTCCTATTACAATATCTGGTAAATATATATCTATTAAATTACTTAATTCTATTCCTTTCTTTACAATACTTCTACAGTTCAACACTAACAATTTTATGTCATCCCTACTTGATTTCCAGTTCCCTGTTCCCTTATCACCGCTCCCTAGGCCATCCCGTTTCCCTGAATGTACCTCCCTATTACCCTTCCAAACAAATTTCCTAACTTATACGTACCACTGCGGTTTAAATGAAGGCCATCCGAGCGCAGATCCCTTTCTCCTACCCACCCATTAGGATCTAGAAATTTCACTCCCAGTTTCCCACATACCCACTCCATAGTCTCATTTAAATCCCCAATCACCCTCCAGTCAGTATCCCTCCTACACAGTATTCCACTAATAACAATCTCCGCTTTCTTAAACTTCACCCGTGCTGCATTTACCAGATCCCACACATCTCCAACTATGTTGGTACTTATATCAGCTTGCCTTACGTTGTTGGTACCAACGTGAAACACTACCACCTTCTCCTTCCCCTCCTCCCTCTCTTCTACTTTCCTCAACATCTGCCTCAACCTAATTCCTGGATAACATTCTACCCTGGTTCCCTTTCCTCCACACACTTTCCCCACGTGTCTAACGATGGAATCCCCCACGACCAGAGCCTCAACCCTACCCACCTCATTTGATCCCCTCCCCTCCTGGTCAGCCCTATCTTTCCTAATAGCTGCAGAAGCTACTTCCTCCTCCCTTTTCTCCTTCCCATGACCCTGTTCCACCTCTCTTTTCCTATCCTCTACTCTACATTTCCCTTTCCTACCTTTTCCCTTCCTCCTATTTCCACGCATCTCAGCAACAGTTCCCTGTCCCTCATCTTCCCTCTGTTGTTCTACCTGGAGTGACTCGTACCGATTTCGCACAGACACCTGTCCTGAATTCTGATCCTGAATAGAGCCCTTGGCCTGCAATCTCCTTCCCCTTAGAACATTAGACCACCTGTCTTCTACAACTCCTCCCTTTCCTTCCCCTCCCTCTTGTACACCTACTGTAACCTGTACATTGTTTGAGGGAGTCCTATCTTCCTTCCCGTCTTCTGTGAGAATCCTAATTATCTCCCTCAAACTTTCTAACTCCTCCCTCATACCCCTCAATGCCTCACCACACCCACAATAAGTACACTCGCGCTCCTTAGCCATTCTTTACGGGGGGGAAAATTTTAAATTGAAAAAAAATAACTTATTTGCAAAAAAATAAATGAACGGAGGGATATATTGTCTGGGAAAGTACACAACAATAAGGTAATTAATATACGTCTACACTACAATACTACTTAGTCGTGCTCTCCGCTCTTCAGTCCCTCAATACGATACAACATCAAGCACTACGAATTTGTTTTGGCGCATTATATACCATCCCCACTAATGCACTATTAGTAGAAACGGGTGAACCTCCTCTTATGCTTCGCCGAATAGTTCTTTCTTCTAAATATCTTCCCAAACGACTTCTAGTTGCCTCAAATAAGCTTGTACGCAAAATACAACTTCTTGCTGACTTATTCCCATCACCTCTCACACAAAATTGCAGAGCCCCGGCCTTAACTTGGGCGTATGAGACCGTCTCCCCATTTATATCTGATATAATTCGTATCGACGTGTTACAATATTACTCTGTATCATACGACGTGCTTCAATACACTCCTTCAATTATTTTTCTAAAGCTTCATCCTTTGCTATGCTCCCGTATCGGCTTACATTTTCCCTGTCCACTAGGTCGAACACGTAAAGTTTCCCTTTTGGATGTCTGAGAGCATCCGTTGTGCCGTCAACCAGATTCTTTATCGCATTCATTGTAGATCTCCCTCGTCGAAAGCCGAATTGCTCTTCCGGTAAGGCGTGGTCTACCTCTTCTATCAGTCTCCTTGTTAGTAACCTTGTAAAGAGTTTAAATATATTGCTTTCTAAGGCAATTCCACGGTACGAATCTGGGCGACTCGTGTTTCCCTTTCCTTATAAGATCATCATTGAGTGTCGCCAGGTGTTAGGGATTTCGTTCATTTCCACGCACTTATTGAAGAGCGATGTCCACGTTGATAGTAGTATATTTTCTGTAGTTTGTATATGTTCGTTGAAAATGCCATCAATTCCTGCAGCTTTCTTAACCTTCAAGTCCCTTATGGAATTTTTTACTTCCTCTTCGGTGAAGTCCTGAAAGAGTGTTTGTTCTCCATGTACGATATTATCTACCGTAGTTACAGATAAGTTGTCCGTGTTCAGCACTTTCCTAAAATGTTTTTTCCAGTCTTCTATGGCAATATCATGAGGGAAGTGCGGCTTTCTTGGTTTTAGAGCTATAAAGGGATTTACTTTTGCCTCTTCGACGAGTTTCTCTCCTTCATCTATATGTTTTCTCTTTTTTCTTTTAATAAAGCCTTATATATTCTTCTCTTCTTTGTGTGATCGCCTTGCTTTGTGGAGAGCTATAAGAGTATTTTTCCGAAGAATAAAGCATTCTTGATCAAATCATGATTTTGCATTCCTCGTCCTGTCCTCAATCTTTACCATTCCCATTCGTATTAAGTATTGTATCTCGGAGACATCGATGATTAAAGGCCCCCCCCCCACTTACAAGAACTTGTTAATCACTTCAACCAAGTCCTACAAACCTCTACCCCTCCAGACGACTGGAATAAATTTTTCTTAATACCTATTCCCAAACCACGTCTACCGTTGAACGATCACAAGAATATTCGAGGAATATTATTAGCATCTTGTATACGCAAAACACTTTAAAAAATAATACTTCAACATTTTTATGGTACTTAGAATACCATGAATTAGTTCCCAAATACCAATATGCATATTTTAAAGGTCGCAGTTCACATGATGCCATTAATATCCTACTAACTGACATATTGCTTGTTAAAACACGCAAACACCACACAATTGCAATTTTTCTGGATATACGCATGGCGTTAGACTCCGTCCCATTACACATGTTATGGGCCTCATTATCATGCATCACACTACTCCGAAACTTCCTTACAAATAGAACGCTCATAATAAAACACCCCGATTCTCCACCTCTTTCACGTCAGGCTACGGATGGAATTACACAGGGCGATATTTTTAGTGGCATATTATTTGCCTTGTATCTCTCAAACCTCGAACAACTTGTACTACAACATGCCCGTATCTTAATCTATGCGGATGATATAGTCATTTACACATCAGAGAGAGATATTGATAGTGCACGTAATACTATTACTAAAGTAATGCTTGAAGTACAGAACTGGCTAAATGCCCATGGTTTATCACTATCTCCATCTAAGTGTTCAGCACTCATTTTTACGCAGAAACTGATCTACAACACTGAACCACTAACAGTGGCTTCATATGAGATACCGATAAATACACATCATAAATATCTAGGTATCATCCTAGATAACAAACTAATTTTTTCTAGACATGTCAACTATCTCCGAAATACGAATGCTAATTATATAAAACTGCTCAAAGCTATAACGAGACGATCATTGGGGGCAGAGCCTACAAGAGCCAAGTCAGTGTACTGCGCTACAATTCGGTCAAGATTAAATTATTGCGCACTTATCATTGATATTGCTAATCCCTCAATACTGAATAAGCTAAATACTATACAACACCAAGCATTACGTACTTGCTTTGGGGCATTACAATCTACACCGACGAATGCTTTGGAAGTGGAAACGGGAGAACCAACACTCCATATCCGTCGGCAGTACCTTGCTCCCAAGTACCTACTACGACGTTAAATAACAGTTTCTACTCCTATTGTACCGAAACTCCAACTACTATATGAACGATACAATTCGTATAATATAAGAGATAAAAGACCACCGGCTCTAATAAGTGTATTCCAACACGTATCGACACTAAAAACCAGTATCCAAAGGAGCACTGAACTCCCCCATTATACAGTATCGTATGGCGTAGTCCAATACTACCCAGATACTATAAAAGTTACAACTATTAGTTTTGCTTTACTACAGTTTAAAATCTCTACGTTTTCATCAACATCGAAAAAACTTCATTTATCATACCATAATATTGGTCATAATTTCTATACCGACCGATGGATCTAAGAATGCCTGTGGAGTAGGCGCAGCGTTTTATTATGAACAAATACAACACATTGAACTATATAAACTTCACACATATTTCTCTATATTCACAGCAGAACTTATAGCGATAAGGCAAACACAACTGTGTATAAAAAATGAATCAGTTCCAAATGCCAATATTTTCACAGATTCACTCTCAGCGTTACAATCTATCCAGTCCTCTAAATTCACGCTTAACTGGTATGTTTATAATGTTAAGCAGCTACTGTATGCCTTACATAATGATGGTATACAGATTACGATTATATTGATTCCGGTGCATAAATACATTCCCGGTAATGAAAAAGCGGATAAAGTTGCCAAAGAAACATCAATGCTCAACACACCTACAATGGCATTTATGACTCCAGTAAGTGATGTAATTCCAATACTAAAGAAACATCAAAAATCAACATAGCAACAGTTCTGAAATGAAACTGCTAGTATAAAAGGGAAATTCTATCACAGAATCCAACCCTCTCTGCCAATCAAACACTGGTATCAGCGAACAACATACACACGGCGCCATATAATAAATATATATATTATTAGGCTACGTTTTAACCATGCGCTTACGCTCATGCATAAATATCGTTTCAACATTGTCAACCAACCGGTATGTCAGTGTGGTTCAAATGAGGCTGATGCAAATCACCTCATTCTACAGTGTCCGTTAAATATTCAGGCTAGAACACGGTTACCTACAAGTCTAATACGTTTACGACTACCGCTTCCAACAAGTGTTGATTGTCTTGTTTACAACCCGACACCGGAGGTAACATACATATTAAACAGATTTCTAGATGATTCGCAAATCATACTATAAGTAATTCCATCCGGTTAACGTTTTCATAAAGAGTTGTGTCATTTAAAGAAGTCTTACTTCTCATTTGTCTACTATGCCTATTTAAGATTTGTATCGGTTTGGTGTGATATACAGCTACCGGTACTACAGCTAATGCGACCCTTGTTCGCACAGCTACTGTCATTTGTCAGCTCTATCCCATGTGCTATAGTGCATTGTTCTTTTGTTAGCAAGATCAAAATTCAGTAGGTAAGGATTAGGGTAACACGTCGTTCGTAATAACACACGTTATTGGTACTTTCAAATACACATTGAGCGATATCTACTGTATATCACAACCCTCTGATTTGTGTTATCCCCTCCTCAATACTAACTCCTTTTATAGTTGAGTTATAATCTATGTCCTTCCTAATTGTAGACCCGGTCAAGTATGTCATAGTAGCAAGACAGCAAGATGGATCACTTCGGCATTAAGATATAGTACCTTGTGTCCACGTGCTTCTAGGTCTATTCCCCTTATACCCACACGATGTAGATTTCCCTTCTGCTAGAGATCATTGTGGTAAGGTACCTTCTGAATAGTTGCATTAATTCCACATACTAAGGCGCGATCCCTACTTAGTAATAACCAAGAAGTTTACACGTTTAGAGTTTTACCAGCTTTAAAAACTGTGAGACAAAGTGTTTATTATTCAACATAAATAAGTGATTAGGAGTGTAGTGAAGTGTTTCATTCACAAAGTATTGGAACTGGGTGTTAGTTAAGTACCGAGCCCAACCAAATATCAAGAAGAATTATCTGGGTGACATAACAAGCCCATATCCATTTCAAGTAGAAGAAGCAAAGGACATTCGAACAACGCCGGTAATTATCAGGCTGATAAAATGGCAAAGCAAGCTGCATCCGGAACAGGTATCAACACTTCCATAGCCCTTCCCTACACAGATTTCACGCCGATTATTAAACTTGCTATTCAACAAAAATGGCAGCACAACTGGACACACTCGGTGAAACTTAAAGGAAAATATTACTATCAGCTGCAACCACGTATTGCTAGTTACCCATGGTTTTCAACAATAGAATATTCACGAAGACATATTACTACAATTGTCAGTTTACGCTTTAATCACACTTTGACTCCGGCTTATAAATTCAAATTAAAGTTAGCGGATTCACCCATGTGTTCATGTAATAATAGTATGGTCGACGTTAATTACATTTCTTTCAATGTTCCCATTTCACCCTACATGCAAAAAGTTTTTTCCACACTTTACGCTCGCAAAAAATCCAAGTACCCACAACAGTCGCTCGCCTCGTTCAACAGCCTACATCTTCACTTGTTCTTGGTATTCAAGAATTTTTGGATAGTTGTAACATTGAGCTATAACTTTGTTTGACTAGTGAGTCCTCTACATAATTGTAGCTCAATCTCTTTGCTGTAACCTATGAGACGTTATGTTCTAGACCCGTAACTCTAGTGTTTTGACAGGTGATGAACAACTTTATCCATCCCTAGCAGTTTCCCGCTGGCTCCGCCCGCAATGTACAAAGTATGGTGTTGTTCGTTACTATCCTCACGGATGTATTTGCAAAGTTTCGAGTTAATGTAATAAAGCATATGATCTGCTGTGATAATAGACGGTAATATTATGTCAACAAAACACTTGGAAATACATCACACAAACAAATTGAATTAAACGTTCCTTGGAACAACACTACGTGCCGAACTGTTAAAAAGTCCTTCAAAGGACTTATTATGGAGACCAATGTACTCCTTTTTTTTCTCTCTCTCTCTCTCTCTCGAATCTACAAATTTAAGTAGTTATTGCCTCAAAAGAAAGCGCTTGATCCACTGAGTGTTTTTAGACGAAAATGAGCTGCGTACCTTAATTAGAACGAGAGATATGATTGCTTCAATGAAACAAAATGTTGAAGAAATGAGATGTCGAATTGAATGTGCACTCGTAACTTTCCTCAGAACCAACCAATTTGAATAGTTAAGAGCTGAGATGAAAGAGCTTGATACACTGAGTGTAAAAAAGAACTCCGTACCTCAATTAGAACCAAAGATATGATTGCTTCAAAGAGGCAAAAAGTTCCAAAGATCGAATAATTCGGGGAAGGGGGAAGTTAAGTGATTTATAGTACCTGATGACAAATCTGTGCATGAATACCTTTCAGTTAAAAAAAACAATGAACGAAATCGACCGGATAGAATGGCCGGACTGACTGACTTTAGTTTTCGTAAAAGAATTTAAGATATAGATAAGTAAAACTCAGTCTGTTTCTCTTGAAGATTTGCGATAAAAAGTCTTGTGAGTGGGTAATAGCTTTTCAGCAGCGCCCAAGAAAATCCTAAGTAGAAGGAGAAGATAGCGAAGCCCATTAAATTATACGATCATCAGTTCGCGCTGGTTCCCGGTGGCGAGTGGACGTGACTCTCGGTGCTAGCGTATTAATCGGTATAGTGTGCGAGTAGGTTCGGTGTTGGTAAGGTGTTCAAGTTTCTTCGCTTCCTTGGGAGTGGTGTGGGAGTCTTGTGAGTAACTATATGTATTAATTTCTCAACTCGCTCCGAACCTCATGGCGGAGTCGAGTGGGGGACAGCGTATGGAGGAGGAGTCAATTGAGGTAGATAGTCGTGAGTTCTCTTTGGATAACACCCTCGTGTTAAATGACCCACCCCCACCTGATAGTAACCGTGCTCCCTCTCCTAAAGTTGATGTGTATTCGCTGAAACCTGACACACAGACATATGATGAGACACATACGGGACCCTACGTCGTATTTGTGGAGGCCCTTGCTGACGGTAAGAAATTGGGCAGCATCCATCCCATGGCTTTGGGAAAAAATTTTTATGATCGTAAATTTGAGGGTGTTACTCAAATTGCTCGGCGAGGTCGCCATAGGATCCAAATTGAGTTTAATTCACGAACAAAAGCTAACGATTTTCTCACCAACCCTATTTTAAAGGAAAAAAACCTTAAAGCGTTTATTCCTTCTGCGTCAATCTATAAGATAGGCGTTATTCGAGGGGTTGATAAAGATTTATCGGTCGAGGAACTTTGTAAGGTTGCTGAATCAACTGCCCCATTAGTCGAAGCACAGAGAATGAACCGACGCTCCTTTCAGGATGGCCGCGTCAGTTACATTCCCACTGGTACCATTAGACTCACGTTTCGCAGTCAGACTCTCCCTGCTTTCATTTCCGTCTACCGAGTTCGTACCCAGGTCGAACCATTTGTTTTCCAGCCGACGATTTGCCGGCGATGCCAACGATACGGCCACACCAGAAAAAACTGTAGGGCTCAACACCCTCGATGCGCTAATTGCGCACATGAACATGAAACTACAGAATGTAAGAATTCTACCCGCCGTTGTCTCAATTGTTCCGGAGAACATTCCGTAGGTTCACTTCAATGCCCAGAACAAAAACGGCAACAGGAACTGAAAAAACAGCAGGCGTTGGCCGTCCCTCAGTTATCCTCAGAGTCCTTTTTTACTCCGACAGCCAATAGATTCAATCCCCTTTTGACCTTACACAACTTTCCTCCGCTTCCGAGCACTTCGTCGTTTCCTCAACCCCAGCAGCCGAGAAAGCGAAAATTTACGGCGGTTGTTTCATCGCCTCCACCTAGTCCGGATCGTTCGCCAGGTTACGATGTCAAGGGATATCGTGCTCTTCTCAAACAGCCTCCCTCTGTCACCACTGCTATTCATCCTATACCCTCCATATCGGGGACGAACCTCCCGGCCACTTCCAGGCATGTAGATTCTACTGTATACTCAAAGCAAGACAGTTCCCGGGCCTCGAACCCGGTATCGGCTACCATTACAGCTATTTCAAACAAACTCTCTGCCTATGCCCGGGCGGCTGAAAACGATGCTAAATGGTCTAAAATGCTCCTCACCATGCAAGAGGAAGTTCAGTCACTACTCCATTCATTAGTATCAATTATATCGTTACATGATCATTCTTCAGTGGAATGCACGGAGCGTAGTTCACAAGAGACATGAAGTATTCTTACTTATTGATTCTTACAAACCTCATATCATTTTCCTTAGTGAAACTTGGTTGGCTCCGGCCAAACATTTTCATATACCCCATTATACCGTTATTCGTCATGACAATTATGGTTTTGACGGGGCGTGTATTTTGGTCCATAACAGCCTATCATACTCGTCGGTATCATTAACGTATAAAATACCTGGTACACAGGCAGTCGCCATTGTGATCAACAACATCCATTTTATTTCCATCTATTGCCCCCCGAGAATTCAAGGCACTTATGCTGATTGGGCGACCTTTTTCTCACACCTGCCGCACCCCTTTCTTCTGGGGGGCGATTTAAACGGGCACCATCGGAGTTGGGGATGTGACGTTTCGTGCCCTAAGGGCAATAAAATAGCTAAATTAGCGGCATCACATCATTTACGGATTTTGAATGATGGGTCACCTACTCGCGTTACGCCCCCTTCTACAAATAAAAGTGCTGTGGACTTAACTATCTGTTCGAGTAATCTGGCGCACCGTGTGGAATGGGAGGTCGTCAAGGACACCCATTCCAGTGACCATTTCCCTATCTTTATTGGGTTGGCTGACGGTCTCCCCGCCGCTCAACCCCCGGTTAAAGTAAGCAGACGAATGAGCAACTTCAATTCTTCTCAGTTTCAACATTTTTTAGCCCACAAGTTTGCAGCCTTAGGAGGTCAACCGGTGTCCTACAGCTCCTTCACAGCTATTATCACTGAATATCTCGATCTCTACCATCCACTACAACCATATTTCCCACAAAAATCTATCGTTTATGCTCGCTGGTGGGACGCGGAATGCACCGCCTTAATATCACGCCGGAAAGCAGCATTGCGCTCTTTTCGACGTTTGGGTACGTTCCAATCCTATTTACATTATAAAGTCATAGTAGCACAATCGAAAAAGGTTTTTAATGATAAACGCCGCCGAGCTTGGAAAACATTCATTGCCTCGTTAAATAGGCAGACACCGTCCAAACATATATGGAGAGCAATCGCTGGTCTATCGAACCGCCTCCTTAATCCACCGTCTACTATACATTTCAATATGGATGCTTTGATTAACTTTTTTCATCACCTCACGCCAGATTCGGTAGACCCTCAGTATGGTTTCGTTATCCCTCCTAGTTCCAATACTTTTTCGTCGCTCATGAGCCCAATTGACATAGACGAATTAAATCTGGTTATCAATACTTCCAACAATTCGACACCTGGACGGGATGCGATTTCGTATTCCGTATTAAAGCAACTCCCCCTTCTAGCTAGGCAACATTTACTACACATTTTCAATCATTGCCTTGAGACGGCTCGAACCCCTTCCACATGGAATGACTTTTATCTCGTACCCCTGTTGAAACCAGGTAAAAATCCTCTCCTCACTGATAGTTACCGGGGTATCTACCTGGGCCAATGCCTTAGGAAACTTTTCCAAAAAATTCTTCTGGAACGCCTCAAATGGTCTCTCGATTTTTATAACCTGTTACCAAAATATCAATTTGCCTTCCTCCCGGGTCGTTCTGCCTCTGATGCCATTCATCTTTTGGTTACAGATATCAGTTTAGCACGCTGTCGGAAGGAACCTTTGTTGGCAATTTTCTTTGACTTACGGGGAGCATATGATCATGTTGACCTAAAAATTTTACTCCAAAAATTGCTAAATTATAAGTTTCCGCCGCTCTTTATTAATCTCCTTTTGAATATGCTCAGGCACAGATCACTTCAACTCAAACACTTCCCACAAATCTCCGCACGCCTGACCTCTACGGGGCTCCCTCAGGGGGATATCTTAAGTCCTATTCTTTTCTCAATTTATTCGATGTCCCTCGAGAACATTATTACACGCAGAGCACGTATGATTCAATTTGCTGACGATCTCGTGATATATCTCAGTCTTCCACAACTTGACGAGGTTTATCAGTCATTACATCTGACGTTACTGGATTTTGGAAAGTGGCTCCATGATCATAACTTAGAGGTATCTTTTGCCAAATGTCGTGCGATGATTTTCTCTTGGGCTCGGCGTACAGATCACCCGCCTATTCGCTTCCAAGGGTTTTCGATCCCGATAGTCCAGTCTACTAAATATCTTGGTATTTACCTTGACCGGAAATTACTATGGCACTCTCACATCAAATACCTGGTGGATAAGTCCTTTCCAAAAAAATCACTCTTTGTTGCCCTACGACATAGATCTTGGGGATCCGATCCTAGTACGATGCTTCTGTTATATCGTAACATTCTTCGATCGTCTTTGGATTATGGCTCGGGGTTTATCGACACGGCGGCCAAGACCAAACTTAATCACTTGGATTCACTGCAAGTACAGTTTGTTAAACTTTGTCTTGGGGCTCTACCATCTTCCCCCAACAATGCCACCCTGGTTGAAGCTGCGGAATTCCCCTTAAATCTGCGGCGAAAATTGCTAGCAACCAAGTTTCTTCTAAGGACTTTATCTCTAAACTCTCACCCTCTCATCCCTAAATTATCTTTACTCGTTCGCTATTATCACGATATGGGTACTCCGTTACACAGATTCCCCGCGTTGGCTTGGGCTTATTGGAAATTTAGCTATCTTCGCAACTCTATTCTGCGTAACCCGTCCACAGCTAACTACATCTTTCCCTTTCAGGCAAACTACTATGTCCCTGACATGATACTCCCCACGTCAGGGGAGGTCCCATCTTTTGGCCCGGCCCGGACACAAAGTGCTCGGAAATATGTCCATCACATTTTGGCACAGGATGTTCACACATTAGCACCAGTCTTCTATACGGATGGGTCCAAAATTGGTACCCCCCCAGGTGTGGGGGCGGCCTTTTTCTCCCCAGATCTTGTCCTAGGTAAACAATTCTCCCTCCCGTCGGAGACTTCTATCTTTACGGCTGAAGCTTTCGCCATCCGTCAAGCCCTCTTATACGTTAAGTACTCCCGCCTCGAAACTGCTACTATTGCTTCTGATTCCTTGAGTGTACTTCAGGCTTTACACAATCCCACTCACCGCTCTCATTGGTACATTCAGAATCTCAGAAAAATTTGTTTCGATCTTCATCAACGAGGTAAACAGATTAAATTTCTCTGGGTTCCGGGTCATTCCCATATCAATGGTAATGAACAGGCTGATCGCTTAGCCCAGGCTGCTGCGCATGGTCAGGGTGTGGCGTTTTATTTGATGTTGCCCTACATGGAATTTTGGAGCGGCTGTTGCGAGACCCTACGACAGATTTGGCAGACTGAGTGGAGTAACCCCGCGTGTCGAAAAGGACGGAACTTATTCACAATTCTCCCGAATGTCCCACGTTCTCCGTGGTTTACAAAACATCCTTATACTCGACGTCATATTACGAATCTTGTCCGTTTGCGGCTTAACCACATGTGCACGCCGGATCAATTATTTCGGATGAAGTTGGTCGCGTCTAACCTCTGTCAGTGTCGAACGTCGATTGCTACCATTAATCATCTACTTTTTCAATGTCCGTTACTCGAAATTAGTAGGCGTAAATGGTTACAACCTTTTTTTAGTACACACTTCGCGTTACCCACTCAATTGACGTGTTGGATACTCGATCCCACGCCTACTACGGTAATTGCCCTCTCGAATTTCCTTCATGACACTAATTGTTTACTGTAGGTTCGGTGTTGTTGTTTTTCCTTTTCACCTTATGTGTCGACCTGGTCTTGTTTGTGATTGGTAGAAGTCGCCAAGTATCGGTCACTCTGGCGTGAAGTCTAGTACCTTGTGTCCTTGTGCTTTTCCTGTGTGGTAGATATGTAGTTGAATTCCTTATTCCCTTTTTTTTTACATTCTACATATTCCTTTTCATCTTCTCCATCTTTTGGGTTTGTTTAGAGGATGCGTGGCTGGGTATACCGCTCCCAAGCGAAGCCCATTAAATTATACGATCAAGACAAGACAAGACAAATTATACGATCAAGACAAGACAGACAAGACAAGGAGAAGAAGAACTACAAGATTGTCATAACCTCAACCTCTGTCCAACAGCGGAGTTTATATTCAGAATACTGTGATTTACTTATTGTTGATTGTTTCTCTTTTATTCTGTTTAACTAACATATTTATTGCGATGGGTGATATTTTGAGGTAAATATACTTTAATTTAAAAATATTATTTACTAAAGCTTTCTTGAATAAACTGCTGTAGATGGTAAATTAAGTGTGGGAAGTATTGGTTAGGTTTGTTTTTTAGCCCGAACTTTGTTAGGTTAGTTGGGGCTATGTTGAATTGTAAGACGCTGGAACTCTTCTTCTCTTTCAATGATAGGGAATCTGTGGCAGGCACTCTAGGCACGATATTTACTTGAATGGCCGACACTTTCACATCGCATTCCTCGTGTCGTTGAAGTATAGGTTATGTTCCCATTTCAATCACTTGTCTATTAAACCTTTCAATACAGATAGCCGCGAGGATTCTGTATACTCTCCTATTTATTTCTTTAGCGTATGACTAACACATCGCATTACATATAGCCTAAATACAGTAGTAATACATGATATTTACAGTTTGAATTATTGACAGGTTCAAATTATTTACATAGTCAACACACAAGGGGGAAAGCAAAAAAAAAAAGTATCTTGGGTTTCCCTGATAGGCATTGAGAGGACACTGCTCCACAATGTGCCGAACTGTTTGCTTCACAGCACCACAACTGCACGCCGCCGAATTAAGTATTCCCCGTTTATGGAGGGAGTCGGCACATCTGCCATGGCCAGTGCGAATCCTGTTGTTAGTTGTCCAGTTCTTCTGTGGAAGATCAAAACCCTCTTGTTTGTTTTTCAGCCATGGTAGATTGTGATATTCTTATGGAGCACTGGATATCCATACTTGCTTCCAGGCCTGAAGCTGATTAAAGTTAGCGTCTGCTAGGTTTCTGGCTGTTCTAACAGGTGGGTGTCTAGATTTTAGCATGTTAATAAGAGCATCATTCATGTCACCAGGGATTGGCAACTGACTGTTGTTGGTTATTTTCTTAAAATCTTGTAGGAGAGCATTTTCTCGACGGAGGTGAGGTGGTGGAAAATGGGATAGAACAGGTAGCCAGAAAGTGGGAGTAGATCTAATTGTCCCTGATATCATACGCATAGTGTGATTCAGCTGAGTGTCAATTAATTTGTTGTGACTGCTGTTCAGCCATATCGATGAGCAGTATTTTACAGCAGAGTACACAAGACCAAGAGCTGGAGACCATAGGGTAGATGCTAATGATCCCCAGGTGGTTCCACACAGCTTCTGTAAGATGTTGTTCCTTGATCGTAAATTAGCAGCCGTATTCTGAAGATGTTTCTTGAAGGACAGAGTTCTGTCAAGAGTAATCCCTAGATATTGTGGATATCTGTTGTGGGCAAGACAAGTGTTCTCATACTGAACCTTCAGTTCACGCACGATTGGCCATTTTGTTGCTGAGGTGAAAACATGTAACTTCACTTTTATTTGGATTCCATTGTAACCTCCATTTGTAAAAGTAGCCTACTGCCCCATGGTGGTAAGATCAGCTGTCACTGTTTCTTCAGTGTTTACTATGAATTTATCTTGTACTGCCGAGCCCAATCATCAGCATATTCGAATTTCCTAGAGCTAGTTTCAGGTATATCAGCAATGTACAGGTTGAAAAGCAGAGGAGCTAATACAGAACCTTGGGGAAGACCATTGTTTAGAGTTTTCTCACTGCTAGTGCCATTTCCCAGTATTGCACGAAACTTCCTCTTGGTGAGCACGCTATAAATAAGTCGTGCAATCTTCTTACATGGCAAAATGCGTAGTAATTTGCAGATAAGTCCTTGTTTTCACACAGTATCATAAGCTGCAGTCAAATCAATAAATGCCACAGAGGTTTTCAGTTGTTTTTGAAAGCCTGCCTCAAAAAACGTTGTTAGTGACAAAACCTGATACTCTCCTAAAATTTAGTTATAAGAGTGATAAATGTGTTCTAAATACATGAGATAGTAAGTGTACTGTAGCTATTAATATATAGGACAGTGACATGTCGCTTGTGAATGAGGTCCCAGAACTGAAATAAAATCCGACGTGATCTCTGGAGGACAATAGTGGCAGTGTCACCTCTGAGGCTAAATCGTAGTCCTTGGATTTGGACATTGTTTCAGTTCTTTGTCGTAATTTACATACCTTGTACAGTATTATTCTGTTTCGACTGCTTCATTTATCGTCAGCTACATTCACTTATGGTTACTACTAACGATTTTATAAGATTGCCAAGGGTAAATAAAGGTATTGATTCGGGGGTTAAATAATTCTTTGATTGTTAGCCCTGAAGATGGTTTTCTATGATTTCCTGTTCTCACACGAGGCAGAAGGTGGGGCTCTACTTTAATGAAGGTCACGGATGCTTCCTTCCCACTCCTAGCCCTCTCTGATCCTATCGTTGCCCTAAGACCTATCTTGTCAGTGTGACTTAAATAGATTGTAAAAAAAATAAAATAAAATAAAGAAATAAGGTATTACTCCCATAATTAAATATGTACCTTGATAGATGTCAGTATCAACTGGAGCTTATAAAACTGCTAAACCAATGGTGATAAATGAACACACATCTAAACAAAGTGTAACGTCTTAAAGCCTCACTTTGCTTGGTACCATTACTATGTTCTGTGAAATGTAATTCTATTCAATGCATTGCCTATGTAGCAATATTATGTTTGGAATAGAGTGGAAGAAATTTAAAGTGAATATAATTCCCAATATGGTTATAATATTTTCTTCTTATAGGTTTAATAGAAATGATGATGAAAATGACTTTGAACCATCAGCTTCTGAAGATGACTACTCAGAGACTGAAAAGGTTTTACTGGAGAAAGTAAGGGCTGGAAGAAAGTATCATGAAGAGAGTGATGTGAGTATTCATTAAATGTATTACATGTTAAGGCAGTATTTCGGTAGGGCCTTCATGGGTGAAATGGGTTTAAAAGCCTATAACATGATGTGAAACAATACCTGAAGTAGCATAGTGAGGAGATCCTTCCCTTATGCTTGCCAGGGACCCACCAACCTACTTATATAGAGGAATTAAAACAGAGGAACTTTAAATATCACATTTGCGACCATTTTCTGTGTTGCTATTGGCTGGCTTAGGTCAGTTGCCCTGAAGTTTTCTATTGCCTCCAATAGAGCTCACATCTTTGTGCCCGCAAGGTTGCCACCTTCATTGAAAATGAGAAAACCTTATCATTTCAAATTGTCACATGCACCTGTAACCTTACTTTAAGCCATTTAGCTGTCTTTTGTCATGTTTTAGCAGGATTCCAGGGGATGCTAGAGGCCTGTTTGCCACTGTGTGGTGCTAATGTGAGAATGTGAGAACATTCTCCTTTGTTTGCCCCGCAGCCCGATGGGCTTGTCACTAGTCGTCCTAACCCATACAGCACAAGGGTCTTGTCACTACCTGGCCCTAACCAATACAGCCCAGGGGTCATCAATAGTTGACCCTGTGTTACCCAATATTCACATCATTCAGCCACACGTGGAATGACTGTCGTTGGTTTACTTCTCGCTGAGGATGTGAGTACGTGCTTGAGTGATCAACAATGCTGCCAACCTGTTTAGTTAGGAACTAAGACTAGTGACAAAACCATTGGACCGTGACCAAGGAAAGGGGGTCTGGGGGCGTAAACCCCCAGGTTACGTCTGGGAAGCGGCTTTTAGGTCTCTAGAATTCTGTAGGGCGATAAGAGCGCATTCTGTTTCTCCTAAGGCAACAGACAAATCCCTATTTAAGACTTCCTTCCCCCTAAACGCAAGGGCGCACGAATTCCTTAAGGCTGCCGCAGCCCTGTATCTGTCACTGCATGAAGGCAAATTTCATATACTTAAAAAATTATTGCTGTTGTGTATTTTACATTGTTTCGTTTCTGGTGTGTTTCTGTTTGTGTTTTATTTAGCCGGGGTTGGTAACACAATCTAACTATCATTGTTGATGGCAAATGATGTCACATTCTTTTCACGTTGGCAGTTAGGATTACATGTTGCTACTTTAGCAATGGTCAGTGGCGCTTGCTGCTCTTTAGTAGGTTATAAAAGTGTTTGTGGGGGTGGGATGGGAGTTCCTAGACATTGCAGTGAACACATCTCTCCTCTAAAAGCAGTTCCAAGTAGGCTTTGCATAATTTCTGGTTCCTTATAATGTTACAAACTTTTGGTTGCACAGTGTCAACTTTTGCCTGTAATGAAACCTTTCACGTGCCATTGTCCATTAGTCGACCAGCTACTAGTGCTGCCATTGGCTGACATGACTTCATTCCCAGAATTCATAACTTGCAGCTTCTGTTACCAACCTGCGCAGAATAACCAACACAAGAAAAGACTCTATTAGTGGCTGTAACCTATCTTTGCAAATCCTGGCCAATCTGTCATGAGAACAGTGGCCCCTTCAGGCCCACACTCCCTTCGAAAGGCTTTTTACTATCGCTGCGGCACATGCTTTCTGATTCACAATTAAGTATTTATTTTCCACCTAGTCGATACAATGATTGCTTAAGGCAATTTTTAATGGTCAAAAGTGGTACATGTTTCGTATATTATCAACATCTTCAGCCACATAACACTGTTTAGATGAAAAATGTATAAAATTGACAAAGTAATGCTTTAGAGGAAGTGTCCTTAAAATTAATCTTGTCAATCTTATGTTAATTTTAAGGACACTTCCTCTAAAGCATTACTTTGTCAATTTTATACATTTTTCATCTAAACAGTGTTATGTGGCTGAAGATGTTGATAATATACGAAACATGTACCACTTTTGACCATTAAAAATTGCCTTAAGCAATCATTGTATCGACTAGGTGGAAAATAAATACTTAATTGTGAATCTATTGAAGTGCGATACGGACCATGAAGCTGATTTTATGTAAAACATGCTTTCTGCACAGCAAGAAAAATGTAATTTAGTACTGTAATCTATCTTTGCAAATTCAGGCTAATCTCGGCCATGAGAACAGTGGCTTCTTTGGGCTATAACCTATCTTTGCAAACCTAGAACTAATTTTCAATGTGCAACCTCCACACAAAGCCATAGCAATAGCACATCTAAACCTTCCTTTCTCCTGCAATAGTTTCATTACTTTCATTTCCTTCACTATAGTTTTGTATAATATAGAGTTTGAGGGATGTTCCACCATTCAACACATTGCAAAAATATATTAAATTATAAGAAGACCGGTTTCGACTCCCTTGGAGTCATCGTCAGTTCTTGGTGAAAATTAAATCAACGGGAATCTGATAACAGTCATCATTCACAATTAGAATTAAGGAAGGTTCAACCTTTTCAATACAAAACGTGTTGTATAAGATGTTCACAACATATTATTTATTATATTATTAGAACCGGTTTCAACGCTTATTGCGTCATCATCAGCTACAAAAATCACAAATGGGCAAAGTACATATCATAAAAATTGCATAAATGACTCTTGCATGGCTGAATACAAATGATGGACTGCTTTTCTCCTTAAAGGCTAGAAGAAAATGAGTAAAATATGATGTGATGTGACACATAAAAGCGTAATAGTTTGATGGGTGAGTATTGTGCATAAAATTGGTCTGATGCTTTGAACATAAAAGTCTGGATGTGATAATAAAACGATGTAGTAAAAACAATGTAGTAAAATTGTCCATTCTTCTGTTGTTGTTCAATTAAGACACATAAGTCCAGGTTCGATGTTATATGAGGTTGGCAAGACCAACAAAAAGATTTTGTCAAGGCCGGGACACCTGATGTTAAGCGATTGAATAAGGTTGATCTTCAAATTAGTCTCAGATCAACAAGGGTGGTGAATCTTAAAAGAAAGGAAAGAAAAACTGAGTTAGTGAAATGGAAATCTAAATGGAGTCGCGGCCAAGGATGCTCATCATAACGAAAAACCACGTACCTATAGGTGATTGCATGGAAACACATCAATGAGTTGCTAGACATTACCTTGAAATGTATCGTACACTTGGCAAGCAGAACTTGGAGCTTAGAAAATTCCCAGTTCTGGCTCTAACAGTCTTGTGTTCATGGAACACGGAACACTGGAATTACATGTACTGGTTGAAAATATATACAAAACACAATACAGACACTTATAATGGTATGTAAACTTAGCTCTCTAAGAGCATTCTTGGATTTGACAGTCCTATTTCTATCTGAAATAGATTGGATAAATACACACACATTGAAGCAAAATGTACAAAGACATAGTTCTAGCCTAAACTGTCGCGCGTTCATGGACACGGATCACTGGGAACACATGTATTGTTTGAAAACACACACATACGAATTAAACACTTATAGCCATATGAAATATTGGCGTTACAATAACGTTTATGGGTTTGACTGTCCTGCCTCCATTTGACTAAACTAGTGAAACATATATACATTGAATGTACAAAGACAAACCACTTGGCATTTAAAGTTCTGGTATTTGGTTTCAAAAATTGTCATGTGTTCGTGGAACACAGAATAGAACTGCTGGTCCTGCTTCTATCTACTGGAAACTAATGCATTATCGCAGTTGGAATTAATTGATAGAAAGTTTATACACCAATGCGAAACACTTGGCACTTTAATGTTCTTGGATCTGAGTAAAAATGCCGTTGAATATTTACACAACTCGTCATACACTTGTTGAGCAGTCTTGTCACAATCAACTGAAATATGTGAACCTTAAAAAAAAAAAAAAAAAAAAAAAAAAAAAAAAAAAAAAAAAAAAAAAAAAAAAAAAAGACTTGTTGACTATTACGACCACACATCACATGAAACGTTTGGTAAACAGCTGAAATTATACACTGGTCTGAGACGCTTAGTATTTAAGAAAGATCTTGGGTCTAAATTAGAATTATTACCGTGTGTTAGTGGAACACAGAACTTGATTGTCGGCCCTGATTCAAACTACTTGCTGGTTTTAGTTTACATGACTAACAATCTATCGCAAGCCACTCTTCAAACGGCTGGTCAGCGCGAGCAGGTACAGAACACCTTCAATGCACATTTCCATAAGCCAAGGCCATACCATCACTATACTACAACAACAGTAGTCGACAACAGTTACAACTACATTAGCAAGTATTCCATATTGAAGGATGTTCCCCCAGCTCTTCAACCAACTTAAATCTACTAATAAGTTTATTCCATCTTTCCTAAAACACTGCAAGATCATGTAAACTAAAACCAGCAAGTAGTTTGAATCAAGGCCGACAATATAGTTCTGTGTTCCACTAACACACGGTAATAATTCTAATTTAGACCCAAGATCTTTCTTAAATACTAAGCATCTCAGACCAGTGTATAATTTCATCTGTTTACCAAACATTTCATGTGATGTGTGGTTGTAATAGTCAACAAGTCTTGTTTTTTTTTTTTTTTTTTTTTTAAAGGTTCACATATTCCGGTTGATTGTGACAAGACTGCTCAACAAGTGTATGACGAGTTGTGTAAACATTCGACGGCATTTTAACTCAGATCCAAGAACATTAAAGTGCCAAGTGTTTCGCATTGGTGTATAAACTTTCAATCAGTTAATTCCAACTGCAATAATGCATTAGTTTCCAGTAGATAGAAGCAGGACCAGCAGTTCTATTCTGTGTTCCACGAACACATGACAATTTTTGAAACCAAAAACCAGAACTTTAAATGTCAAGTGGTTTGTCTTTGTACATTCAATGTATATATGTTTCACTAGTTTAGTCAGATGGAGGCAGGACAGTCAAACCCATAAACGTTGTTGTAACGCCAATATTTCATATGGCTATAAGTGTTTAATTCGTATGTGTGTGTTTTCAAACAGTACGTGTGTTCCCAGTGATCCGTGTCCATGAACGCGCGACAGTTTAGGCTAGAACTATGTCTTTGTACATTTTGCTTCAATGTGTGTGTATTTATCCAATCTATTTCAGACAGAAATAGGACTGTCAAATCCAAGAATGCTCTTAGAGAGCTAAGTTTACATACCATTATAAGTGTCTGTATTGTGTTTTGTATATATTTTCAACCAGTACATGTAATTCCAGTGTTCCGTGTTCCACGAACACAAGACTGTTAGAGCCAGAACTGGGAATTTTCTAAGCTCCAAGTTCTGCTTGCCAAGTGTATGATACATTTCAAGGTAATGTCTAGCAACTCATTGATGTGTTTCCATGCAATCACCTATAGGTACATGGTTTTTCGTTATGATGATTGTTATCAGATTCCCGTTGATTTAATTTTCACCAAGAACTGATGATGACTCCAAGGGAGTCGAAACCGGTCTTCTTATAATTTAATATACTTTTGCAATGTGTTGAATGGTGTAACATCCCTCAAACTCTATATTATTTGTTAAACGTCAACACGGAAATGAAGATCATAACTTACGATAGTTTTGTATAATTTCGTAACAGTTCGTAGCACGTAAGGTCACTCCTATCAGCAATCCTATGAACTAAGCAGAGAACAAAAATAAAAGAGCATCACTCTCCGCTGAGTCTCCGTGGGCAATAAGTGGGGTGCTTTAACTAGGCTTTCTAGTGAATTGCACTGTAGGTGTATGGCAGCATTATTGGATGTTCTTTATAATGCAGTGAAAATGAAATGAAATGGCGTATGGCTTTTAGTGCCGGGAGTGTCAGAGGACATGTTCGGCTCGCCAGGTACAGGTATTTTGATTTCACTCCCGTAAGCAACCTGCGCGTCGTGATGTGGATGAAATGATGATGAAGATGGCACATACGGCCAGCCCCCGTGTCAGCTAAATTAACCAATGATGGTTAAAATTCCCGGCCCTGCCAGGAATCGAACCCGGGACCCCTGTGACCAATGGCCAGCACGCTAACCATTTAGCCATGGAGCCAGACTATAACGCAGTTATAATGTCCATTGAAGGTGAGGTAATTACTGGCAATCTACTAATAGCTAATGAATTAAACCATTGGTATGGTTTAATGAGGAGAGCAGCCTGGTGATAGGCATTATCGATAATACTGATTATTCTCTCTTCCAAATTAGCCATAGAGAATTCCAGGAAAGAATAAAAAACTTAAAATTTTGCTGGCAAGATGTAGTATTTACAGTGCACTATGTCTTCTGGTATGGGCTGGAATAAATTTGTTACTTTCTTTGACCTGTCTCAGTCTCAACCTTGACTTTGACAATATGAAAGTTACCGAGGTATGAGTGATACTAATAATACCATTCCTTATGCAGGCAGTCTCTGTTATGAATGGTGTGAAAATATCACTCATAGGGTCAGTTGGTGGATGCATTTCAGTGGGCTTGGCAGGCTGATATGTAATAACTTCTGGCTTTATGAAGAAAGCAACGGGAAACTACCTCAATCCTCATTTCCCTAGTATTCATCTTCAGTGATGCCTAGGCTATCTATGACAGCTGTTGGCAGAACTGTGGATGATCAAACCAGCCTTCGGGCTGAATACCCAACAATAACATACAACAGAATACAAGGAACAATACTAAGTCAACAGGGCCTGATAATATTGCTAGAGAGGTTCTGAAACTGGTAGGTAGAGCTATTTGGGAATACTATTTACTGTGTTTCTCAACAATACGAAAATTCCAGATGACTGGAAGAAAGCAACTGTAGTCCCGATTTTTAAAATGGGCAACAGGTTGCTAATGGACAACTATAGACCCATTAGCCATACGTCCATTGTATGCAAACAAATGGAACACATATCAACGTATCTAATGGCACAATGGGAGAAAAGTTCATGGATTAATGGCTGTCAACATGGTTTTAGAAAAGGTTTCTCCTCCGAGAGCCAGATGTTGTCGCTCTTTCAAGATATTAGCAAATCTTTAGACAAAGGTGTGCAAGTTGATGCTATTGTTATTGATTTTGCTAAAGCTTATAGTACCACATGACATTCTAATCTGAAAATTGGAGGAAACAAACATTGTACGGAATGTACAGAAAACTACAATATGGTTCAACCCAGAAGAAGAACTAAATAATTCTACACACCATGGAAGCTTCACTTCTAAGATTGATAAAAGGGTGGTCCTATATCTGGGTATTTTTGACAGACTGGACACAGAGGGTAAAGGTGGGAGGTAAATACTGTACTCTGACAAAGTTTCTATAACATTGGGAGTAGTACAGGGTAGTTTATAGGGCCACTCCTATTTACGGCATTTATCAATGATCTGCCAAACAAAATTCGAAGTGAATGCAGATTGTTTGCAGACGACTACATAATAATCACAATTATACAGTAAGTTAAAAGCTGGATTTCCCAGCTTTATAACTGTGATTGTTGGAACTATCGATATGGGGTTAATGAAACGAATACAGTACGACTGCATAATATACAGAAAAATACAGATGTTGGCGATAATAGGTTATTACAAGCCAATATAAATATACTCCATAAGTGGACACTTGATAACGGAATAAAAATAAATTCTCGAAAATGCAGTCTCATAAGAATGGAAAAGAAACATAGGCAAGGGTACATTCAGTATTGTCTTGAATCAGAATCTCTGGAGAGAGTGACTCATGCAAGTACCAATATAGTTGTTCCGTTATTGGACATTATAAATTTTCCAGCTAACTCATTCCTGGTTGCCAGCGTTTCGCCCCAGTGTGCTAAGTTGGGCTCATCAGTTGGTAAATAGCACACCCACCAAGACGCAAGGCTAGTGCATACCGTGAAGGCCACTGCGTAGGCTACTTGGAGCCACCGGCAGTGCCAATGCACTGAGACACTTCGTCTCATTTTCAAAAATTTACTCATTCAGAACAAATATTTCAGGTTCCCTATGGGAATCAGTATCTTTATCATCATTCAAGTACCTCGGAATCCACGTAAAGAGAGATCTAGAATGGGACACCCATTTAGGAAGTGTAATTTCTAAAGCATACAAGTTCTTACACTTCGTGATGAGGGTGCTAAAGGATAGCTGTTCCCAGGCAAAGGCGTAGGGCTATATATCACTCATTAGGCCAGTCCTAGAATCTGGAGCAGCCATATGGGATCCATACCAATCAGGACTCATTGAGGAACTTGAGTTGGTACAGCGAAAGGCTGCAAGATTCATGCTAAACGATTTCGATCTAGAAGTAGTGTGACAAGTATGATAGAAAAACTTGCATGGGAGACATTGGGGACTAGAAGGAAATGAACACAGTTATGTCCATATATAATGCCTACATGAATAAGCCAGCTTGGAGAGAGTTGAACATTGGCCTAGAAAAGCCCTGTTACATAATCGGGACAGATAATCATCATAAAGTAAAAGGTAAGATCACAGAAAACTAACTATGGTAAATATTTGTTTGTGAATCGGGGAATTGATGATTAGAATGCATTATGTCCAGCTGTTGTAGAGCCTTTTCCCAAAAATGTAAGATGCTTCAAGAATAGACTACAGCATTCTGTAAATTGTGTGTAAATTTCTATGTGATGGTGTCATATTTTAATGTAACGCTCAATCTACTGTAATAGTAGTGTGCTGTCACCTCTGTTGTTTGTTATGGTCATGGACGAAATTGTAAAGGAAACAAAGGAAGCCTATGGAGAAAAAAGAGATGAAGATACTGCTATTTGCAGATGATAATGTGATCTGGTGAAAGAACAGCAATGAAGTGCAACAACAACTAGATCTACTGAACAAGAAAATTGAGAAGTATGGCATGAAAATCAGTACAGAGAAAAGCAAGACTATGGTGATGTCGAGAGGGGAAAGGCAAAGAAAGGACAGTGTGAAAATTGGAAGTCAAGAGTCTGGAAATTGTGGACAGCTTTAAATACCTAGGAAGTGAATTAATGCAAAATGCTTGGGTGGACACAGAGATTAGCAGGAGGGTACAGCAGGGTAATGCATTCTACCAAAGTGTAAGAAAACTTGTTTGAAGAAGTACCAAGGAAAAGTAAAGAGATAATGTACAATGAGATGATAATGTATGTTCTGGGGATATACCTACATGGGGCCAGGACCTTTAGTCCCTGTTAAGGATGTAATGAACAGTGACCAGTACAAAGAAATCCTTCAAAGGAGGTTAGTGCCTGAGTTACAAAAACTCTCTATGATAAGATCTTGCACCATGTTACACTCACTGGATATGGTATGGTGTCCCTTTCCAGAGTTACAGTAGAAGACGGTCAGTAGTCACTTCCTTCCAGTCCTAGCCCTATTCTATCCCATTGTTGCTATAAGATCTGTCTGAGTCAGTGCGACATAAAATCAATAAAAAAATAATGAAAAACATACATATCAAGAGGGAGGTGTTTCTTTATGCACATAAGGATTGTGTTGACCACAAACTTCAAAACAGCTTTTATTTGAATAAATTTCTTCCAGTCGTCCACAGTGCAGTCTGTATGGAGTTTAGCCCTTATCAGTCGCTTTTTTTCATATTACGTCCAGCAGAAACTGCTGTCATTTCTTGATGGATGCAGTACTTTTGCATCCATCCCTTGTTACAGGCCAGAGGAAAATGTAGTTTCCACTGAAGTCCCTGTCTCATCCATGGCTGTAACAATATGGAAGCTGCAGGTTATGGGTGGTGCTGAGTAATGACATTCTGAGCGCAACCAGTGCATCTGAGTGTTATGAAATGTGGTGCTTGTAGGATTAGTTGTGCTACAATAGCACTGTCTGGCCCAGTGAGGAAAGCAATGGCAAACTACCTCACTCCTCATCTTGCCTAGTATGCTTCATTTTGGAGCTGCCATTGGATTTTGTGGTTTTCATACACTGACTGACAGAGCAAATGCAACACCAAGAAGGAGTGGTCAGAACTTTATGCCAATTGCAGGGTAGACTGACGTCACTGAGGTATGCTCATGATGTGAAATGCGCCGCTGTGTTGCGCACGTAGCGAACGATAAATGGGACACGGCGTTGGCGAATGGCCCACTTCGTACCGTGATTTCTCAGCCGACAGTCATTGTAGAACGTGTTGTCGTGTGCCACAGGACACGTGTATAGCTAAGAATGCCAGGCCGCCATCAACGGAGGCATTTCCAGCAGACAGACGACTTTACGAGGGGTATGGTGATCGGGCTGAGAAGGGCAGGTTGGTCGCTTCGTCAAATCGCAGCCGATACCCATAGGGATGTGTCCATGGTGCAGCGCCTGTGGCGAAGATGGTTGGCGCAGGGACATGTGACACGTGCGAGGGGTCCAGGCGCAGCCCGAGTGGCGTCAGCACACGAGGATCGGCGCATCCGCCGCCAAGCGGTGGCAGTCCCGCACGCCACGTCAACCGCCATTCTTCAGCATGTGCAAGACACCCTGGCTGTTCCAATATCGACCAGAACAATTTCCCGTCGATTGGTTGAAGGAGACCTGCACTCCCGGCGTCCGCTCAGAAGACTACCATTGACTCCACAGCATAGACGTGCACCCCTGGCATGGTGCCGGGCTAGAGCGACTTGGATGAGGGAATGGCGGAACATCGTGTTCTCCGATGAGTCATGCTTCTGTTCTGTCAGTGATAGTCACCGCAGACAAGTGTGGCGTCGGCGTGGAGAAAGGTCAAATCCGGCAGTAACTGTGGAGCGCGCTACCGCTAGACAACGCGGCATCATGGTTTGGGGCGCTATTGCGTATGATTCCACGTCACCTCTAGTGCGTATTCAAGGCACATTAAATGCCCACCGCTACGTGCAGCATGAGGTGCGGCCAGTGGCACCTTCAGGGGCTGCCCAATGCTCTGTTTCAGCAGGATAATGCCCGCCCACACACTGCTCGCATCTCCCAACAGGCTCTACGAGGTGTACAGATGCTTCCGTGGCCAGTGTACTCTCCGGATCTCTCACCAATCGAACATGTGTGGGATCTCATTGGACGCCGTTTGCAAACTCTGCCGCAGCCTCGTACGGACGACCAACTGTGGCAAATGGTTGACAGAGAATGGAGAACCATCCCTCAGGACACCATCCGCACTCTTATTGACTCTGTACCTCGACGTGTTTCTGCGTGCATCGCCGCTCGCGGTGGTCCTACATCTTACTGAGTCGATGCCGTGCTCATTGTGTAACCTGCATATCGGTTTGAAATAAACATCAATTATTCTTCCGTGCTGTCTCTGTTTTTTCCCCAACTTTCATCCCTTTCGAACCACTCCTCCTTGGTGTTGCATTGTCACTGTCAGTCAGTGTATAACTGCATAGACTTTAGTGGTGCTATTTGAGGATCCAACCAGCCTCTGGGTTGATGACCCAACAGACAGAAACTGCTTCTTTGCTGATATATGTGCTCTTCTTCCTACTTCCAACAAGGCCTTTCTGCATAGAAATAGTGTAACTGTGCATGTACATTTGAGATCTACCTATATATTTCACATCATATTTTAAATTTTAACACTATAAATGACAGTCTGTTTTTAGTTGTTAGCTGTGAAAATTTGAAGCCATTTGGCTAAGAGAGATAAAATATGGCATAATGATGAGTCATTTGTATCTTTTATGAATATGTTTTATTCCAGGAAGAAGTATTTGGAATCCATTCTGAGGGTGATAGTGATGCTGAAAATGATGGGAATGATATTGAAGATATGGCAAGTGACTTAGATGGACAAGAGGAAGGCGATGGTTTACCTGATCCCAAAGCATGGGGCAAGAAAAGGAAGACTTTCCATCATACTGATTATGTCGACGAAGATTATGGAGGTTAGAATATATTAGATTGAATTTTTTATTAGAAAAATCTACATTAATCGAGTAGCAGATAATGCACTGTAATACTACATCAAATGAATAGAGAGTTGTTGCTGTAGCCCTAGTGTATAAAGGAAAGGGTGATACACACAAAGTGGATAATTGCAGGCCTATCAGCTTAACATGTGTAACATATAAATATACTACAGGTATTAGTTAGGTCTGCCCTGTCAATTTTGTACAATTATTTCAACTCGTTCATGTTTCGGGAGACACCATTCCCTTTATCAGTGATTTCTACATCACAAAACAAGATTCCCCATGTCTAAAGATCTGACACCATTCTACTGTACATAAAATATAGTTAATGTATTAGAACACTTTAAAACGTGTTAAGAAGTCACTTGGTTTCCTTGGATAAAATCAGACAAGTTAATATTTCTTGCTATTGTTTACATATGTGCTTATTGTGAAACACTTTCAGCATATTAAAAACTCAGGTGGTATACTACCAAAGTTAAAATCTTCGCTTTGTTGTTAGAACACTTCCTAAAATGAACTTATACACCATAGATTTTTTTAAAAAGTTGTTTTACGTTGCACCGACACAGATAGGTCTTATGGCGACAATAGGACAGGAAAGGGCTAGAGGTGGGAAGGAATCGGCCGTAGCTTTAATAAGATACAGATGCCTGGTGTGAAAATGGGAAACCATGGAAAACCATTTTCAGGGCTGCCGACAGTGGGGTTCAAACCCACTATCTCCCAAATACTGGATACTGGCCGCATTTAAGCGACTGCAGCTATTGAGCTCAGTCATTGAAATGTTAGACCTCTTAATATCTATATGCATAATTGATTATGTCTGGTCGAATGGAATCGTGCTATATTGGTGCTGGGCTGGAATTTCGACTGGGCAGTTCAAACCTCCCATCCATCGTGTCCTTTGAATGTGTAATACCAATAGGCCTATAGTTGGTCCGTTATTGGACACTAAATTTTCCAGCTAACTCATTCCTGGTTGTCAGCATTTTCCCCCAGTTTGCTAAGTTGGGCTCATCAGTTGGTAAGTAGCATGCCTACCAAGACCCAAGACGCATGGCTAGTGCATACCGTGGAGACCACTGCATCTGATATCGCTATGGCCCTGTTAACCAGTGGTGTTAGAGAAAAGCCTGCTTTTGTGATAGGTGGTGATGAGAAGAGGCGTGCAGGTACCTGTCTCTGTGTGTGTGTGCGTGCGTGTGTGTGTGTGTATTTCCTGTATACTACGTGACGCAGAACACCTTGAAGAAGAGAAAGAACACCTCACGAGAACCCTCAGGAGAAATACCGTATTTACCCGAATAATCTCCGCCGTCGAATAATGCCCGCACCCTCATTTTGAAAAAAATGAAATGAACTAAAATTCCTTTCATCGGAAGAGTAACATAGGCATGAACAAATATTTCATATCACTCCGCGAGGTCCACGTGGTCTTTACGCAAATATCACTTCCATGAAATATATTTTCCATGAAAACGAGCAAGTAGGTCTACTTACATGACAGGTATTTCATTAATCTGAACTTGCAATAGGCTCGATTCCTTGTAGATGGGAAGATTCATTGTCTCTTGCATCACTAGAATCCTCCCCTAAATTACTTACAAGTTCGTCACACTCCAGTCTAACGCCCGTAGGCGGCTGGAATGTCTAATTGAAAGATTAAAATCACAGCGACAAGTAATATGATCAAGATTATGCAATTAATATACGTCCATCACATTTTAGGTTATCTAAAGCTTTCGAACATAATCTGGAATTCCCAACACATAGGTAGGCCTAAAATGAATTCTCGATTATAGCTAATATCTGGTACGGTACACGACTGGGTGACTTTTAATGAAGAATGAAGGAATACTGACTTATTTTTTGAGTGACGTACAATGTGTAGGCTATAATTGGTTTTCCTTATTCCCTTTGTTAAGGCTTTCTGCCACCAAGTTCAATAACAATTCACTCTCTTGGAAAGTCATATTAGGCTTCTTTCTCCATTTCTGCTCAATAGCGGACGTAATTTATTCAAATTATTGGCAAACCCCGGATGGAATCAAAAACTTGTTTAAAATTCGATAGTGGTGGCAGCACGTAGTCATTTGTTTTCTGTACGTCAGTATGAAAAAAATGTGGTTCAAACTGAGATTGAAATGAAAACTTAGTTTTGGTAAACTGAGATAATAAATTCTGTGGTGAATACGGAAGTGAGTGTTATCCTAAATAATGACATATCCGGGTTTTCAAAATCTAAGATAACAGCAAAAGTTACCGACGTTGGTGAACACGGACCTAAAACACTTCTCACACGTGGTCTCTTTTTACTGGACAGTAACACGACCGATGGTGGATAATTCTTTTCGTGCAATGTAAACACTTGAAATAGACACACCGGCAAAATCTGATGTTAGTTTTGCGATACAGTAAAACCTTGTTAATTCAAAGTCTTTGTAATACAGAAATTGGACTTCCAATGATGTGATTTTGAATTAACAGTCATCTTGTAATTCAGAAATGCCAACCCTCACCAGTTTTTGCGAATTCTGCTTTTCCACGTACTGCCTGCTACGTGATATTGTGGCTTTCCTTAAAACGCTGAATACAAAAGAATTACGATTTCACTCTATTTTCAACAGTGAAACACACTATAGACACACCGAAGTGAGTGAAAGTGCGGAAAGCTACCCCTGCACGTTCCGGAAGACGCGTTCTATCGTGACGAGGATAAATTTTGAATTTAAATTACTCGTAAAATACAGTACTATTTTAAAAAAATGTAAAGTCAGTTTAGAATTGAAAGTCTGAATTGTTTTTTGTTTAAATATGACATATGGGGACAGTTTTCTTCCTTCTACGGTTGCACAAAGCATAACTGTACACTCAGCATTGAAAACTAAGTGAGCCAGGAGCGTGTTGGCAACCTTGATGCAAATAAAACCCGCACCCCAATTTCGTGCCTCGAATTTATTTTTAAAAATTCAGGGATTATTCGCGTACATATGGTAGCTACTCGCTCAATAACATGCGACGAGTCTTTAGAAAATCAGAAAAAAACAAGAAAAGGGCCGCCATAGGAGAAAACAACGGGAAACAAGAACTGATCTGCCAGAAAACAGCAATACTTCCATACATCAAAAACACTACAGACGGGATCGACAAGATACTGGACAGATACAACATAATAACCGCCTATAAACCACCCCGGAAGCCAGCCCCTTATCTACTACCAGTATAGAACTACTACAGGCTCCTGGAGTACTGTATACCACATTAAATGTGGCTGTATCTTATATCTGAAACCTATGGCTCGCAGTATCAGTTTTAAGGAAGTGTTACCCCCAGAGAAGATATTAACCCTGCTAAATGTCGAGCAATTCTTCTGGGCTATTACTGTTTTAAGAGGAGGTACAATTGGGCAACCGTCCTCTATATAACACTAATCAGAGAGAAAAAATGGAAAGGATCCGACACTTCGAAAAATGAAGGTGTCGGCCGAAGGAAGACAAGGACCATGAAGGGGATGAAAATGAAAGACTGCCTAGCCCTCAGAAACCTTTGGAGTTGGTAAAGACAAGAGTTGACCAAGGGAGTCTTGAAGACCCCATAATCGACCAAACTGACAACATAACCCTCCACGCTGACAAGATACGAATCAGATAATCCTATACTAAATTATTTTTTCTCAACTACGCACATTAAACAAAAGAACATCAGATAAAATTCAAAGGAATGTTAGAACTCATTAAGATGTTCTGACAGGGACAGCACTAAGTACTGATTGAGCCAAGAGGTTTCAGCCATAACTATCCATAATACCAAAAAGACATAACACCAAAGATTAAAATCAAAGACAGATAAATGAGGAAAAGCAAAACAAAAATATCCCACAAGAACCACATCTATAAAATAATTAATGAAATAGGTAGCAAGAATAAATTTGAGTCACTACAAGATTGCACACACTCAACCAGGCCCCTTACCAAAATGACACAAATGGTAATTAAAAGGTTATGTAACCTACCAGAGTGTCTTATAGTATCACCAACATAACAACAATAACCACCAATAACAAACAGTAACATTGGAAACATGTACCAAGCCCTTCACAGGCAAAAAGGAATTAATATCCTCAGTACATGCCCCTAATAAACCTAAATTCCAAGATTTCAAACACATGGATGCTGAAAGATAAGGGTTCATTAAAACATACACACATGTAACACGTAGGACAGTAAAACTGGAATCAATGGCAAAACACATTACGGTTCAGAGACAAGATTTTAAGAAGAAGAATTTGAAATTCTGAAAACCTGGATAAGCAGAACACCTTAATGCTGAAATAAATGACATGGTAATCATAATCAACGTAGTTAAGACAGCTCCCACGAACCTACTACGCTGCCATAGCAGGGGGAGAGGTGATACTCCCACGTGGCACGACCGAGGTGGCAGATAGGGGGGTCCTAACCGACTTGCCGGCAGACTTGAGGGAAATAAAATACCTCTCGCGGACCAAACGCACAACCCCCCCCCCCCCTGTGGGTGGGGGACACAGATGAAGAATACACCCACAGTATCCCCTGCCTGTTGTAAGAGGTGACTAAAAGGGGCCCCAGAGACTCTCAACTTGGGAGCGTGGTTTGGCGACCACGGGGCCCTTAGCTGAATCCTGCATTGCTTCCACTTACTTGTGCCAATCATTTAAGAAAAGGCTAGGAAAACAACAGATAGGGAATCTGCCACCTGGGTGACTGCCCTAAATGCAGATGAGTAGTGATTGATTGATTGCCAGGCTCCTAACTTTCATCTATCCTGTCTGACCTCCCTTGGTCAACTCTTGTTCTTTTCCGACCCCGACGGTATTAGAGCATTCGAGGCCTAGGGAGTCTTTCATTTTCACGCCCTTCGTGGCCCTTGCCTTTCTTTGTCCGTTACTTCATTTTTCAAAGTGACAGATCACTACTTTTTCCTTCTTTTTTCTCTTTGTCTACCCCCTGTGGTTGGGGGATGCAGACGAAGAATACACCCACGGTATCTGCTGCCTGTTGTAAGAGGCGACTAAAGGGGGCTGTTCCGAGGTATCTGTGGAACAGCAGAGGTGAAAGAAGGTGCGGGCTGGAATGGGTCTAACTACAAGTCTTAAAGATGAATTTAAAATTTAAATAAAGGTTATATTTTCAACAGATAACAACATTTAACAATTTTCACTGGGTGAAATAACAAAGAAAATCAGGTACAGTGCAACTTTACAAAAAGAAAGCACAAGATAAGGAGGTCTTTACAAATTCTGGGCTACGAGCCCAAATTCATCAACCCTTGAGCTCTCAGCTCACAACCACAAAATACCAAAGGGCAGAACGTCCCTAATTACATGGAGCCCTAGCTCCCAGCAATCAAAATGTCACGCCTCCCCGAGGCACCTTTCAAAATACCAAAAAGAGCTGACGCACTCTCAATCTTTCAAGCCTATTAAGAGGCCATAAACAGACTTTACACTTAACTGCCCTTAAGGCATACTTATAAATAAACAGGGGTAACTTGTACCCATTCTACCTGGGCCTAAGTGGACAAATACTAGGTTAATAAAAACGGCCCAAAACGCAAAAGGAATGAAGGCGTGAATTAGCACTCCTAAATACACTTTTTAAAACCTAAGAGGCACTCGGCCGATTATACAGGGGCTAATCCCAATCTATGGAGGTGACTAGCCTACAAAATAAATTTAACGCATTAAGAAGGAAGAGAACAACGATTACGAAAACGTAGTCGCCTCAAATTCAAAAATGAAGGGGAGCTCGAGAGGGTATGGCACTCTCTATCCCCGAATTACAGTTCAAGATAAATGAAGTTTTACCAGATAGGAAATATTACACGTTTTACATATTAAAGGTTTCGAACCTGCGCCGCGGGTTAAACTGCTGAGCTAGCAAGAAAAGATGTTAAACGGCCATTACCTTGTTGAAGAGCTGCTGCCTGAAGTACGAGGCACTTCCCGCCCCCTGCTACATATTCACACACTGAGCTAGATGTTATTCGAGTGGCCCGGAGACAAGAAAATCAGCAGTTTTATACCCTCGTGGAAAGTTCGAGACCTTTCATGAATGATAACAACCCACCCTCAAACTTTTATTGGCTACAGTACACAGTTACATACAACATTGAAGAAGAAAGCCCCGATTGGCCGAAAATTAATTACAGAAATTCCTGATTGGCTTCTTTCAAAACAGGCGGAAAGAAAGGATTAATATTGCCAACCCACAAATGACAGAACAAAATTTAGTAAAGACAAAACTTATGAATACTAAATTTCTCCAAAAAAGTTCATTCCTTTACACCAGAGTGCGTTATCATAGTTTTGGGTAGAGACATCTGTTAGAGAATGTCCACACTTCTTGATCAATGAAAAACAGAAGCAAATCAAAAACACACAGTGACATCTTCTGATAACCAGTAGAGTTAGTTCAGTTGTTAAAGTTCAGGGTTTCTCCAGTAGAGAAGTACTTTAAGGCGGAATATTCAAATGTGCGGCGTAGAGGTGTACCAACCGGTACAGACCTCCCCCCCCCCCAAAAGTCCTTCCAAGGGGTGACACGGAAGAAGTTCTTTAACAAATAAAAAAAAAAATTTTGGTGATATTTGGTGATTGAGAAATTAATTGGATTCCAGCTTCCTTGCAACTAGATGTGTGAAAAAATATTGACGGAACGTTAATCGATGAAAAAGAAGTTTTTGCTGAATAGCAGATAAATCTTGAAGAAGAAAAAGAAAAAAATATTTTCAAAGTCTTTTGTGTTTGATCAAGAATTGATCAATATTTTCTGATTCCTTGCCAATAGCTTTGTTGAAAATTTTATTTTGGAAGAGGTATTAATGGTTGAAATTGATTTGCAGAAGAATTTTGGAGACGTAACCAAAAGGAAAATTTTCACAGTTATTTTTTTGAAGTGGATTTGTAGAAATTATTTAAACACCAACTTTAGAGTTCCTTTGTTGCCGTAACCAGCAATGTACACGGAGGTAATTCTGACGGCCAGACGAGCCGCCGCTGCCAGAGTTCAGCCGAGGTCGCCTGGACCCCTCAAGTACCCTGAGATACACCTCTCCTGCTACTATGAGAGGGGTAGTCGTGGTGAAGCACGCCGCAGATGCGAAGTTTGTTTACAGTCCTTGAGTAGCTTGCGGTTGGTGCACCGCAGATCAGCCTTGGCCGGAAGGAGGGCTCCGGCGCGCCGTACACTGGTTGACCTCACTGGAGTGGAGTGGGCCCGTACCCCACCTCAGTGATGGTACGGCGCCGCACGGCTGCGGGGGCACTGAAACAGTAAGATCTCGGCGGCAGAATATGTGTTGGACATTAATGTTTTAGGGTACTGTCTTGGTGGTGAGGCTGAGGGGCCAGCGGCATGGAAACTTTTATTTTATATTTATTGCACTGGTGTGGTTAAGCAGGAGACGGGAGCGTGGTAATGGCCGTAGGGGCAAGACAGCAGATTAACTATGGGGAAGGTTGTACATGAAATGCTTAAATCAATAACCATAAAATTAAATTGGGGCAGAAGGCCACGGAGAACGACAAAATATAACCTTGACACCATTGCAAAACATAGGTGGCTAAGTTAACAATGATATTACACAGGTTTCACCTGAGACAGATGTACCCTAAAGATCCTCTCGGTGGCTGGATTACTCACTAACAATGTGACCGGCGTAAGAAAATCTAAAATAATGCACGGCCCATGAAATCTGGGAGCAAGCTTGCCAGCGGGAACAAAGTTCTTGACCATAACTTGGTCTCCAACCTTTAAATTGGTGGGCCTCCGTTCACGATCATATCTTTCCCTAACCTTATCATGAGACACTTTAAGATTGGCCTTAGCCTTCTTCCAAAGATCTTTAATATTATCTGGATCTATTGTCTCAGGTAGAATATCACTAAGAGACCAAAGGTTAGAGAGCGGCGTGTTGGGTACAAACTTGAAGATCAATGAAGCAGGAGTGAATTTATGAGATTCATGAACCGCCGAGTTCAAAGCGAAGGCTAACCAATGCAGGGATGTGTCCCACCTAGAATGATCGTCGTGATGATAGGCAATTAGAGCCGACCTCAGATTACGATTGACCCGTTCAGCCAAAGATGGTTGAGGATAGTACGCAGAGGTTGTTACATGCAAGATGGATAAATCGAAACAGAATTTACGGAAGAGATTGGAGGTAAAAGCTTTAGCATTATCAGACACAATGTATTGACAAGGACCAAAAGAAGCGAAGATGGAATTCAAACAGGAATAGTGGACTGAGCAGTTGCCAGCTTAGTCGGGAATAACCAGGAAAATCTTGTGAAATCATCTACACACACAAAAATAAATTTATTGGCGTTCCCCTTTGATAGGGGGAAGGGTCCTACGTAGTCGATGTAAAGACGTTCCATGGGGCGCGACGCTTGATGGGAGGACAGAAGACCTAGCTTGGTGGACCTGGTAGGTTTACTTAGCCAGCAAGCTTTACAAGCTTTTACCAATTCACGAATTTCTCCGTCCATACCCTTCCAAATAAACATCTCTCTGATCTTTTCTCGAGTTTTGAAGATGCCTAAATGCCCCCCTAATGGGGTCTCATGATAGTACTTGAAGATGATGGGCACAAGAACAGCTGGAACCACTACTTTCATCATCTTATCATGCCCCGACGGGCAACATAAAACACCATTCCTCAATACATAAGGGACTGCATGTTCCCCCGAAGAAAGGGTTTCCATGATAGGGGCCAGCGTCGGATCTTCCGTTGATATTTTTCAATATCCCTAAAGAGCATGGGAGCATCATTTAGAATGGCATTAACCTCGGGAAGTGAAGAACTGTCTTCCTGTTCCGAGGTCTCTACATCATTGGAAAACATACGGCTTAGTCTGTCCGCTACAACATTTACAGTACCTCTTATATGCCTAACGTCAAATTGGAAGGCAGAAATTCTAATGGCCCAACGGGCTATATGGCCAGTGCGACGCGGCCTAGCTAAGACCCAGCTTAAGGCTTGGTTGTCCGTTTCCAAGTCGAACTTAACATGTTCCAGATAGAGACGGAACTTCTCTAATGCAAATAAGACAGCCAAACCCTCTAGTTCATAGATGGAATACTTGGCTTCTTGAGCCGAAAGAGTCCTAGATGCATAGGCGATGGGTCGCCTCCCTAGTTCAGTCTCTTGAAGAAGGACTGCAGCCACTGCCGGCGACGACGCGTCGGCTTGGATGATGAATTTCTTCGAGAAATCCGGCATAGCGAGGACAGGGGCATTACAAAGGGCTAATTTGAGGTCAATATAAATGGTCCGTTATTGGACATTATAAATTTTCCAGCTAACTCATTCTTGGTTGCCAGCGTTTCGCCCTCGTGTGCTAGGGTGGGCTCATCAGTTGGTACCTAGCACACCTACCAATACGCTGGCTAGTGCATACCGTGGAGGCCACTGCGTAGGCTAACTGGAGCCACCGGCAGTGCGAAACGCTGGCAACCAAGAATGAGTTAGCTGGAAAATTTATAATGTCCAATAACGGACCATTTATATTGGTATTATAAATTTACTCATTCAGGACAAATATTTCAGATTCCCTATGGGAATCAACATCTATATCATGTGATGGCCAAGCAGGCATCAATTTTTGATAATGAGACAAAGTCTCTTAGTGCATTGGCACTGCCGGTGGCTCCAGTTAGCCTACGCAGTGGCCCCCACGGTATGCACTAGCCAGCGTATTGGTAGGTGTGCTAGGTACCAACTGATGAGCCCACCCTAGCACACGAGGGCGAAACGCTGGCAACCAAGAATGAGTTAGCTGGAAAATTTATAATGTCCAATAACGGACCATTTATATTGGTATTATAAATTTACTCATTCAGGACAAATATTTCAGATTCCCTATGGGAATCAACATCTATATCATAATTTGAGGTCTTCGAAAGCAGCTTGTTGAGAAGGCTCCCACTCAAATTTGACGCCTTTCCTACTAAGTAAGTTCAAGTGCGCCGCTCTATAAGCGAAGTTAGGAATAAATTTCCTGAAGAAATTCACCATGCCAATGAATCTGGCGATACCTTTGATATCCTTGGGACGTTTGAAATCACGGATGGCCTGTGTTCTAGAATGATCCACTGCGACACCATCGGGTAACACAATATGCCCTAGGAATGACATGGAAGGTTTAGCGAAGGCAACCTTAGATAACTTCACAGTTAACCCTGCCTTACGAAGGCGATTAAGGACCTCTTTCAGATGATCTAGATGTTCTTCAAAGGTCTCTGAAAATACGACGACATCATCCAGATAATGATATAGGTACTCAAATTTGATGTCGGCTAAGACCCTATCTAGCAGTCTCGTAAGCACAGCTGCTCCCGTGGGGAGCCCGAAAGGCACGCGGTTGTACTCATACAAGTTCCAATCCGTGGCAAACGCTGTAAGATGTTTAGATTCTTCCACCAGAGGTATCTGATTATAAGCCTGATTGAGGTCTAAGATGGTGAAGAACTTAGCTTTACGAAACCATGAGAAACAAGAATGAAGGTCGGGAAGGGGCACCGATTGTAACACCGCCTTCCGATTGAGAGCCCTGTAATCAATCACAGGCCTGAAGCCACTTTGGGGTTTCGGAACTAGAAAAATAGGCGAAGAATACGCCGACTTTGAGAGTCGAATTATACCATCCTTCAACATCTGATCGACAGTCTCCTTCAGAGCCTTCATTTTAGGTGGAGATAGCCTATAAGGTGGAAACCGGACTGGAATCAAATCCGTAACCTCGATCTTGTATTCAATAAGGTCAGTAACACCAAGAGTATCAGAGAAAATATCTGGAAACGACTGACACAACTTACGAATACTCTCTGTCTGCTCCTCAGGTAGATATCTAAGGTCTAACAACATCTCATCCTGGGTAGGCGACACAGATGAACATGATACAGAACTACATTTTAATAAAGGGATTTTGAAACTACTAGCAAATTTGAAAGTGCACGACTTGCTCTGAAGGTCGAGCACTAGACCAGTGTGAGACATGAAGTCCGCTCCCAATATAATGGGGCAAGACAAGTGTTTTGCCACCAACAATTTAACTTTCCAAGTAAATTTAGAAATGCGAATTTTGGCATACAGGAAACCTAAACTTTCTAATTGGGAGGAGTTTGCCGAAACGCATTGAACCAAAGACGAACAATAATCAGGAAGTTTACGAACAGATTTCAATTTGGAGTACCACTCGGCCGAAATAATGGAACACACACTGCCAGAATCTAATAGAGCTGTTACAGGTTCATTATTCAATTCAATTTTGAGAAATGGAACAGGTGCGGGGGAATCCGCCGCAATCCTAAGACATTCTTTGGGATATTCAAATGGTAATGTAGAACAGTTTTGACTTTTCCCTGAATTTTCGTCGGATTTAACCTGGGCTGAGCCTTGAAAAGATGAATCTGCCGACTCAGCCGAAGCCACTAGTCACTTTTGATTCTTGGTGGGAGTTGCACCAGAAGTTGAGCAGGAGGGGGTGCTGTTAGCATTAGGGCAGTTCTTGGCATTATGGGAAAAAGCGCCGCATTTAAAACATCCTTGAGATGACCCTGGTCCATTGTTTGTCCCATTGGATTTAATTAACAGGCACTTATTACGTAGATGATCTACCAACCCACAAACGTAACATTTGCGGGCAGTGAAGGTTCGGCGAGGTGGAGGCCGAAGATTGCATGAGGATGGAGGGGGTTCTTTCGCGACACGTAAGGTGTCGGCGTATCTAACTCCTTCCGCTGAGACAGCCATAGCCTCTAATTCGGCAAAAGTTTGAGGACACAACGCAAAGCACAAATATGACCTGTACGATGGTGAAATGCCTTTCACAATGGCCTCTACAATCTGATCTTCAGGGAAGTGAAGAGCAAACAGCCTAGTATAGAATTTAATATCTTGGATGAAGTCGGCAAGGTTCTCATCCAGACGCTGTACACGGTAATAGTACTTCTGTATTATATATGACCTTGCCCTAGCCGGAATGAAGTTTGCTAATAAATGGGCGTGGAAGTCTTCTATAGATAATTGGTCAGCAATGGCTCTTACTATTTTGTCAGATAGAACACCAATTGAATAGGGATAAATGATCTGCAAAATTTGACACGGAGCAAGAGAAAAAACAAGAGCATGATCCTGAAATTCAACGAAAAATCTTAGAAAGACAATAACATCACTGGTGGAATTGACGGAGAACTTAGAAATACCTCTGAACAACATTTCTAAAGGATTGGGCAAACTGCTGAAGCCAGGTGACATAGTAGGTAGAGGCCTAAGTGGCGGAGAAGCAGATTCAGAAGGAGCATTATTCAACGAGGTACGACGTTCAGATTCATTGTCTAATGGGGCAGAGGTTTGTTGAGCCCCTACAGATTTCCTATTTTCTTCTCCTTTAGAAGACTCTTCCTCGCTAACTACGTTTACCAGAGTGGGTTGGTCGGTTTTGGCGGGTACTGCTCCAGTTAACAATAAGCTAACCTTACTGGACAGTTTAGAAAGGTTTTCAAGAAGAGCATTAGCCTCCTTCCCTTGAATGTCATTCAACTTTAGAGACAATAGATCCTTAACTCTATTAGAAAAATGGTACAGTCTGACCTGTACTCTTTTGAGTTGATTTGGCGATGGATCCCCTCCTTCAAAAAAACTAACTACGGATGCTAGCTCAGTAGTATTGTCGGTGATCGTGGAGAGAGAGTGGTCAATCTCTTTCTCTCCCAAAGTTGGGGTGGTAATCGGCAAATCAAGAGAATCTTTAAGCTCAGAGGTATCGGCCGCAACCGTGCCTCCAGATTGAACATTTCTAATAGCTTATTCATAGATTAATTCCTCCTTGCGCAAATAGCCGGGATGGAGGACATCGCGAGGGCCGGACATAATGACAGACACTTTACAAATTTAGAAAAATCAAAAGATTCCAGCGATGGAGAAAATTGTTGGAGTTCGAATCAAAAGCAATGTTTAGCCGTCAAAGGGGGCTAAATTGAGACCTATTCAACCACGCTCTGCTACCACTTGTTCCGAGGTTTTGGTGAATCAGCAGAGGTGAAAGAAGGTGCGGGCTGGAATGGGTCTAACTACAAGTCTTAAAGATGAATTTAAAATTTAAATAAAGGTTATATTTTCAACAGATAACAACATTTAACAATTTTCACTAGGTGAAATAACAAAGAAAATCAGGTACAATGCAACTTTACAAAAAGAAAGCACAAGATAAGGAGGTCCTTACAAATTCTGGGCTACGAGCCCAAATTCGTCAATCCTTAAGTTCGCAGCTCACAACCACAAAATACCAAAGGGCAGGAAAGCCCCTAATTACATGGAACCCTAGCTCCCAGCAATCAAAATGTCACGCCTCCCCGAGGCACCTTTCAAAATACCAAAAAGAGCTGACCTGCTCTCAATCTTTCAAGCCTATTAAGAGGCCATAAACAGACTTTACACTTAACTGCCCTTAAGACATACTTATAAACAGGGGTAACTTGTACCCATTCTACCTGGGCCTTAGTGGACAAATACTAGGTTAATAAAAACGGCCCAAAACGCAAAAGGAATGGAGGTGTGAATTAGCACTCCTAAATATACTTTTTAAAACCTAAGAGGCACTCGGCCGATAATACAGGGGCTAATCCCAATCTATGGAGGTGACTAGCCTACAGTATAAATTTAACACATTAAGAAGGAAGAGAAAGAGTGTATGGCACACTCTATACCCGAATTGCAGTTCAAGATAAATGAAGTTTTACCAGATAGGAAGGATTACACGTTTTACATGTTAAAGGTTTCGAACCTGCGCCACGGGTTAAACTGCTGAGCTAGCAAGAAAAGATGTTAAACGGCCATTACCTTGTTGAAGAGCTGCTGCCCCAAGTACGAGGCACTTCCCGCCCCCTGCTACATATTCACATACTGAGCTAGATGTTTTTCGAGTGGCCCGGAGACAAGAAAATCAGCAGTTTTATACCCTCGTGGAAAGTTCGAGACCTTTCATGAATGATAACAACCCGCCCTCAAACTTTTATTGGCTACAGTACACAGTTACATACAACATTGAAGAAGAAAGCTCCAATTGGCCGAAAATTAATTACAGAAATTCCTGATTGGCTACTTTCAAAACAGGCGGAAAGAAAGGATTAATATTGCCAACCCACAAATGACAGAACAAAATTTAGTAAAGACAAAACTTATGAATACAAAATTTCTCCAAGAAAGTTCATTCCTTTACACCAGAGTGCGTTATCATAGTTTTGGGTAGAGACATCTGTTAGAGAATGTCCACGCTTCTTGATCAATGAAAAACAAAAGCAAATCAAAAACACACAGTGACATCTTCTGATAACCAGTAGAGTTAGTTCAGTTGTTAAAGTTCAGGGTTTCTCCAGTAGAGAAGTACTTTAAGGCGGAAAATTCAAATGTGCGGCGTAGAGGTGTACCAACCGGTACAGGGGCAATCAAAGGATGATTGAATTAGAACCATGAGACTACTTGTGATTAGTACCATCACGCAGGAAACACCATGGGTTGCATTTATTTGCGCGTAGTACCACTATGTTAGGTACGCAATAGGTTTGTGATTAGTAGCGATAGTATGAGAATCGGGATGTGGGTCCTACAGTACCTGTAATTCGTACCCCTATATGAGCGACACCATGGTTCTGCATTACCTGTGCTCAGTTCCCACTATGTGAGGAATACCACGGGATAGTACGAGTCCCTGTGGTTATTCCACTTATGTGCGGAATGCCATAAGTTTGTGTTGCCTGTAAATAGCGCCGCAATGTGTGAAACACCATAGGTCTGGGTTACATGTGCGCATTACACTACCTGTGCATAGTACCATAATGTGTGGAATACCGCGAGTCTACGCTACTTTTGATTAGTACCGCAAAATGACAAATACCATGGTTCTACTTTTCTAATGAATAGTACCATTTTGAGGGGCCGAGGACCTGAATTTTGGACCCGTTTCAACTATAAGCATAATCGATTCAGCATCGTGCTATAGAAGCAGTCCCTTGGTAAGTAATATTGTTTTTTGCCAGCTTCTGTGCATGTGAGGCACTGTGGGCCGGATCCACTGATCGTTTTAAATTCATCTTCATTCATTCTTTGTCCTCACGCTTTGAATTCTGGTCAGTGGAGGATTTTGAACTTTTAATTTGTCATTTCATTTCGTCTCATTTTGTACCATTAGGGACCGATGACCTCGATGTTAGGCCCCTTTTAACAACAAACATCAATCATCATCAAGACAGCTGAGCATAAATCCAGGCACCAGCTTAAATAAACATAATTTAAAGGTTGAATAAGGAGACATATCTTCAAGATGCTCACCAGATCTGCATGCATGACACTTTACGTCAAGCTTGGTAAATAGAGGAATATCCACAAAGTGTTTCAGTGAGAATGTCACCTAATAAGGTGGCTGAGGGAACAATCTGCTCACTAACTAACTACACTTTCAATACCATTAATATATTTAATATAAAGGCCATAGACTTACTTGTTGTTGCTCCAGGAAGACAGGAAGAATAAAATTAAAACTGCAAACCCTTTAAATAGGTTGACATCCACCAAACCAACTCGAGAATGATCGAATAATTCCAACAGATAATATGCACACTCCATGCAAATTTTAAGTTTACATACACAAGGACAATTTACCTTCAGGAAAGAAAAATGTCACAACCAGAAAGAAAAAAAAGATTAATAAAGGTGCTTACAAAATTACTCCCCCCCCCCAAAAGGGATGGGAAACCGGTAAGAGCCCCACAGTATAATATATAACCTTACATCTCACGCGTGTGTATAGCACGAAATCTTGATGAAAACTGCAAGATAGCTACCGCAACAAAGCTCAAGGGCATCCAGTCTCCCGTTAGTAAGAGGGGGGATTTTCCAGTCAGGTTCATTTCTCAACACAGGGCTAAAGATCTGTATAACTCTGCTGACATATTAAGGTGGACATGACTTAATTCCAATTTTAAAATACCCTTAGTCCCGTTTCTTGATAAGGGGTCGGGGATGATGTCAGGTGAATTTATATGGCATGCTTTTACAACCAGATGCCATCCTCAGTCGAGGAGCTAATGAAGCTGAAATGAATGATGGTGAATGGAATCTGGTAATGAGGTGGAAGGAATCGACTATGGCCTATGAATAGGAACCGTACAGTCATTTGTCTGGAAGTGAAAATAGGAAACCACAGAAAACCATTCTCAGGACAGCCAACGGTGGGGTTTGAATCCACGCATCTCCCGAATGCAGAGTTCAGCTCCGTAGCCATAGCACACTAACTTGCACAGCCATTACTTATTAATTCCTGTTTTACACTATGCATAATATTTTTATGCTCGACGATGCCGAGATATAAATATTATATGCCAGAAAACTGAATCTTAATGAGGTTCATTATAGTTAAGTTTCATTATGATACAGGTTCTCCATCAATCAGAGTTCAGTTTTCATTATGAAACAACTGTTTGACTAATTAGGTAAGGATAGCATCACACTTTTGCTCAACGCACTAGCTTCACACTTGTTTCCAAAATGAAACTTGTCGGACACGTATATTAACATCAGTGCACCTTCTACTTCCAATAATCGAGAACCACATGGCACATTCCAGCAAATTCACTTCACCAACTGTGCAATAAACAGTTTGTATTTGAAATAAAGCTAGGTTATAATAACCTTCTATCAAAGGTTAGAAAACATATGATATTTTCAATGTCTCTGATCCACTCACGGAAAATCAATAACCCAGCGCATGCGTTCTGTGCTCTGTTCAGTAAAGCGACATCTTGAAAGAAATTTATGAATATTTTAAAAATAGAGTTATAATTATCGTCAAGCATAAACAGTCGTATGCAACTTGCCTATAATGGTAATTATGATACTTGTATGGAAATTATAAAACTAGCAAAGCAAGTTTTATAAACATACTCATATTGCCATTATAGGCTTGTTGCATAATGTACTATTCATTGTTTAGCAGATAAAACTCATTCATATCTTGTCTATTGACATGATTGGATTGATGGCGAGTGCTTGTGGAACGATTCCAAGCCATTTTGTAAAGACCTGCAAAATTCTAGGGATCCCAAATAATAACCATCAGTGAAATTGCAGTCATGGCAGTTAAGGGATCTGTCGCAATTTTATGAAATTGCATGCTCTGCAACAATGCCTTTTTGTTATTAATCTCTTTTGTCATTTTCCTATATTTTATCACCAATTGTTGAACCATATTATATGTCTTTGTTATGCTTTGTGTCCTTGTAGCAGCCTTGTTCATTTTCAGAAAGCTGGAAGCTAATAAAATGAAATGAAATATTCTTCTTTTAATAATTTCGGTCAACATATGACCAAGCTTGTTAGCTGCAGTCGCTTAATTGCGGCTAGTATCCAGTATTCGGGAGATAGTGGGTTTGAAGCCCAGTGTTGGCAGCCCTGAAGATGGTTTTCTGTGTTTTCCCATTTTCACACCAGGCAAATGTTGGCGCTGTACCTTAATTAAGGCCACGGCTGCTTCTTTCCCGCTCTTAGCTCTTTCCCGTCCCTTCATCGCCATAGGACCTCTCTATGTCGATTCAACGTAAAGCAACTTCTAAAAAAAAAAAAACACACATGATCTTAATTTACATATGTACATTGTCATAACTGCAAAGACGCACACATGCGATGCTGTCAGTTGTGTACACTGTTTTATTAACAAATTATATACACACGTTAATGAACTACCATTTTGAACCAAACACTTCTACGAAGAGGAAGAAGAATACCGCTACATTAGCCTGTCAACCGATTACTCACACAACAAAATCACAACACGAGTTCACTCACTCAGCTAACGACTTCCCCTATAAGTCTCGCTAACAACTCAACTCCAACTCTTAAGACTGACTCTTTATATGCATTGCCTGGTCAGGCTTCTAGAAAAAACATATTTTCTCGTATTTTGTAGAGTCTCCAATAACCTATTTACAAATGAAACCAACATTCTATACAGCTCTAGTGACAAGATGTGTTCTGGACTATTACTCGTATGTTGCACAACATTACATTGGATTTATATATATCATATTTACAGGTAATAATAAATTATATACTATTAATTATGTGCTTTTACATTAAATCCAGTCATATTAATATACATACAGCAGACGTGTTGTGACATAACCTCACATGTTTTGTTACACAAGACAGATCATACAACCCACAAATAATGAATGATATGGCCACGATTTATACCAATAAAGTCCGTACATAACTACATGAATAATAATACTAATAGATGTAAACTACTTCATAGCCACACCTCGCAAGTCATAAGAAGAAGAAGAAGAAGAAGAAGAAGAAGAAGAATAACACCTACTAATCGAGCTAGATATTTATAATATTTACCCATGGGTTTAGGGAATAGTTTTCAAGTTATATTAGTCCATGTGACTTCAAGCAACTTCTAAAAAAAACAATTAACATATGATCTTAATTTAGATAGGTACATATATATTGTCGTAACCACAAACACCTTCCTGTACAGTAAATAGTGTATTAAATTAGTTAGATGTAAGAGAAGGCCTACTGCTGCCATTAATCAATCGATTTTCTTATATGTAGTATCTAGCTTTCCATTTGCATTTATCTTCTACTGCCTTATACTTCCAGTTAATACCATTGTTTAGTCACCAGTTCTTGTCCATTCTTGTTTTCTTGTCCTTCTGTACTTCATCAGTCCTACATAGTTTTTTTTTATGTATGCAGCCTTACTTAGCTTTCCCCTCAGAGCTATCATTCACCGAGCTTGATAGCTGCAGTCGCGTAAGTGCGGCCAGTATCCAGTATTCTGGAGATAGTGCGTTCGAACCCCACTGTCGGCAGCTCTGAAGATGGTTTTCCGAGGTTTCCCACTTTCACACTAGGCAAATGCTGGGGCTGCATCTTAATTAAGGCCATAGCCATTTCCTTCCCAGTCCTAGCCCTTTCCTGTCCCATCGTCGCCATAAGTCCTATCTGTGTCGGTGCGATTTAAAGCAACAAAAAAAAAAAAAAAAAAAAAAAAAACCATCATTCAGCATGTTTAGCTTCTTTCATAATTTCTGAGTAAATCCTTGTTTATACAATCTTTACCTTCAACTTACCTAGACCTAATGCTTTTCTTCTCTTTCACTCAAAAAGTAAGATGTAGGAAATTACTGCATTATATGAAAAGTTCTGGGTGTGTTTAACTCTTCACTATGCAGCTGTAATGTTCAAAAATATAACAACTAAGTTTCAGTGAAGTCTGGTCTCAATCAGAAGTTGCATGTTCTTATTGAGTCCTGAATATTAAGTTAAAGGTGCATTTTAAATTTCAGTTGTTCTTTATAAAACTTTTGTATAGTGCGTAGAATAGTGTCATCTGTGATTGGTGGGGTGTTTTTAAATTGATTATGAATTGAGATAGAATACTTAAGATTTGGTTATGACAGAGTAGTAAAGAAACACATGCTTTCTGTATCTGCGCAAAAATGTACTGTAACTTTGTGAGCTTTTATTTTGGGAATCACCATTCAGATCACACACAGATTGTTTCTCATTGTTGCATTTTGTAAATTTATCTCTCTGCTGTGTACTAACATTTTTATATTAACAACTGTGTTGATTCCAGGTTTTCAGGGAAAAGATGCTGAGGAAGCTGAACTTGAAGAGCAGGAAGCTCGTGCTATTCAGGAGAGATTAGCTCAGCAGCTTGATGAACAGGACTTCTCTCTTGATATATTTGCGAAGGTTTGTTCGTAATTCCTGTACCATCGTTTTTTTTTTTTTTTTTTTTTTTTTTTCCTTTGGAAGTGAGAATGTTTGCATTACTGTAGTTGAGAAAGTTCTTGATCTAAATTTTCTGCACTGGTAACAACATCTGTAAGAGCACAGCTGTGTAGCATTATTTCTTTTTTCATTAAGTAATGAGGCAAGGGAGAGACTTGTACCTGTTCATTCTTTTGTCTTGCTAACAAATTCTTGACAGTGTCATATCAGAGGGTAGGAAGGGTCCACCTATTCAGTACTATTAGTTTGTCAATACGGACTATAATGAAATTCATAACTTATGATATGAGTGCCATCATAGGCGTTCACTTACTGGCTAATGCTGTGATGTCTTCTGAATCCATCAAGGTCTCCGATTATGGGCTTTTAGATGGCTGAAGAAATTAATTTTAGCTCAGCTGCAATGCTCAAACATCAAAATTACCAAAACCCCTTGTTGTAGAACCTTGTTATCATTTCTTCTGTGGTTTTCTCCTTTTCTGTGATCTTGTATCAGACTCATGCCTTCGTTGCTGTTATTCAAAATGTTCGTTTCTCGTGAACAAGACGTCTCCACTTCAGCCAATCAGATGCTACGTTCTCCCAGTTGCCAACGTTAGTGTGAAACTTCATTTTAGACTTCAGAATGTCTTTCTATCGATCTTGCTTTCCTCCCTGATTATGTTCTTCAGTCATCAATTGGGAATACTTCCACGTGTTTTGGAAGGCATGTGTTAGACATGTGGGCAATGTGGCTGTCCCTTTAGATTTGATGTTTGATTATTATTATTGCCACAATAGTCATTGTATTGACCTCTTCTAAGATACTGAGGTAATTGGGACAAAAAGGACATCGATGCCACGTGCTGCCCCACTCCTGTACTCAGGCAACCTATGGTACAGATCATCATCAGGGCTGCCAACATGCAGTGGTACTCACAGTGTGAGTCATACGTAGCCTGAGTGGAGAAGTAAGCACATTGCCACTTCTACACTTGCACTCACTTTTCTGTTCTCCGCTGCAGACTGCTTCTTTGGTAGTCTTGTTAGTGGCAGCACTGCACTTCTCACTGGCTTTTGAAAGGCAGCAAGTGCCCTGACATTACTCAAAATAAAGACTTCCATCCCTAATTTGTAATTTAAAAAAAAAAAGGCATAAATACATGAAATCAACACAAAGGTAATAGTATAGTAATAATAATAATAAGAAGAAGAATTTAACCAGAGGAAGTACAGTTCAAGAAAGTTTTTAAAGACCAGCAGAAATCATACCCAAAATTCTTACATTCCTCCACACAGATCCATAAAGTAACAACAGTTGGAAAGAGAAAAAAAAAAAAAAAAAAACAGTTATGAAAATTAACAATCATATCACAATATCTAACCAGTCAGTTGACAGGAAGAGGCAAAGCCAATTAGGAAACTCATCCACACACGTGTTGGTATTGCCCTTAACTGCCCCTCTTCAGTTAGCTTAGCAGGGGCAGGTATTGTAGTGTCAAAGATGGTGACATAATATATAACTAGAGCCCTGCACACATGCGGATTTAACCACGGACTTACGCGAAGTTAGTGTCTTGGCAGATACAAACTGTATGGCAGTGCGGATAATTTTGCTGATAATTTCTAAATAATGATGTATTTTGAATTTCACTATCAACTATCAAAGGGTAGGAAGGGTCCACCTATTCAATACCATTACTTATGATATTGATATTCACTCACTGGGCAAGTTGGTCGTGCAGTTAGGAGCACGCAGCTGTGAGCTTGCATCTGGGAGATAGTGGGTTCGAACCCCACTGTCAGCAGCCCTGGAGATGGTTTTCCGTGGTTTCCCATTTTCACACCAGGCCACAGCCGCTTCCTTCCCATTCCCAGCCCTTTCCTGTCCCTTTGTCGCCATAAGACCTATCTGTGTCTGTGCGACGTAAAACAAATAGCAAAAAAAAAAAAAAAAAAAATCACTCAGGTATACTCTTACTTTTTTACATTTGCTTATGGTTAGGTGGCCTGTGACATTGGTATGTGAGAATGGTGATATATAGAGCTTTGAGACCATAAAGCCGTAAATCTGACCTAAGCCTAACTGGCTCCTGCCTGCAATTAGTGGAAGTTATGAACAAAGGTCAATACATCGGTAGCTGTAGCAAGAGGAAATATCTCATAAACCTGTGACTGTAGGGAGTTCTGGTGCCAGTTGTCAGGTGTATTGTATTATGTTAACAGATCTATCCGTTTTGATACCTTGGGTGTAACATGCAGTAGTAAAATATTTATAATATCCGTGGATAACCATTCGCGGATGCAGGTGCGGATATTATTTTGTATATCCGAGCAGGGTTCTGTATATAGCATACTATCGTGATCATGGACACGATTGTCCGTTTCATGATTTCATTACAAACTGTACAGTGATTTCAGGGAAACAACTTCACGAGTCACTATCAGTAATTTTGTCACAGATATTAACCTAACTGTAACTGTCAGTAATTTCAACACTACTTCTTTGCCGTGGCCTTCCCAATTACCTGGGGTTGGTACTTTGTCTAGTTTTATGGCCGATGTCTTTCCTGACGCCAACCGTATGTGGAGGGATGTATTCATTATTGTATGTTTCTGTAGTGGTTTGTAGTGTGATAAGTAAATGAAGATGTATAAGGGGCAGTGAAATGAAAACCAAACACCTGCTACAATGTGATCATGGAATGCTTTTATTAAAAAATAATTACCCAAAGCATTAATACATTTATTCCACTGGGAGACAAGATGATCAATTCCAGTTTTGTAGAGAGAGGTAGGTCATTGACGGATCTACAACCGTGTCCTCTGTTGCACATCCTCATCCAAATGAAACTAACATCCACTAATGTCTTTCTTCAGGTCTCCAAAAAATGTGAAAATCACAAGGAGAACGATCCGGGCTGTACGGGAGATGTTGAAGTGTTTCCTAACCAAATCGCTGAAGTGTAGCCTTCGCCAGATTGGTAGTATAAGGGCGAGCATTATCACGCAATAGGATGACTCCATCCGACAGCGTTCCAGGGTGTGTGACTTTATGGCATGTCACAGTTTCTGCAAAGTGTCTCCATAGCGCTGCGCATTGATTGTAGTTCCATGCTCGAAGGAGTCAACAAGCAGAGTGTCCTTGCAGTCAAAGAAGGTCATCATGACTTTGCCGGAACTTGTATGAACAGCTTTGGATTTCTTTGGCGGGAAGAATTGCTGTTTCTATTGTTGGCTTTGCCGTTTGCTCTCAGACTCAAAATGATGGCACCACGTTTTGTCACTTGTGACGATGCAGGACAGAAACATACTCTTCCTCGTGATACCGGTGCAGATGACTCAAGACATGACACCATTCTGTCGATCTTTTGCACCTCCGTCAGTTGATGTGAAACCCACTGCGCGCAAAATTTACAGAAATGTAAGTGATCTTTAATAATGGCATGCATGGAGCCATTGCTGATGATGACCTGAACACAAATTTTGTCCTTCATGATTCGTTGGTTTTCGCAGATAAGGCCATCAGTCTACCCTATCACATCAGGAGTAATGGCTTGATGGGCCTGTTCTGGGCACGCATCGTCTTCTTGGAATCCCCTATGCTACTCGTGCACACTCTTCATGGACATGCAGTGTTTGCCATACACAGCAGCATGATCCAGCACCCTCAGCAACTAGAAAACGAACCGCATTTCTCTGCTCTTCTATGCTTGCCTCCATTTCTATAGCTGGATGAACACACACGACCAATCCGTGCACCAACAAAGACATAACCCAACAAATGCGTGCACCTGTGAGTTATCACTATGCAATTCTCCTACCACAGCGATTGCAATATCAGTACATAACAACAGCCTTGCCACATTTCATGCGGAATGTGAGTTATGGTGGGTGTTCGGTTTTCATATGACTGCCGCTTATATGTGAAGATGAACACAAGTACCCAGACCCCGAGCTAGAGGAATTAACCACACGAGGTTAGAATTCCTCACCCAGTCGGGAATTGAAGCTGTGGCATTCTGAACCAAAGGCGACTATACTATCCATTCAGTCAAGGAGATGGTCTCCAGTAACTTTCACACTGACAGTAATAAATATTAAGGTAGCTGCACAACTTAACCAAACTTTAACATAATCCTGTCACCAACAGTGCTTTCTGGTAAACCAGAGTCTAATCAGTCATGAAAAGTGCTTTCTGGTGAACCAGGACCTAACCAGTCACTAACAGTGACCATGTGGGATCATTAGTGGGGTGTTATGACTCCTCCCTCCCCTCCTGCATTCACCTCATGACTTAATCAAACTCTAATCTAACCCTCGCACTCTGCCAATAAACCAGAACTTAACTAGTCACCAATAGTAACCATGTGGAGTAATTAGGGGGTCTTCTGATACCCTTAAAGGTATCACGACAAACAGTCATTTTTGTTCACACTGTGGTTAGTACATTATGCATTCATTATGTTGGCAGCCAGGTAAAACCATTGGCCATCAGCTCGCAAGCAGAGTAAGGAGAGGGAAGATGGCATGACGATGTTATTATGATCACAACTACCAATACTGATGTTTGTTCATTTGTTCTGCCATTTTACTGTAAAGAATTCTTCCAAGGCACTGCTGGTGGTACTTTTCCAGACATTTTAAGTGTTTTCTGTAATATTTAAAAGTATTGGTATTATAACAGTGTAAATGTATTGCTTGGTCAGTACACTAGCGTCATGGTTGTCGAGGATCCTCTTTAAGAGATGACAGAAGGCCACACTGATGCATCTGAGGTGATACTATATTTTAGCATTTTGTCGAGAGGTGGCTGTCAATGTAAGGAAAGTGTTAGATATTGTGCCAGGTCAATGTTATTCACCTTCAAATACCATCGGACTGAGCTACGATCAAACCTGCCAAGTTGGGGTCAGAAGGCCAGCGCCTCAATCACTCAGTCCAGCAAGGGGAAGATTATAGAAGGGAAAGAATTCATGTAATGATGTTTGCGGATGATGTTATGATCTGGGGAGATGTCGAGGTACAATAACAGCTCAATGTCCTGAATAGAAGGATTCAACGATAGGGATTGAGAGATAAACGTAGAGAAGAGTAAGACAATGGTGATGAATAAAGGAAGTAAAAAAGAAGAGGAACTATTAAATTGGAGACAAGGAACTGGAAATACTAAAATACTTTAAATACTTGGGAAGTGAACTGACAGAAAATGGAGAACTGTATATGGAAATTAGTGCAAAGATGCAACTTTGGGAGTGCGCTTTACTACCAAGTACTGGGATTAATATGGAATAAAGATATACCAATGAAGGCTAAAGAAGAAATGTGCAAGGGATATTACTTACCTATGACATATGCAGCAGAAACCTGAACAATGACTCAGAGATAAGAGTAGAGTGCAGGCAGCTCAAATGAAGTTCCTGAGGATTATGGTACAAAAGACAAGAAGGGAGGGAGTGAGAAATAAAGGCATATGAAAAGAGCTGACAAACTGGAACAGAAGAGATTGAGGTGGTTGAGAAATGAAAGCAAAGAAAGACTGCCAAGAAAAGAACTGGAAAGACAGATGATAGGGAAGAGAGGACAAGGAAGACCAAGATTGCGATGGATGGATTCTGTGAAGAACAGCATAGGACAACAGAAATCAGACTGGAACACAGTGTTGGATGAGGAAGTGTGGAGAGACAGGATGAAGTGGAGTGGAACCATATTTGCCCTCACACGGTGTCAACTGGAAAAGGGGAAATGATGGTGCTGAGTAAGCATTTGTGTTTCATTATCGCTCATGATTCTATACTTCTCACCTTGAAATCTTCAAATACACTTTGTCATTTTCTCCATTCTGATTCTAATTCTTCGAGTACCTTTCTCTCCATTATGAGTATTGCACAATTTTCCTAGTTATTAATACTAGCTATCATATTGCTATGTTTTTGCTGTTGTATGAAACCATTCAGCAAAGTACTTCTTGGCACTATCTGGATAATATTATTTTGGAACTAACTTCTTACTTGCTAAATACTCTAAAACGAATGCAAGATCCATTGGATGTGCTTGGCTACACCTTGACATGAAGTTTGTCTGTGAAGTATTTACTGATTTAATTTTAATATATTTCTGGAATTTCCTGCATGTGGGTTACACAATTATTTAAGTTGTAAAAGTTGTGGCAACATGAGTAGAAACACATAATTGGATAAACTCAAAGATAAGTAATGGAAAGGAACAAATAAGTGACAAATCAGCTAATTTATAGAAAGATAGGAACATATAAAACAATGATAATAGTAACAATAATACTAGTAATAATCGTATGGCCTCAGCTACCGTGTGCAGATAATTTAATGCCGTCTGGCTGTATGCTTGTCAATTTTGATGTTCCTTTTTATTTGGCCTATTAGATGGCAGAGGCCTACTGAGTTTTAATGAATTTTGTTGGGTAAATACCAACGGCCAATTGCAGAAACGGTATATAGACAATGTTTACCTTTAAACAATGTCTTAGTATGGCTGCCGCATTGCATAGACATTATTTATCACTTAGACACTGTCTAAAACGATGTTCAACTGGCCATGTTTAAACATAGCTGAGAACACTGTTTAACCTCAAATTTTAAGAGTGAATCACAGTCAGAGGTTATGTACCATGAAACATATGACACAAGTAACAGTCTGGTAACCGTCAACTTGACTACAATTCTTGGCAACTGATATATTTCATTACATTTGGAATAATTTCCCTGGAATTATTGGTCACTTCGAATATATACATATCAGAATAACTTGTCCCGATCGTCAGAGGGCTGTCACATACACCAGCCGGGAGGAATTCAGTTATATTTACTGCCAAGTGAATACACATAATTGTGACACTACAAAGTAGGTTGTGTGTGGGTTTTTTCCTCTCGGTTAATCGTTGTGCTAATTTGGGTAAGTTTTCAGCAACTTTGAGATAGGAAAAAGCAAGGACTGGGAAGGAAGAGCCATGGCCATAATAACAGCCCCAGTGTTTGCCTTCTGTACAAATGGGGAAACTACAGAAAACAATCTTCAGGGCTGCCGATGATGTGTTTCGAACGTATAATGTCCAAAATGCAAGCTTCATGTATATGGCCCATACAACTCATTTTGTTACACTATGCTATAGTTTCATCTTTCCTTCGCTGAAGCTGTTTAGATTACACTCACTGTAACAACACTATAATCAAAGCTACACTTCCTTGTATGGTGGCGTGTTGCTTTAGTGTCGATAATATATCAGATTTCATTTCCACCGAAAGCGATATTTTTATTTGTGGATAAGTCATGTTCATGCTTAGCCACATTTGACTAATGCATAGGAAGACAACAGCTGACTAATGTTCAGCACGCGTACCGATGTATTTCATTGATTACAACAAGCAAAGAGTTCCATGAAAGACACTTTTATTTCCATTTTTGAACCAATATTGAAATTTTAAATGGCGTCTAGCTAAACACCGGTTGAACATCGTATGTAACTTAGACGTTTTGGTAGACATTGTCTAAGACATAAAACTGGTCATTGTTTCTGCAGTCGACTCCAAATGTGTCACCAGAGATGTTTCACATGCCGAATTAGTATGACATGAAGTGTCAAATTGACTTTTTTCTGCCCTTCATAGGATAAACAGAATGACAGGTCAGTATCAGACAAGGCAGCAACAGTAAGAGGAGACAAGGAGAGATCGGAAAATACGAAAGGACAAAGATTGGCCTGTTGTTGTGTTTATGATATTGTGTATTCGTACTCATATTCCTAACTTTCTATGAATGACATGGTAGCAGTTTAATGTGGGAAGAGACAAGGACAACATGAAAACACAAAAGGACAGGGCCAATATCTACATCTTCATACACTACTACTGCGGTTTCCTATTTTCACACCGGGCTGTACTTTAATTAAGGCCATTGCTGCGTCCTTCCGACTCCTTGCCCTTTCCTATTCCTTCATCACCTTAAGACCTATCTCTGTCGGTATGATGTAAAGCAAATAAAAATTAAATACACTAGTATCTTCACATAGATGGGCTCTCTCCTTATTAATCTCTTTTTCTCTGCATCTATTTCTTCTCATGCCCTGGCAAGCTCATTACTGTTTCCCATTTTTATCAGAAGGATGGGTTTCAACTCTCATTAGAGGCCATTTCTTCAGTCTTTATGGGAAATGGGAAACTGGTTAAAATAATAAAAAGGAAGAGATTGAGTGTCAGGATTCAGATGACGAAAGACTAGGAACCCAAGACAAACACATATGGTGTTTATCGTGTAACTTTGTCCTTTTCTTGTTCCCATCTTGGTTTGAACTGTCACTTATTCCTTTTCATGAGTGATATTTTAATTTTATCACATTTAGGCCAGCTTGAATAATTGATCTTTTGGAAACATTAAATGGGGCAGATGTTCATTTTTAATTTATTGGCATGTTAAAGAATCATTTTAGGACATTTTGACATCTCATTGTCTCTTAAAAAAATCTCATTGTTTCTTGTCATAATTTCTTATCTCCTTTTAGATGGTGCATAGAATGCTGTGTAGAAGGTGTTATTTTCTTTTTACAGCCTCCTGCCTCAAAGGAAATAGAAGCAAGTGAAGAAGTTATCAAAACAGACCTGAAGAAGCTGAGCAAAAGACAAAAATTAGCTTTGCTGGAAAAGGAATCACCAGAATTTCTTAGCTTGGTTGAAGATTTCAAAGGTGTATATACTCGGCATATTTATTTATTTATGTATGCATGTATGTATTTATTTATTTATTTATTGATTTATTGATTTATTTATTTATTTATTTATTTATTTATTTATTTATTTATTTATTTATTGATTTATTGATTTATTTATTTATTGATTTATTTATTTATTTATTTATTGATTTATTGATTTATTTATTTATTTATTTATTGATTTATTTATTTATTTATTGATTTATTTATTTATTTATTTATTTATTTATTTATTTATTTATTTATTTATTTATTTATTTATTTATTTATTTATTTATATTTATTTATTTTTATTTATTTATTTTTATTTATTTATTTATTTATTTATTTATTTATTTATTTATTTATTTATTTATTTATTTATTTATTTAAGTGCAGAAATAAATTATATACATATTTACATACAAGGAAACAGTGAACAAGAAAAGACTTCTTACAACTGAATGTCAAGATCATTGATCCACTGTACACTTTGCTTTGCTGATATTTTCAACATTTAGTTGGAGGAGTCGAATGGTTGGTCCAATGTTTCTTGTTAGGGAGCTCTTAAAAGAGCTGTTGTGATGTGTTTCATATGTCATTGCATGTAATTACCAGGAGATCGGAGTGATAGGCTGCTGCCAAATATATTTTTGCTTGCTTAGCACCACCCAGGGGTCACATGTAGGGTATTTTGAGGTTAAACCTACGGACTCAGCATATAATTAGCCATTACTGATTACTGTCTATGTTGTCACTTTACTGAATCTGTCTTATCTCCCTTAGGAAGAATGACAGAAGTGCGTGATAAACTAGAACCTATGATGGCTTTCATGAAGGAAGGCAAGATTCCTCACTGCTCTGCCTGTGACTACATCCGTACAAAGTATCATCTCATTCTAAAGTAAGTATTTATTGACAGTGGCGCCAACATTCTCAATGTGATTTTATTTTGGTGTAAATAAATCACATGAGATACGTTCTCATACTTCCTCACATAAAACCACTTTATTGTCGCTATGTGTATTCCTTAACAACACACTGACACACAGTTATACCCAGCACTGCACCATTACTGCCATTTTTGTTATTGAGTGTACCGCCTGTTGTGGCCACCGTGGGTACTACGCTGCATGAAAAATCAATATCCTATTTAATGTTCTGTATGTTTGTGCTATTTCCAATATTAATCCATCAATATTAAAAACTTAACAGCCATTTAATAATACCTAGTTACTTCCCGCCCACCCTGCAGAATTGTGTAGAATGAAGGCCGTAGCTTCTGTAGAAGAAACCAATATGAATGAAGTAAAGCAAACAGAACCTTTCCCTCTGTACACACTAGTTGTCAAGTAGCTCTTCCTTACCAGTTTCTTTCATCTCTGTTTGCTTGATAATTTTGAAGTTGTATTGTTTTACATAAATTTGTTCTTTTTCTTTTAGCTACAGCATAAATATTGCATTTTATCTGCTCTTGAAAGCTCGGCGCATAAGTATACAATCTCATCCCGTTGTTCGGCGGCTCTTTCAGTATCGGCAACTGTTGAAACAACTGGAGCCATTGGATGAGGTGATGACTCCTCAGATAGACACCATACTTGACATTATTAAGGCAGGAAAGCCTCTGGTGATTGCTCCTGCAGAAAAACTGAACGAAGATAAAAGGTAAGTATTGTACATGTGGGAGATAAGGATATGAGGAACATTGTCTTTGAACGTATAATATTTTTTTTTACTACCTGATAAATGTGACTGCCCCTACCTGACAGTTTGGAAATGTTTTGAACAATATTTTCTGAACTCCTGAATTCAGACTTATATTTTCCTTATTGTTTGTAATGTAAAACTGGGATGTTAAAATTAATTCTAAACAAGAAAACTTAATTTTAGTTGTGTACAGGTAGAACATATGAGTGTGTTCTATTGCTTTGATGAAAAAAACAGATAATATTAAAATTTACTACACTAAGGGATGTTTGCTACTGGGTAATCACTGATGTTGCATAAATTTTGACCGTGCCACTAATTTTCTGTTAACCATGTAGCAGATCGTGAAAGTGATGTAGTATCATTGAATGAAAAAAGTTAATTCCTTGGTTGATTGTGGGTCAATAAAGGCAAAGGAATAAGATTGTTATGGGGGAAAATAAAGGTACAAATTAAGAGATGGATTCTCGATACTTTTAATATTCTTGATTCTCAAGAGGTATCTGTATAGAACAATATTACTACGTCATCAGCTTTGATGGGTTGGTCACATCCAGCGTATGAATGATAGCAGACTGCCTGAACAACTTCTCTACGGTGGGATCAGTCATGGCAAAAGGCCTCACTCATGTTGCTCCTTTGAAACATTATAAAGATCAGCTCAAGAAGACTATGAATAGCTCCAACACAAATGCTAACACCTAGGAAACAACTGCACAAAACTGTGTTCTTTGGCGCAAAGCTACTGCAGAAGGTGTCCCATTCTTTGAGCAGGCACATCGCAGACAAGAAACTGAAACCCATGAAAAGCGGAAACTACGTCAGATCCAACCACATTCTCCACCCACCTTTAGATGTGATCTACGTGGCCGCATGTTTCATGCAAAGATTGGCTTGATCACTCATCAGCAACATCTCCACAGAGCCAATAGACTTTAAGAGGAATTGTAGAAAAACATATTCTCGGAAACGAGTAGCGGCCGATGATGACGACTATAGATGTGTTTGATGCATTTTCTATACTATGTTAATGGAATATAAAAATTTTAATTTAATATTGTCAACTTGCCAGAAGTAACAGATTTTAAAGTAGTTGCAAGGAGCACATGTAAACTCTCAAATTTCAAAATAGCAAGTATAGCAAGAAATATGGCACATCTGTAACTTTACTGATCATATGATCAGTAAACAAAAGGGACCTTCCCCTGAATTTCTGTGGATATTCTGGTGCCAGTATATAGGTACAAATTTCTTTAATCATGTACCAGTGCAATAAAAGATGCTGAATTGTAGCTTTAGGATGATGGTTTTGAATGTTACATTGCACTCATTTGTAGAATTATTTTTAATTTGGACAGCTATGAAAAAATCATGCTCTTCCTACAAAATAACCTAGTGTAAATATTAAGAGACTCTCACTAGACAAATCCTGTGGTCTATTTAAACTATCAAATCACAAGCTAGGAAGCAGCTTATTGTAAAAATGTCAGCCACCACTTTAGCATGAAACTAGATTTTTATTTTAGATTACTATTTTGAAGTTTTAAGTCAGTTGTTACTGTATTTACACAAATAATCCCCGCACCCTCATTTTAGGAAGGCTAGTTTTGAAAAAAATTAAATGAAGTAAAATTCCTTCCATTGAAAGAGTAACATAGGCATAACCAAATCTTTCATATCACTCCGCGAGTTCCACGTGATCTTTACACAAATATGAACGTGTAAATTTACGGATATAGCTTCTTTGCCTAAACATATTTGAGAAATACATTATCTCCAGGACGAGGAAATTAGACAGAAGTACATGGATATGATTAGTGTGAAGTTTCGAACAGTAGACAGTAAGCAGGTTCAGGATATAGAAAGTGAATGGGTGGCATACAGGGATGCTGTAGTAGAAACAGCAAGGGAATGCCTAGGAACAACTGTGTGTAAAGATGGGAAAAGGCGAACATCTTGGTGGAATGATGAAGTGAGAGCAGCCTGTAAACGTAAAAAGAAGGCTTATCAGAAATGGCTCCAAACAAGGGCCGAGGCAGACAGGGATTTGTACGTAGATGAAAGAAACAGAGCGAAACAAATAGTTGTTGAATCCAAAAAGAAGTCATGGGAAGATTTTGGTAATAACCTGGAAAGGCTAGGTCAAGCAGCAGGGAAACCTTTCTGGACAGTAATAAAGAATCTTAGGAAGGGAGGGGAAAAAGGAAATGAACAGTGTTTTGAGTAATTCAGGAGAACTCATAATAGATCCCAGGGAATCACTGGAGAAGTGGAGGGAATATTTTGAACATCTTCTCAATGTAAAAGGAAATCATCATGGTGGTGTTGCAAACAGCCAAGCTCATGGGGAGGAGGAAAATGATGTTGGTGAAATTATGCTTGAGGAAGTGGAAAGGATAGTAAATAAACTCCATTGTCATAAGGCAGCAGGAATAGATGAAATTAGACCTGAAATGGTGAGGTATAGTGGGAAGGCAGGGATGAAATGGCTTCATAGAGTAGTAAAATTAGTGTGGAGTGTTGGTAAGGTACCTTCAGATTGGACAAAAGCAGTAATTGCACCTATCTATAAGCAAGGGAACAGGAAGGATTACAATAATTATCGAGGTATCTCATTGATTAGTATACCAGGCAAAGTATTCACTGGCATCTTGGAAGGGAGGGTGCGATCAGTCGTTGAGAGGAAGTTGGATGAAAACCAGTGTGGTTTCAGACCACAGAGAGGCTGTCAGGATCAGATTTTCAGTATGCGCCAGGTAATTGAAAAATGCTACGAGAGGAATAGGCAGTTGTGTTTATGTTTCGTAGATCTAGAGAAAGCATATGACAGGGTACCGAGGGAAAAGATGTTCGCTATACTGGGGGACTATGGAATTAAAGGCAGATTATTAAAATCAATCAAAGGCATTTATGTTGACAATTGGGCTTCAGTGAGAATTGATGGTGGAATGAGTTCTTGGTTCAGGGTACTTACAGGAGTTAGACAAGGCTGTAATCTTTCACCTTTGCTGTTTGTAGTTTACATGGATCATATGCTGAAAGGTATAAAATGGCAGGGAGGAATTCAGTTAGGTGGAAATGTAGTAAATAGTTTGGCCTATGCTGACGACTTGGTCTTAATGGCAGACTGTGCCGAAAGCCTGCAGTCTAACATCTTAGAACTTGAAAATAGGTGCAATGAGTATGGTATGAAAATTAGCCTCTCGAAGACTAAATTGATGTCAGTAGGTAAGAAATTCAACAGAATTGAATGTCAGATTTGTGATACAAAGCTAGAACAGGTCGATAATTTCAAGTATTTAGGTTGTGTTTTTTCCCAGGATGGTAATATAGTAAGCGAGATTGAATCAAGGTGTAGTAAAGCTAATGCAGTGAGCTCGCAGTTGCGATCAGCAGTATTCTGTAAGAAGGAAGTCAACTCCCAGACGAAACTATCTTTACATCGGTCTGTTTTCAGACCAACTTTGCTTTACGGGAGCGAAAGCTGGGTGGACTCAGGATATCTTATTCATAAGTTAGAAGTAACAGACATGAAAGTAGCAAGAATGATTGCTGGTACAAACAGGTGGGGACAATGGCAGGATGGTACTCGGAATGAGGAGATAAAGGCTAATTTAGGAATGAACTCGATGGATGAAGCTGTACGCATAAACCGGCTTCGGTGGTGGGGTCATGTGAGGCGAATGGAGGAGGATAGGTTACCTAGGAGAATAATGGACTCTGTTATGGAGGGTAAGAGAAGTAGAGGGAGACCAAGACAACGATGGTTAGACTCGGTTTCTAACGATTTAAAGATAAGAGGTATAGAACTAAATGAGGCCACAACACTAGTTGCAAATCGAGGATTGTGGCGACATTTAGTAAATTCTCAGAGGCTTGCAGACTGAACGCTGAAAGGCATAACAGTCTATAATAATAATGTATGTATGTATGTATTATTACTGCTATAAAATATATTTGCCATGAAAATTATCAAATAGGTCTAGGCATTTCATTAATCTGAACTTGCAGTAGGCTCGATTCCCTGTGGATTGAAAGATTCGTTGTACTGGTTTTCAAAATGTAAAGGCAGTTTTGAATTGAAAGTCTGGATTTCGGTAATGGGACTGACATTGTTCTTCGAATTATGAATTATCCGTATTTCGAATTAAACAATTTAAATAACATGCAAAACCGTACCTCATGTATCTGGGAACGAGAGCTGCTTCGAATTAGGTGAGTTGAATGAACCAATTTCATCAATAAGTGTATTGACAAGGCGGATTAAAATATAACTATTTTAAATAGTTCTGTAATACATTTCAGACTAGTCAATACGGATCAATCATCCATATTAACCTATCATGGTTAAGTTTATCAACATAGAACATTCCTGTCGTACCTCCTCAGCCTCATCTATACATAGTTAGTAGATGACTGCCTCAATGGAAGTAATGAACTCCTCAGTCAGAATTTTAGAGGAAGCAACAGCGACATTAAGTCCCCTGACTAGAAAGGATGAGAATGACTATGATTTTACAATCATCAGGGTCCATTTGAAGGAGTGCCTGTTTCTGAGCCAATCAGAGGAACATAGATTTCTGCCCAAATGCCACCTGGTTGATGCATTCAGCTTGTGTAGCAGTAACGTGATCGAAATACGACCACAATTCCTGTGGAAGAGTGTTGCGTAAAAGCAGGTGTAAGTAAAATAACTCTCAGGAGACTGAGTCCTGTTCCTTACAAGTGTGATGCACTCCCTTGATCATAAGAACCTTGCTAGCTCACTGATATGTTCTCCTGGCCTTACGAGTATTTAACATTTACTTCAGTTTAATACAGTTGGGAATGCTATTATGGTCCCGGCATCTCAGAAGAAAGCATAAAGAAGAAGGAAGAACGTATTTCTGTCTCCTTTCTGAGGTTAGAAATCTTCCTAAAAGTATCCTCCCCCATGGAGGTTTCTAATATTTAGATTGATGCTGTCACAGCCTGAAAGCATTTTTGGCATCATGTCTCATTTTCTTTTTTGTTTCAGTTCTCCCCTCAGTTGATCTACATTCTTCAGTCTTTCATTCCTTTCTCCCACCCCTAATACTTTTCCATCGGTTTCTTACAAAGCATCCCTCATTAAACCCCACTTGCCTTCAATGTTTTCCACTGCTCAGTTTTGTTAGCCTCAAATTTCTTCTCCAGCTTGGATTCATATTGCTGGGCAGTTTCCTTACCTTTTAATTTTGGGAAAGTATATCTCCTTGGAGCTTTCTCTTTCTTGGCAGATCTATAGAATGCAATACATTGCCTGTATTTTACAATACATTGGTCCAAATCAGAGTCAGCTCTTCTATAAGTTTCAACTTACAGGATATCAGATGCATGTCTCATCGATTATATGGTCTGGTTCATTAAAGGTGCCACTACCTGGTGAACTGTCATTCTCAAAGTCGAGTTTATATAAAATACCATCAGTCATGTAATACATAACTTTTTGTTCTTGTATTGTCTTATTTAGATGATTTAGTACAACTGTTACTCAGTGTATTTATTTTGTTAATTTTCTGATGTTTTTTCACTTAAAACATTTGATTATGGTAATAATTCCAGACCAGCAAAGAAGAGAAAAAGAGAGCAGAAAGAAGTGCCTACGTCTTTACCGCACGAGTTCAATCCGGAACCTGTTAAAGATCATTCTGTGGAAAGCGAGGTCGTTGGAACGGAGGAAACTACTCAGGAAGGTAATGTAAACAGTGCACAGGCTGTGCAATGCACTCTCTTTGGATCTTTGGGATTAAATTATCAAGATGCATTTTTCAAAATAATAATTTACTAGTTAAATTGGATATTTTTGAGATAAATCAGAATTTCTTTACTTTTTATATCAGAAAGCTAGTAAAATTTCTCCAGATTAGTTTTGGCTTTAATATCCCTGTGCTAAAATGGCAATTGAATAATCAGTGCAGTGTTTTGAAGTAAAAATAAACAGGTGTATTGTATGCATTTTTTGTTGTTGTTATAATAACCCATTGCATGAGACTTTGCCATTTACGTGTGAGTGCACTGGCATTTATGTACTGAAATGTAGCAGCACATCAGGGCATTGGGGGGAGACAGGAACACGCCCGTGGACTAGCGGGGTGAGAGGTACATTCGGTATTACAGCATTATTCACACCAGGCTGACATTCATCAGTGTATAAATCAGTATAAGGAGAAGCCTTTTATTTTAAAGTAAATTAAACTAATTGAAATAAAATTTAATGGCTTGTACCCTCAACTACACAAAGTTCAGCCACGAGCTAAAATAGAAGAATCTGCCACATTAGTGACCCCCCCCCCCCCCCGCCACAAAATCAGTGTAACCGTGTACAGTACTGGCCATGAAAAAGAAGCGTACATAGTATCTGGTTTGTAGACATAACCAAGATCTGACTTCTAAATCAAAACATAACATATAGTGGTGCAGGGAATTGTTTCTAGAAAGTAAAGGAGCCCTTATCTAACCTATAAACCTGTTAATAACATACGTTATTGCTCAGTGGAGGTTATACAACCTGTTCTGATAGTGGGATTTAGTAGCTTAGTTGGTAAGGGCACTGTATGTGGGCGGTGGTTATGAATTGTAGTGGTTCGATCCACGCAGTCCTTGCTACCAGTTTTTTAAATTTTTATTATCACTAAGTAGAACAACTTGTAAGCATAGAATATTGACGAGGTATTGCAACATTTTGGTGGGTTCTGTGATCAGGTGTCGGGCATCGAGCCCAACCGTCGTATCCTACCGTGGAGTTGTGCGCCCTCCCTGGATGATGAGTCCGCTGCACTCAGGGTCTTGATGGGTTCTTCTCGTTGTGGGGGCTATGTCAGAGAGTAGCGGTACCTCGACTAGCTAATGTGTATGGATTGGTGCATAACTTTGATGGTTCAAGTTCCTGAATGGTGGTGAATCGGATCGGTTGTGGAAGGTCGAATTTGGAATCCTATCGGGCGACCAAGTTTCTCAGGACCAATTTGTGGAATATCTCTCCGATGTCATGATGCGCCTGCGTAATATGGTTCAAATTCGTCGATGTCTTGCCTATACTCCCCACTATCATGACTCGTGCGACGCATACAACACAACTGACTTTGTTTCTAAGTCGGAACTGTCTTAAAATCTATTGTGATCATGGGGTTGGGGTTTAATTTACAGGCAATGTTGTTTACAGCTAATTACTAATGAAAGAATGGAGGTATTCTGGATTGGATTACATTTATTCATTAAAACATCCCTATCTAAGCTAAGATGAAACCAAAGCGTGCATTTAACTTTCCGACACATGAAATCATTGCAATCGAAACCAATCATTGGTCTATCTCTACCTCAACATAATGCAGTGATATATGTTTTACGTGATTCTCATTTTCCAAAACTAATTGTGAATACGAACACAAGTTCACAATACCAATTAATTATTATTGACCTTAATTGATGACCATTTTGAGATCTCATTGTGCATATTCTATTTGGATGAGGCAACCTGTCTGATAATATTCTTACTTAATTGTATTGGCTTTGATACCTTTTGTGCCATATTTTACATTATACCTGGAGTACATTTTTAAGAAGTTTTACATCTGTTTACGTCGAATGGGTCCAGCCAATAATGTCTTTTCATGGGTTGGCTAACCTAAACTGAAATCAAATGATCACTACCATATCCTATTCAAATTATGTTGTCCTGAGAATGTTCGCCTTAACGTAACAATAATTACACATCTATCCTCACACTTACCTTCGAGGATCATTTTAACCTAGCACTAATGAATGATATGAATGATGAGGAAACAACACATATATCAACAAGAAATATTTACACTCACATATCAATTAAAGCATCACATGATATCTACATTACCTATAATTAATTACTGTGTCCATGAAGTACTACTCTTAACCTAACAGATATCATGGTACGCATCCTCGTAGCCATGTGTGTGGTCAGTTCCTTACACGCCGGAAGCATATCGCTACCGTACCGGCCGAAAATCATAATAACGGAACGTGAATCTCGAATACGGTATTCATAATGTCGTGACAATAGATCGAATCATAATAGTCGACATAGCCTCGCAGTTAGTAATCATCAGCATTACAATTTCAGCATACACTTACATATGTAGCATCCACATTCATTACATTGTTTGCTTCCACAGTAAACAACACATCAAAATGGCACGCTCCTCGTAACGAATTACGTGGTGAACTTTTCACTACAACATCTTAAATTAACTTCATGACTTTCATTTCACAGCACATTTCACCATAAAATCATTAACACATTGGAGACCGTGTCTTAAGGTGGCATGTGGGCAGGCAGACCGCCATATTTTGAAGGTTTTTAAAAAATTGTAGAAAATGGTAGGTAGGTTGCAATTGTAACGCGTATATATCATGAAAAATTAAAAGTGTTTATTCTACAGATTAAAAAGTTGCATTAAGATCTACTGAGTACTTTTCACATTACACATTCTCCAACGGTATGCCTTTTGCAACAACAACAAAAAGTCTGACAACAAAGTCTTACAAATGATGAGCTTGAGTGCAGAATAGTTTGAAGCATTCAGGGACACAAAGTGCTAAAGAACACATGTGATACCACCATTATGTTTCTTTCCTCGTTACTTTCCAAATTTCCGCTTTTCCTTTATCTGCACGGGCGTTGCAAGTGCATCCAAATCACCAAAAGTACCCGACGAATGTGAATAACTCCCTGCCTATGAATTATCATCGCTTGCGTCACTTCGTTCTAAATGAAAATCCAGTCGTATGAAGATCATGAAACATTAGCTAAATAAACTACAGAGTGCAAAATCACACCTGGGTAGAATATGATAGAATAGGTTATAAATACCTTCATCACTAACATGAAGTTTGATATCTGAATCATCTACCTCTTCTTCTGAACCACTGTCATCAAAAATCTCTTCTAAAATCTCTACTATTCCACCTTCATTCAATGATCCAATAATTATAACAGAAACAAAACGCAGTCTAAACACTTCGCATGATGTAAACAAAACTCTGAAAGCGCACGCCTTAAGCAGCTGGAAGCAAGGTTGGAAGTATGGAGTGTAGAAGCGAACTCGAGCAAAAATAAGCTGCTATAAGTTCGAGAAAACAACGACAGAGGACACGAACGCACGGTATAGCTGTTATAAAAATACTTTAAAGTGGTATGTATACTTTCCGAGCGAATCTCATCCTGGCTGTGTTGACAATATAACAAATACGCAGGCCCGAGTTAGCCTCGGGCGCGGTCAGTCTGAGCGGTTACCCGACCCCGATACACACTCGGGCTCGGTCTCCAATGTGTTAAAATACACATGAGCTCATCACAAGCTTCATTAGCATATCACGATATCACACCGCACTGAATTATTTATTATCACCATAACTATCAACACTGCAGGCACTTAATACTCACTTGGCACTAACATCATTACTCATATATTCATATCACGTCGTCTCATATTATTATTGACACTCGTAGCTTCACATTAATTGTATCACTTACCTGCTCAGTGTCTTCTCTAATACCACGATATGCCGTAGTTTCTTGCTCATCATCATAATAATAACAAACATGCTGTGATCAATTACTCGGAGAATGATTCGCCCTTGAATTCATGAAGTTCGCTGTCTCACTATTCACAACAAATCACATTTCCATTACCCGTGCATTACCAGTGTTTACATCGCAACAGATATGCCTAGATTGTATCTTAACACACGTCACACATGCTCGCATAAGCTCGTAACCTTTCGGTAATTACAATACAACATAATGTAAACAACGACGAAGTCGACTTCCTTCTATAAATAATTATTCATGCACATGATACTGTGAAATTTATAACACTGTGTCACCAAATGTGAATGTAAATAGCTGCATGCCAAATAATTCAATATCCAATCTCTTATCGTGCACTTATTCTCACGTCTCAGCGAACTACTTCAGGACATGTCTTAACACTACTATCTTACATTATAGCTACTCAGAAATATAACAAAATTAACCATGAAAAGTCATTCGGGGATTTTAACCTTCATCGGTTAATTCCAATGGCCCGGGTGCTGAGTGTTTGTGCTGTCCCCAACATCCCTGCAACTCACACACCACACATAACACTATCCTCCACCACAATAACACGCATTTACCTACACATGGCCGATGCCGCCCACCCTCATCAGAGAGTCTGCCTTACAAGGGCTGCACTCGACTAGAAATAGCCACACTAAATTATTATTATTATTGTTATTATATATCATTCATTCATTCATTCATTCACTTATTTAGCTTCCACAGACTGTACAATTACATATTTTGAAATGTCCCAACAGTATAGAAATTGTTGAATGATTTCTTAATAAAAATAAATAAATAGAAAATAATAATTAAAAATAATATATGCACAATAATCAACGTTTTGAAGAAGAAAAAGGAAAAAAAAAAACCAAGAACAACAAATACCTCAATGTTAGGACAGCACATCCTAATTTTTTAAAATAATATTGATAATCAATATTTACAAGACAAAATACAAATCTGAGTGTGGTGTTAACAGTACGTACCTTATCAGTGTGGCATAAACATATTCTTCAGGTATATAGTAGATATTAAGAAAGTTTACAAGTTAATAAGAAATAGCATCACTAGTAGCACTTCATCATGTATTCTTCTGTACTATAGAAGCAGCTACTCAGTAGGAGATTTGTTAAAGCTGTGATAATTGAACTGAAGGGACTAGTATCTTTAATCGTATTTGGAAGCTTATTATATAATGCCTGCATTCGATTCATTCTAAATGTTCCGCTCCATTCCCACATCAGCTGATTCCTCCATCGGCTGTCCTGGTTAAGATTATGCGATAGACGTAAGCACCATGCTGTTTCTCTTCTGCACAAAATACTGCGAACAGGTAAACCAGACTACCTGAGAATAGATTTCAGCTTCCTCTCTCCCTCAGGTTGAACACCCGCAAGGTCATCAATACGATCCCTGTTGTCCATCCCCATTCACCACAGTAGGATGTATAACAACTCATTTGTGCCGGGGACCATACGTTCCTGGAATTCCCTCCTGGCTGAAATTAGAGACATAAGCAACCTAAAGGTATTCAAAAGAATGTGCTGGAACTTTTATCTACATTCAGAATAATTTACTCCAAGAAGTACCCTCAAATGTTAGATTAAGTCAAATGAATAAAATGTAAATGTAAGATTAGTAACATTGACAATTTTCGAGGTATAGTTTTAATAATAGTAAATACTATAAATTCATTTTAAAATGATAAAAACAAATTATGATACTTTACATTTCAGTTAAATTACATTTCACGTTAATTTTAAATTATATTATACTTACTTTTAATTTTAAGTAGTTATAATGTTCTGTTTACGCAGGTGTACAATTATATGGTTTGGCATAATAGCAGGCTTCATAGCCTGAGCCTCGCCATGTACAGAAAGACATTAATTAATTAATAAATAAATAAATAAATATAGCTTATGTAGGAACACCTGATCTATTCCTATGATTAACACACAATGCCTCACTCACATGTACCCTGTCTTCAGAAATGACTTGCTGCACTCCTTTCAACATCCATTGTTATTGTACTATGCCTAGATTATATTTATCTGCTCTCCTTAATTAGGTGCTTGTTCAGGCTGTATGTATTGGTATTAATGGAAGTGCATTCTTATAGGTGTGAGCAAGAGAGCCATCACATACCAAATAGCCAAGAACAAAGGTATTACTCCTCGTCGCAAGAAGGAGCAGCGGAACCCACGCGTCAAGCATAGGAACAAGTACCACCGAGCAGTAGTCAGGAGAAAGGGTCAGGTAAGAGATTATTTTCAAAGCAAAGTTCATTTTATATTCTTGCATATTCATTTTGTATTCTGAATAAACTGGACAGATCAGACCATGCATGTTAGTCTCAAAACAGATGTGTCTTATAAACCAAGAAAACAATTTTCTTAAAAATTTCAGGACAAGTTCTTTAATCCTTTGTGGTCCAGTTTATATCACAAGTTCCAGCAGTTTCGTCCAAATTAATTATGCACTTCTATCATCGTTATGCGGAGGGATAGAAATTGACCTGAAATTTGAAGAAAATGCATGGATTGAACAGAGGAGTTTTTTATCTTCTACTTCCTGGCTTTTTTGCCCATTTCTTGGGGTTGCTAGTTCAAGGCTATGTGACCCAGTTTTACGGCTGGATACTCTTCCTGACACCAACCTCATGGGGAGAGTTATAATCACCATTGTATGTTTCTGTGGTGGTTGATAGTTTGTTGTATGTATATCAGTATCCTGACATTTCAGCTGAGGAATTCAAAATGAATTGAACCACGATATTAACTATTATTTAGTCTGAGATGTCTGGTGATACATATTACAGAATATCCTTTCAGCCAACAATGAAGATTCACTCTTAATACTATAATTTATACCTTCACCTTCACTGGACAGTTGTTGAAATTAGTAATCTAAATCATATAAATTGTCATTTTCATCACTGCTGTCTACATTCATTTGCACTCTTATATTGTCTTCATTCATACTGAATCATTGATTTCAATAGTATGTACTGTATATATCTGTATAAATGCAGCTGTGAGAAAAAAATGTCTTATCATATTATTTCCATGGAAATAATGAAAGGCACTCCTTTGTACTCTGGAAGTTGCTCTGGGAACCCCAAGAAGTTCATGTAATCATAAACAGATGGCAGTAGCTCAACGAATATCGCAGCAATGCCTGTCAAAATTAATGTTCAGTCATGCTCGTCATTGGGCCTGTAACAACAGAGCTCACTGCTGGGGAAACTGCTAAAAATTCTTGGCCAAACAACATAGAAAAGTTTTTTTCAGAAGGAGACTTGGTGGTGGAATGCAGACGATTGGCTAGCAGTGAAGGAGAAAAATAGCTGCTTGAAATAGTGGCAACTAGCAGGAGATGTACAAAACCATCTTGAGTACAGGAATGCAAAAAGAGAAGACAAAAAGGCAGTAAGTTTGGCCAGAGATCACGCGTATGGAGAGTTATATGAACAACTTGAAACAAAACAAGGAGAAGAGGAGATATTTAAACTGGCCAAATTAAGGAAGAAGGGATTTATTGCACATCCATTATATAAGAGACAAACAAATCTCAGTCTTGACCAAGGAAGCGGACATGGAAGAGTCACTGGAAATCATATTTTCAGGAATTACTCATTGAAATGAATTCCATAGTACCCTGTGCAGTACTTCCAGCCAATATGGGTTTGGTACATTTGGTCTCTTGTGACATAGCAGAGAAGGCTATGGGAACTTTGAAGAACGGGAAGGCTTGAGATCCAAATGATCTCTGTATAGACGCTTGTGATCTGAAACTCTGGGAGAAAGTCATTGAGAGGAAACTGAAAACCCGTTTACGTTCATGCCAAGCAGGTCTATAACAGATGCTGTGTTTGTTCTTAAGATGCTCATGCACGTGAAAGATCTGCACAAGATGTGTGACTGAGTTTGATTTGGTGAGTCCTTAAGAGGAAGAATGTGCCACATCCATACATCATGATCATCTGAGATATGTACAGTGACTGCCAAACAAACACATTTCTTGTGAAGCCACTGAAAGTTTTGCAGTTAAAATGGACCTGCATCAGGGCTCTGTCCTTAGCCCCTGCCTGTTTATAATACTCGCAGTTAAAATGGACCTGCATCTGGGCTCTGTCCTTAGCCCCTGCCTGGTTATAATATTTGTTGATGAACTAAGTGAGCACTTTGAAGATCATGCAATGTGTACGTATGATTTGAAAATATAGAAATTACGCTATCGGTACAAGGTTTCATCTTTAGCATAATGAGAAAAAGGTAGTGTTCTATGTGTGCAATCGAACAGGTGGTATAGTGAACATTGTGAGCTGCAGGTTTCATAAACCAAGTCACTGGATACGTGGTGAAAACCTTTTTTTATTGCAAATATAGTGATGAAAGCCATGAATTACTCCTCTTGTGACACTCAAAATTTGCTGCTTTCCGTTCATCATTATTCATGGCGGGAGTGTGCTGTTTCCTGCTGACATTGTGTTTGTGGCCAACAGTGTGGTAAGTTTGATAACTGGAAGGATGTACTAGAGAGAAATAGGCTGAAGTGTAACACAGCTAAAACAGAATATGTAGACTGCAATTTTTCCATGAATGGGGTATCAACAATGAGAAGGTTATTAAAACACCTACGTTCATGTATCGTGTTTCCAAGGTACAGGATGATGGAGACATAGATAAGGATGTCGTCAGTAAGATAAATGGTGGCTGGACAAAATGGCAGGTCATGGCAGGTATTTTGTGCAACAGGAAATGCCCTTATTAATGGCTAAACATTCAAAATGGTGGCTCTTCCAGTCCTATATTGTTTGGTTCTGGATGTTGGGCAAGCGAAAGGAGGGATGGGCAGAAACTGTATGTTGCTGAAATGTGAATGCTGTAGAATCTCCACTAGTGTTATACATCAGTCTTTGAGAGTGACTCCATGAAAGGAAAACTTCAAGAGAAGCATCGAAGGTGGTGTGGACATCTGGAAAGGAGACTTGAGTGATATGTCGCACATGAGTCAAACGTCTGACAGCTGAAGGCAAGCCAGTGCTAGGACGAGCAGAAATGAGATGAAAAACTTGACTTATGAAGGGTCTGCAGAGATCACAATTGCCTAAGGATAAGGTCCAAGATAGAAGATACTGGAGGAGAGCAACCAGGAAAGCTGAACTCAGTTTATTGGGAAGAATAAAATGTATATTAAAATGGCAGGGACTGAACAATTATTTAGTTAATCTGAAAAATTTGTAAATTCAGCGTTCGCAATAGCAACATGTCACTGTACAATGTAGTAACGAAATTCTGTCACCAAATGGCACATGATAGCAGTTTTCGTTATATTTTCTGCAAAAGAAGGATGCAGTGCAGAGAATTGAAAGAATGCATTGTATAATCTGTGGTTCTTATAGTAAACATGGTGCGATAAGGACTAAGAGAAGACAAAAATACTGAAAATAGTTAATGCAGAAGGCACCGTCGAGTACTTTGATTAGATGAATTGGAATATACTGCTGGTAAGTTTGAAGGTATGTATCGTAAATAATTTTCAGTAGGCCTAAATCATAACATTTTGAAATTTACTTTCCAAAATATAAGCTTGGGTGTTGTAATGAAAATGTCATTGAAGAGACTGTTCATCACACCAAGAAACAAAATGATGGCTTGTGTATTAATTTGTAGGGAGTATGAATTAGTTATATGTGTAGCTATATCACCTTCATAACATTAACAAAACTTATGGAGCAGAAACATGGACAATGACAAAGAAGGATGAGAGTCTAATACAGGCAGCCGAAATGAAATTCTTGAGGAGTATGACACAGAAGAATAGAAGAGACAAAATAAGAAATGAGAAAATCTGGGAAGAAATTGGAGTACAAGTGATTAATTGTTTAACACTTAATAAGAAATTGGAGTGGAAAAAATCAATGATAGAATAGAGAAGAGCCGACTAAGATGGTTTTTTGAGAACATAAAGCGAATGAGTGATGAAACAATGACAAAAAAGGTGATAGAAATGCAAAGAAGGAGAGGCCGCGGGCAACCACGATTGAGATGGAAGTACACAATCCAACGCAGTATTAAAGAAAGAAACCTGGGCTGGGACACATTGTTGGAGGAGGAGTGGTTGAAAGACCGAAGAAAGTGGAGAGGAACTATATTTGCCCCTACCTGGCTACAGCTGGATAATGGGAGATTATGATGATGATGATAACAGAGCAACAAATAGGTTGAAATACGTTTTAATTTTTCCACTTTACATGGTGATCAAGAACAAAGCAGTACTTGTACACTATTCAGAATATTTGATAGGAGTAAGTGTTTAAACCTAGTAAGTGTGATATAAATGTAGAAGATGGCACGTTTAAAAAGGACTACACAGAATAAATACTTGATTCAGAGTTATACAAAGAATTAAAAACCATTAATCATTGATATTATTGTTGTGAATAATTCCTATTCTCGGGAAAAGTATATTTTTGCAATTACACTCTCAATATCCGTTTTGAAAAATTAATTTACAAAACAACAAAATATGCATAATGATAGGTTTGTCTGGTCATTCCAGTCTGCTACAGTAATAGAGTAGACCGTACAGCCGTACTCTGTGCCAAGTGTTGGGCAGCAGAAAATAACTCGACCCCATAAGAGGACCAATGGCTTCGGGGAGATGAGTTCTCTTAGATGGGGTGATGGTCCCCTCATTGTAGGAAATGACACTGCAACCCATCAAGCAGTGTCTGTCCCCAGGTTCTGTTCTTTTTGAACTTTTTAAAAGTAGCTCCGTTCACAGCTATAGAGTCCAAACAGTGTGAATCTATTCCCAAATGTTTTCTGGAGATGGTCCCTGATATTCCCAGTTGATGTACCTATAGCAGAAGCCACTCCTTCCAAATAAAGCCATTCTGTAAAAAGTGTGCCAAACCACCAGCTGATAAAAAGCATATGTTACGAGTTGTACTTCCGAATGTAATACATAGTGACAAACTGCGGCTTTTGAAAGCCAGATCTTTATTTTGAAGTATATTTCATGCTTGTTCTCTACATTTATCACATCAGGATTTATCTGAACTGTAAATGATAGAAGAGAGACCGCATTGTTTAGGTTAGGTATGCTATTGCCTCGATAGTGCCAAAAGTTCCACGACGGAAAGAATAAAATTAAATAACAGGAAAGTTTGCTGCATTTATGAATATCTACAGGCATGGTGGTAATGCGTTTTATTATCATAATGTTTAATTTCGTACGTTCGTTGTCTTCATTTTTTAATTAACACATACCCTAGTGTGTTTTGTTTGGCGTCTCCGAAAATCATTAAAAGTAAATGGGGACATAAAATCAATATTATCACTTAGGTACGTTGGCAAGTAAAGCAATCATAATTGTATAGTTTTTATCACATTTTAAACTTACTTCTTTCCAAAAAATATCTTTATTGGCCCAAGTTACGAGATATTAAACGGTCACGTTAATGATTAGGCATAGATATCAAGGATAATTTAATAAATAATAAAATAAATAATAAAATAAATAAAAAAATTATAAATACTTGTAACACGTTAATGATCTCGGCTTTATATTAATAGCAACAACCGTGAATATTTCTCAACTAAAGTAAACTTTTTTCCTCATCCCGAGGTGGTACAGCTCTTTTTAGACACGCCCCCAGTGGAGGGGAGTAACATGTACCATTTTTACCGCATATCAACCTTCCTGCCATTCGTAAATCTCTGGCAGTACGTTACCGGTAGTCGAACTCAGACTCCTGAGAATGGCAGCTGATTGTACTAACCATTACGCTGGCAGAGATTCGTAACTACAAAACACAGATAAGACTGATACATGCTTGCAATGCACGGATCAGGCACAAAACTATTCACCTATTTGTGCGATGTCATCAGAGCTGCCGCTACGGAGGCGGACATTTCTTAACTACGAAACACAGATGTACCGCATGACTTCAACGTGTGTTTCCATTGCGTGGGTTGTACGGAGGAAACTATTCACAAATTTGTGTGATGTCATCAGAGCTGCAATAAGACTTGTACCGGCTTCGAAGGGGAATCGTTGTTCTTCTCTGACAAATTACGTTGGGGGGGTCTTGTATGCGAGATTTTTTTTTTTTTCATTTTCTTCGTCTCAAAAAGCCAGGGGAAGGGTCTAATACGCGAGGGGGTCTAATACATTAGTAAATACTGTAATTACAGTGGGAGATCTGAATGAACAAGTGGAAAGAGAAGAGATTCTAGGGCTATTTGGATATAGCAACAAGGATCAAGAAGAGGATGTTTTAATGGACTTTTGCCAGAGGAACCAAATAATAATAAGAAACACATCAGTAAGTCGTTATAGCAATGACTTTAGAGAATAGCTTCCCTTCTAGAATTTCTTCATCTAAAACTTGAATAATGTACCGGAGTTGTGGCGTGGCTCGTGGTGGATCAAGCACTTAGCGGGCCTTTTCAGACAGTAGGAGATTCAGTTTTTAATCATGGCTGCCACCACGTTATATTTTTTGAAGTTTTACTCAGTAGATACTCAACAGTTAGGGGTTATTGGTGTAGCATCGTGATGCATTATTCGCACTTGAGAAAAACCTTAAATTACTGATTTGAGGAATTTTAACTTATCTGAGTCAAATACAAATGGTAAGACATGAGCCATTGTAGTCTATACAATTTTTGAATGGATTTTCCTTCATGATAGGCCTATTATATTCTGAGAGTACAGTAAGTTATAGCCTTGTTCTGTTCTGGTTGAGACAGAAAATGTGATTAAAGATATTTTCTCCCATAAATACACACAAATCACTGGACAGGTAATAAGATTGTTGCTCTCAGTTCATTCCATCTCAAAATCAGGATCTCCATTAAATCCCTCTACATCATCCACGATGTCAGAATCTGCTTGAAGATTCTGGTAAAATTGTTTGGCATCTGCAGGTATTAAGTGCATCACCGAACCAAAGTCTCTTAGTTTGGCTTCAGATATAGGTTTTCCTTTTCGCCACAAAGGTATTAATGCCTGGTGAAAGGGAACTCTAGTTTCCCGTGGTCGCCCCTGTCTTGACTTATTTAGATTTACTTCCTGAGATTCACCATCAAATTCTAGAGAATGATTCTCAGATGCAACCTTCTTAGCAAGCTGCATTAGTAGCATTGTCCTTCTCCTTACTTTTGGAAGTACTTGATACATCGCTGAACTTCGTCACTTGATAAACCACTCAATGTATCACCACGTAAAAATGTCAGCACTATTGAAAACGCGGGCTCCCTCGCTGTCATCCGCGCGCAATGTGAGGAATGTGGCGCTTGGTCTAATGATACAAACTGGAATGTTGCATAGTCTACTGATGCAATTTACATTTTTTACTGATTCCAGCTTTGTCGCTTAGGTTTTCTGTTTACTAACAACTAACGGCCTCTTATAATGCAGTGGGGAATTTTTAATAAATAGTTCAACTAGGATGGCAAGCCTACGGAAGAAATTCTTCAGTCTTCAAATCCAACATGCCACCCCACCTAAAGAAGATAGTCTTTGACCAGAGTGTTCTCCCCGTACTGACTTACGGTTGTGAAACCTGGACATTGAGCGAGTTTGTTAAGCAAAAACTCAGAACAACCCAAAGAGCTATGGAACGGTTCATGCTAGGCTTGACGAAGAAAGACAGGAAGAGAGCAGATTACATCAGGTCAGTCACAAAGGTCAGTGACATTTTAGAAAGGGTATTTACCCTAAAATGGCAGTGGGCAGGCCATGTTGCTCGGAGAACTGATGGTAGGTGGACAAAGCTTGTGCTTGAGTGGTGTCCGAAAGATCATCTCAGACCAAGGGGAAGACCACCGGACAGATGGGATAAAGACATCCGGAAGATTACTGGGATCAGTTGGCAGAACATCGCTCAAGACCGTCCCAGATGGAGAGACCTCATGAAAACCTACCTTGCTTTGGACTTAAAGAGGCCACATCGTAAAAACGATTGAATATGGCTGATAGTGATAGTTCAAGCCTTCCTCTACAAGATGGCGCTAAAATCTCAATTTTCGTCAAATGGCGCCTAGTCTACTGATACATAACAGCATCCAATTGAGAGAGAGAGAGAAAATTTGACAGGAAGGTTGATAAGGGGCAAGTTATTTTTTGGACTGTTCATTATTATTATTATTATTATTATTATTATTATTATTATTATTATTATTATTATTATTATTATTGCTGCTGCTGCTGCTGCTGTTGTTGTTGTTGTTGTTGTTGTTGTTCAAATTTGCTTTGTAGTTAACATGACTGCAATGCAAGCAGAGCTGTAGGAACTGCTAGTGTAACATATGCAGGTTAAACAGTGCCAATTACCATAGCACAGTGTGTACGAAGTCATCTTAGGTTTAAATCTCAGGTGTGATAAATATTTTATTTATAATTCCAAAAGCTTCATGTCTACAATTTCTTTCATTTTACCTTTCATTATAAGAAGTTGCTAATATGGAGAAATGATTTTGTTTCAGGTGAGAGAGCCTCGCAAGGAAATCCAGAAGTATGGTGGAGAAATATCGGGAATAAAAATTGGAGTTTCTAAGAGTATTAAATTAAAATAATTTCTTTTGACAAATAAAATACATTGATATATAATTATATTGTTGTTTATCTTTAATATATCTGTAAAATTAGGAACCTGGAATGTCACATTTCCCTCTATACATCCAAATTGCCTTCCAATCAGGAGAATTGTTATCAAGCCAAGAATAAGAATTTTCATTTTAAAAGTTGTGAATAATATATAGAAAAAGATAGAATGGATTTAACAGACTAGCAAAGTTCTTGTCTCTTTTCAATAGTTCCATGCTGTGTACATCAATTGGCATAAGAGCAAGTATATTTAGAATGTAGGGAGAACAAGGGCAGAGATCTTGATAAACTTAAGAACTTTTCAGTGCCTTGATAAGGAAACATGTTTTACAAGATTCTCAGTAAGCCCTTTGTTAGTAATTGTTGCTGGTCTTCTAATTCAAATATTCTGCTGTTGGCATATGGTAGAGTCAATCAGCTGATTCATATAATTTGATATTTGTAGTTAAAGTCTCTGGCATAGTTCTGAGAAAAGTTATCAAGACATTGTTTTAGACGTCTTCCCTTGTAAATGCACACCAGTGATTGATTGATTGATTGATTGATTGATTGATTGATTGATTGATTGATTGATTGATTGATTGAAAGAGAGACAACAGTAGCTGCAGACTGGACGAATCTGTACGACACAGTGAAAACAGAATGAGAGTTCTGAAACATCGAATATAAAGCCTTCTTCCCAGTTTATTGGGTCACCACTCGATATGAATTTGGCCTGGTTTTGCGACCGAATGTCCTTTCTGGCACCAACCCGATGTTGAGGGATGGATTCATTACTGCATGTTTCTGTGTTTATTAGTACTGTGGTGTATTGTATTTAGATGAAGAGAACTGCATTAAGACAAAAACAGCCTCAGAGAAATTTACTAACAAGTTAAAATTCCCAGCAGGTCGAGAATCAAACCTGGGGCCCCCTGAAGGCCAGTATGTTGACCATTTACCCAAGCAACTGAACGATGTATAATGCAAGGTCAATCAGCAGAAAAGGAGTAGGACTGATACAAAAAATGAAGAACCATAAACTGGAAATTTTGGGAGAGACTACAAAAGGGGTACATTTTATAGTACTATGGAGTTGAAATGAACAATCAGGCAAAGGAGACAGTAGGTATAATCACCAGAGAGCAACTTGAAACTGCAGTGGGTAGATGAAACCAGTCGGTCGGGGTGAGGAGCTCAGATGGTAGAGTGTTGGCCTTTTGAGCCCAACTTGGGAGGTTTGATTCTGGCACAGTCCAGTGGTGTTTGAAGGTGCTCAGATACGTCAGCCTCATGTCAGTAGACATACTGGCACGAACAGACTCCTGCAGAACAAAATTCCTTCACCTTGTCATCTCCAAAAACCGTAAAAGTAGTTTGTGGGATGATAAACCAATATTATTATTATTGTTAGAACCGGTTTACTTGAGAATAATACATGTCAGTATTAACCCTTAGCTCTCAAATTTCTTTAGTTGGTTATACACCTCTACTCGTATTTTTCTGGAAATGTATGACTATACTGCTATCTGTTCTTAAGGCTAAAACAATTTAGTCAAAACCGGTTATAATGACTCCGAAGGGACCTCCGATTAACAGTTGTTATAGCCGAAGGAGTTTGGAATGGTAATTAGTAAAAAGAAAACTGTAGTCATGCACTCTGGAAAAGAGAAAATGAGAATCCAAATGAACATAAACGGAGAACAGTAAGAGAATGTAGAATAGTTTACATATCTGGGTAGCATTATTAATGGAAGTAATGAAATCAATCCTGAAATTAATAACTGACTCAAGTAAAGGTACAACATTTTATCATCAAGTCAGAGAACTTTCATGGCATGACAAAGTACCCAAGAGAGCAAAATTAACATTAAATAAACAGTATTTCATACCAATTGTAATATATGGACTAGAGACGCTGGTAAATAATAAGAGACAAGATAGTAAGATCCAGGCTGTAGAAATGAAATTTTTAAGAATATTGGTTGAAAAGACAAGAAGAGATAAAATTCTAAAATATTAAAATCAGGGAAGAGCTAAATATAGAACCATTAGTACAGAACATACAGAAAGAAAGACTGAGATGGTTCGGACATGTAAAATAAATGGGAAAGGAACTGGTAGCAAGAAGGGAAGTTAAGGGAAAGAGACCAGTGCAAGACCAAGAAGAAAGTGGATGGATCAGATTTGGAAGGACATTAGAGAAGCTGGATTGCATGTGGTGGAAGTAATGGAGCAGGAAAAGTGGAAGGACAGAACAGAGTGGAGGAGGCTTGTTAACCACACCCGGGCGACTGGAGTGGAACATTGATGATGATGATAGCCGATAGTTGCACAAACCAGGTTTTTTTTCTTTTTTTCTTGTGCTAAATTTTTCTCTTTGTACGTTTTAGGCTGCACACTCACATGGTTAATTAACAGAATGACATTAAAATTTCCAAAACTGTAACTAAAATAGGTACCATATTTATAATAACGGTATAGTACCGTATTTACGCGAATAATCCCCGCATATTTTTAAAAAACGTTTTGAGGCACGAAATTGCGGTGCGGGTTTTATTTCCGTCAAGGTTGCCAACACGCTCCTGGCTCACCTAGTTTTCGATGCTGAGTGTACAGTTATGCTTTGGGCAAACGTAGATGGAAGAAAACTGTCCCTATATGTCATATTTAAAAGGAAAACAATTCAGACTTTTAATTCTAAACTGACTTTACATTTTTTTTTAATAGTACTTTATTTTACAGAGTAATTTAAATTCAAAATTTCTCCGCATCACGATGGAACGTGTCTTCCGGTATGTGCAGGGGTAGCTTTCCGCATTTTCACTCACTTGGGTGTGTCTATAGTGTATTTCATAGTTGAAAATAGAGTGAAATCGTAATTCTTTTGTATTCAGCGTTTTAAGGAACGCCGCAATATCACGTAGCAGGCAGGTACGCGGAAAAGTAAAATTGGCGAGGGTTGGCATTTCTGAATTACAAGATAGCTGTTAATTTGAAATCACGCAATTGGAAGTCCGATTTCTGTATTACAAAGACTTCAAATTAACGATGTTTTACTTTATCGCAAAACTAACATCAGATTTCGCTGGTGTGTCTATAAGTGTTTACAATGCACAAAAAGAATTATCCACCACCGGTCGTGTTACTGTCCAGTAAAAAGAGACCCTGTGTGAGAAGTGTTTTAGACGTGGAGTGTGAGGAACTTGTAAGTAATTTAGGAGATGATTCTAGAGTAGAACGCAGTCGGGAAGGCGGTTTGAAGAGGATTGCGCAGTAACATTCGCGCGCTTTGTAGTATGACATGTTTTTCGCAGAGCCAATAGAATTATTTCAGTAAGAAGTACCGGTACCTGTTTGTGCGGGTCACAAGTGAATGTTTCGAGTTTTATTTGTAAATATCATAATCAACGAATTTAGGGAATTACTCGCGTGTGTACGATGGATCCAGGAAGAGCAAAAGGACAAGTATTGTATCGACAGGCGAGGGAAATAGTATTTAGAGTGTATTTGTATTTTGTAAGCATGCAGCAGCAGGCGTTCAGAGGCATTCACGCCTCAAAAGAAAACAGCACTCGTGTGTGGTATCAGCCTGCGAACAGTACGGAGGATAAAACAAGCTACGGAAATAAAAATAATGCAGTGCTCCGGTCGCCAGAAAAAAACCCTAACAGGAAGAAGCCAGCGACGGACCTCGATGATTTCAATAAAAATGTTCTGCGTACAACAATATTTTATATGTATTAAAACGGCGAATATCCTACAGCATTGAAACTGGCCCGTCCATTTACCTTCCATAATATCTCGAAAATTTCCCTCAACACTTTCTCGGGGTTTGGTGTTAAAAATTAATTTAGACTTTCGGGGACTTTTAAGCCCACGAAAAATATAGGTCATCACTTTGGAATTAAAGATATAACTGGATGAAAAACTTAGGCCTATTTGCTCATTTTCATGGAAAATATATTTCATAGCAGTGATAATGTAATTTTATCATCTCAGGCAAAGTAGCTATATCCGTAAATTTACCGTACATGTTCATTTTTGCGTAAAGACCACGTGAACCTCGCGGAGTGATACGAAATGTTTGTTTATGCCTACGTTACTCTTTCGATGAAAGGAATTTTAGCTCATTTCATTTTTTTTTTTCAAAATGAGCCTTCGTAAAATGAGGGGTGGGGATTATTCGGGTAAATATGGTATTTGTAGAGAGGGACTCGAACAAATTTTTCTTTATTGTTTTACGCATTATGTAAAGCAATAATATACCAGTAAAATACAAAAGGCTATAATAAGCGACTAAAGAAGTAGCAACAATGTTAATTGTTCAGCAGTGTCATACACAGTGCTGCCAATGAATGAGATAAAATATTGAGCCTGTTTTAAACTTAATGCATGTATTTTCTAGTATAAGGGACATAAATGACATACTATCGTTCCAGTTACTGTGTTAAAAAATTTAATTACTGTATTGTGTGTATGTTCAGTCCTCAACCCAGAGGCAGGTTGGATCCTCAACAGTTCCACCATTAGCTGTTGTAGATGGCCTAGGCACCACTGAAGAGGCATACTAGGGAAATGAGGAGTGAGTTTGTTTCCCGTTGCTTTCCTCACTGAGCCAGAAGTTGCTGTTACATATCAGTCTGCCAAACCCACTGAAATGCATGAGCCAACCGACTCCGTGAGCAACATTTTTACACCATTCATAGCAGGGACAGGTTGCTTAAGGAATGGCATCACTAACATCGCTCATACCTCAGTCACTTTCATATTGTCGAAGCCAAGGATAAGACTGTGACATAACAATGAAAATAACAAAATTGCTCTAGTCCATACCAGAAGACATAGTGGACTGTAAACACTAGGTCTCTCCAGCAAACGTCACCCCTGAGGATGGAGGACGCAGATGAAGAATACACCCACAGTATCCCCTGCCTGTCGTAAGAGCCGACTAAAAGGGGCGACCAAGGGATGATCGCATTAGAACCATGAAACTACTTGTGATTAGTATTATCAGCGGGGAACACCATGTGTTGCCTTTACTTGCGCGTAGTACCACTAGGTTAGGTACATAATAGGTTTGTGATTTGTATGAGCAGAGAGCGGTTCAATGTGGGTTTAGAGTACCTATGATCAGTACCCACTACGTGAGGAACACAACAGGAATACCGGCACCTGTGATTAGTACACCTATGTGGGGAACACAACGGGAATACCGGCGACTGTGACTACTACACCTATGTGAGGAATACCATGGGTTACCTATGAGTGACACCATTATGTGAGAAAAACCATAGGTCTGCGTTATCTTTGCAACGTACAATACTTGTGATTAGTACCATAATGTGTGGAGAGCCGTGAGTCTATGCTACTTCTGATTAGTGCCGCAACATAACAAATACCATGGTTCTACTTTGCTAGCAATAAGTACCGTTATGAGGGGCCTTTGACCTGAATTTTGGACCCCTTTAGGTATCCGCATCATCAGTTCAGGATTGTGTTTTAGATGCAGTCCTTTGGTCAGTAATACTATTTTCTTAAGGTCGTTTCTGGGAAGGTGGGCATTGCAGATTGGATCCACTGATTATTTTAAATTCATATTCATCCGTTCATTCTTCTTCGTCACGTTTTGAATTCTGTTCAGTGGATGATTTTGAACTTTTAACCCTTAGCACTCGTGCGGCGGGCCATGCCCAACAACAAAAATATCCCGCATAAATTGTCTTCCCTACATAACTCCTTTGTCGGATTACGCATACATGAATTACAGGTATAGTAAGCTACTGTCATCTTTCGACAACAATTTGAAGTCATGTATAACTGTAATCTCTTTGAAATCGGGCTTTGTGCGCATTTTTTGAAGATCATGCGAATTTGTAAAAGAGCTGTTGTTTAGCAACATGGCGTCATTCGAGCAGCATGAAAAGGAACTAGCCAGACTATTAGGTGAAAGTGACATGATTTCAGCGATAGTGAGAGTGATTTTCATTTAAGTGGTGAGGAAGATTGTATTTGTGAGCGGAGTGATGAAGATACCGATAATGAGAAAATTATGCTAAAGGACAGTGCTGGTACCTCTACTGATGGCTCGGAGTGAATACTGTGACACAGACCCCATTCACAGGTACGTCAGGTTATAAGCCACCACAAGGGACAAAACCTAAGAGTGAATTTGACTTTTCCCAATTATTCATGACTGATGAGTTATTGTCGGAAATTGTACGCGAGACTAACCGGTATGCCAGTGTAAACATTCAAAAGGTTACGCCCCTCAGGCGTGACTTTATTTGGAGATCGCGGATAGATGTTACTCTTCCTGAATTAAAAGCAGTTTTAGGCATAATCCTAAGTATGGCAATGGACTGCAAGCCTGAATTACGAGGTGAGACAGTGTTTTTCTGCAATACTTGTAGAAGAAAACCTGGATTATATCCTATGAGTGCTTTGAGTAGTTCCAAACTGTGCACAATTACAGATAAAATGTGACTGTCTGAGAAAATTTCAGGCTTAAAATGCTGAACATTGTACTTGAATATTGTATTGTACTTGAATTATATTTATTTTGTGTTTGCTTTAGTTTATTTTCTTAAATATGCTGTCCATATGTTTGTGCTGTCTATTATCCTCTGCAAGCAGATTTTTAAATGGAGCTGGAGAGGCAGGAATGTTCAGAAAAAAATGGAGGACTAAGGTTAAACTGTCATTACATTTCGTCTCATTTCGTACCTTTAAGGGCCGATGACCTAGATGTTGGGCCCCTTTAAACAACAAGCATCATCATCATCGCCAGCAAAAGCATATTACTGTATTATGTTTAAAAAATGAGGCATGTATTCTCCTACAGTAAATGCGAAACTGTAAATTATGAAGCCCTTCCCTTTCTCATGTTTCTTTTCTTAAAATGTGTACAAATGTTATGTTCTTTATTATACATATTAGACCCCCTCGTGTGTGCTTCTACAATTGTAGAGGGCTAACCCTGGTTACCCTCTCCAATTGAAGATCCTCTTCGTGGTGAGGGGGACTAGTAGCTCCTTTCTTGCGATGCCGAATGGAGCCCCATTGGGTAACCGTTCGGTATACAAGGAGGAGGAAGCTAAAGCACCGCCCAACCCTAGGGTGTAATGCGACCCGTGCCGAAGGGGTGCATGGCACATGGGAGATGTGTCTTGAACGGAGCCTTCGAGATGCTTGGCGCCCTCTCGAAGTAAGTAGCCTTACCCAGGTATGCGGGGCTCTGCCTGGGCGGACATATATTTCCCTAGCTACTCGTGGGACTTGAATGAATACGGTAGCCATCCATAAACCGGAGAGCTCTTCTGGGGCCTCCGAGAGAAACACTACAACAACAACCGAAGGGGACTCTTCGGAGATACCCTCGGATAGTTCATCTTCGACAGTTAGAGGGCTCACTCAAGAGGTGGGCAATCTACAGGTCAAGAAGAAGAAGAAGAAGAAGAAGAAGAAGAAGAAGAAACAGCGCTCTGGCGCTGAGAAGAGGAGATATAAGAAGGCCTTAAAGGCCCGGGAGCAGGCCAAAGAGGGCTTAACTCCGGGAGCTGAGGGGCCTTCTAGTACCACGACAGTGACAACTGTAGGGGGATCCAATGGGCACAAGAGGCGGGCCCTGAAAAGGGCTCTGCTTCTAGGGCACAGAGGACCCCACCCACAAAGATGCCAGCGGGGAAACGACTTCTGTCGAGGGCAACCCCAGAAGAAGATCTGCAGACCCGCAAAAAACCCAAGGTGGAATATGCCAGGATAGCTAAAGCTGGGATCAGGATGGCCATAGTACCTGTATGATATCCTGACCAGCAGCTAACCGAGAAACAGGTGGAAGCGGCTATCACCAATCTGATAGACGAGCTTCCGGAGCAGGGGCCCATTAAGCCTCAGTTCCTCGATTGCTATCTGTCGAGAGGTGCGGCCATCATCTTAGCCGAGAACGACGAGACTGTAGCATGGCTTTCCAGTCTTGTTACAGGTATACAACCGTGGGAAGGAGCCAGGCTCACAATTCGTGGTGAGGGGGACTAGTAGCTCCTTTCTTGCGATGCCGAATGGAGCCCCATTGGGTAACCGTCCCCTTCTTTCCTACAAGAGAGTCATGGTCTGGATACTAGGACAACCAAAGGACAATAATGTCCTTCTGGGAAGAATGGCACGCCAGAACCATGGCTTAAATTCCACCAGCTGGAGGGTCTACGACCGCAAGGAGGAGAAGAGAGGTGTTCGACTTGTGGTTAGCATGGACTCCAGAGACGTGGAGAAAGTGGTGCGGTAGAAGATCTTCTGCGGGGTGCATGTGGCTACCTTCACTTTGGTGGAGGGCAAGCGTGACAAGCAGAGGACCAACCCCACCACAGAAAATACCGAGACTAACAGGGGCGAAGAGCAGGAGCCTGGACAGTAACCAGGGCCAGCCAAGCCTCAAGACTCATCGCGGGAGACGGATCAGCACGTTCCGGAGACCGCATAAGGTAAAATATTGCATGAAGGTAAGATGATTACTTTCATACAAGCAAATATACAACATTGTATAGCGGCCTCTAGAGTACTTATTAGAAGTATCCAGAAGGGCGGGTTTTCGGTCGCCCTGATACAAGAACCCTGGATTAGACAGGGGCATATCATGGGACTAAAATGTGCAGGGTTCACTCTATTCAGTGGAATAGCAGAGGAGAAGCCTAGAGCATGTATACTAGTTAAAGATCACAACGCCTGGGCCATACCAGGCTTCATTACTAGAGACCTGGTAGCAGTCCTAGTGAGATATGAAGAGGGCGGACGGCCAAAAGACTTGGTTTTCTGCTCTGCATATTTCCCAGGAGACTCTGAAACTCCACCCCCGCCGGAGGAGTTCAAGAGACTGGTGATATACTGTAGGAAATGAGGATTAAACCTCATAGTAGGATGTGACGCCAATGCTCATCACAGTATTTGGGGAAGCAAATATACAAACCGAAGGGGAGAGCACCTCACAGAATTTCTATGTACAACTGATCTTGAGATCATGAATATTGGTGATACCCCTACCTTCATTAATAATAGGAGTGAGGGGATCATAGATCTTACCCTGGGTTCCATGGGAATCATACAGGAATTTAAAGACTGGAAGGTTTCTTTGGAGCCTTCCTTGTCAGACCATAGACACATTGTGTTTTATATAGAGGGCTCCCTTGAGATCCCGTCTTACAGAAACCCTAGACGAAACGATTGGACGTCTTTTAGGGAGGACGTGAGGAGGGGACTGGAGGGAGGACCCTCAAATATAATTAAAAACAAAGAGGAGCTGGAGCTCAGTGTCAGTTTTCTCACACGGACACTGGTTATCTCTTATGAATTAAACTGCCCTATTGTTAAGTAAAAAAGAGTAACAGGAAGCTGCAAGTGGAATAGTTATCTTGAACACCTGAGGAGAAATACACGAAGGCTCTGGAATAAATACAGGGAACTTCAAGATCAAGAAAGCCTAGATACTTATAAAGAATCACAAAGAAGGTACAAGTAAGAAGTCAAAAAGGCTTCTAGGAAATCTTGGAGACAGTTTTGTGAATCCATTGAAAGTCAACATGAAGCGGCAAGGCTTCATAAAATTTTTACCTTGGATATAAGGGCAAGGCTGGGTTCACTAGAGTCGCCTTCGGGTGGACACACATCCACAGAGAGGGAGACCCTGAACTTACTGCTTGATGCCCACTTTCCAGGTTCGGCAGTCATGAATAGTGAGGTAGAATCGAGCGGATCCTTCAGACCCGATAAAAGTGGCTGGAAGGAAGCCGCAGAGATTGTTACCCCAAGAAGGGTTAAGTGGGCATTAGAATCCTTTGCCCCTTTTAAGCCCAGGGGTGGATGGGATCTTCCCGGCACTTCTTCAGGAAGCGGGGTGGGGTCCTTATACCATACCTGGTCAGAATCTTTAGAGCCTGTCTCACTATGGGGTACGTGTACTCCTTGTGGCGTAAGGCGAAGGTTGTGTATATACCTAAACCCGGAAGGTCTTCATATACTAGACCTAAGGATTATAGACCCATTAGTCTAACGTCTTTTCTACTTAAGACCTTGGAAAGACTGGTGGATAGACATATCAGGGAGAACGTATTAAGGTACTTTCGCCTGCATTCTCATCAACATGCATATCGCTGCAGGGCCGTCAAGTTCTGTTTACCCTCAACGCTGTAATGTTGAGAGCGAATATAGACAGGGGGTGTCCACAGGGAGGAGTATTATCACCAACATTGTGGTGTCTGGTAGTGGATGAACTACTTACCAGGTTAAATGTTGGAGGAATATACGCCCAAGGCTATGCAGATGACATAAGCCTGATGGCGGTAGGAAATTTCCCCAGCACGGTTTCCGAGCTCGTACAGAGCTCTTTACGTAGGGTGGAAAGATGGTGCCACGAGACAGACTTGTCGGTTAATCCCGATAAGACGGAGCTCGTGGTATTTACCACGAGGAGGAGGCTAGACGGACTGTCAGAGCCTTTCCTATTCGGGAAAAAATTAGCTAAGACAACCTCAGTTAAGTACCTAGGGGTAATCCTTGAGGCAAGACTGAGTTGGAAGAAACATATAGATCATAAGGTGGATAAGGCCCGCAAGATTATGTGGGCCTGTCGCAGGGCCGTCGGTAAGACTTGGGGCCTAAGACCTAAGGTGGTCCAGTGGCTCTATATCGCTATTGCACGGCCCACGATCACCTATGCATCTTTAGTCTGGTGGCCAGGCTCGGAGAGTAAAACTGTGACCACCAGGTTAAACAGTGTCCAAAGACTTGCGTGTCTAGGAATAACAGGGGCACTGGATACTACACCATTATGTGCAATTGAAGCCATCCTAGGATTTCCCCCCTTACATTTATATGTTAAGGTAATAGCGGAAATGAGTGCCTATCGCCTCTGGTCACTCGGAGGATGGTCCTTCAAAAACCCGAATAGAGGTCATGCCTCTATTCTTACAAGGCTCCACCAGACTTGCCCTATGACAATGATGATCGGGGATCTGATGAAGCCTAGCTTTAATTTGAATTATAAATTTACAGTGGTTATACCCACAAGGGAGGAGTGGGCCGCGGATGCTGGGGCCCATCTTAAGTCTGCGGGCTGTACATGGTACACAGATGGCTCGCGGCCGGAGACGGGCACAGGCGCTGGGGTCTGGGGCCTAAGACAAAGCTCTCCCTTCGTATGGGTTAATATGCTACTGTTTTCCAGGCTGAAGTATACGCAATACTAGCCTGTGCTGTATATATATGGAATATGCCTGGACACAGAAGATGCATCACTATCTGCAGTGATAGCCAGGCAGCATTAAAAGCACTATGTGCAGTTAAAACAACATCAAAATTGGTATGGGAATGCCAAAGTATGTTAGATCAGCTGTGTGAATTTAGCTCAGTTACCCTATTATGGGTCCCTGGGCACACAGGTATCAGTGGAAATGAAGATGCTGACAAACTAGCGAAACAAGGCTCAAAAGGTTCTTTCACAGGACCAGAGCCCTTCCTGGGAGTTTCACTCCGAAGTGTGAGACAGGTAATATCCCAGAGGAAAAACCACTCTCACTTAGATATTTGGAAGTGGTTAACTATAGCAAGGCAGGAACGTGAACTTATCAAAGGGCCTAGCCAAAGTTATAAAAAGGTCCTAATGAATTTGAATAGGACCAGAATGAGAATGGTACTTGGACTGTTAACAGGCCACAATACCTTACAGAGACATCTACACATCATGAAAATCACCCAGGATCCGATGTGTAGAAGATGCGGTAAGGAGGAGGAGACCTCCGCGCATGTGTTGTGTCAGTGCGAGGCTCTTGCAAGCACCAGACATCGATACCTTGGCTCACATTTTGTGAGCCTGGAAGACATCAGGAATGCCAATATCCGGACACTAGTATCCTTTATAGGAGAACTAGGGCTGGACTAGGCAAACCTGTTTAAGGGGCACAAAGGGTCTTCATAGACCTACGTGTGGAGCTCTGCGAAGACAGGGCTCACCCATTTCTTATCTATCTATCTATCTATCTATCTATACATATTAGAACAATCCAACACATATACACACACACACACACACACACACACACACACACACACAAACCGCAAAACACCTGAAAGCTGTTTATTCTTATTGTGAAAACATAATACAAAAAATATAAACTTACAATGAGGAAAGAAGTAGCAACAGTATCGATTGTTCAGTAATGTCGTATACATGTTCCACATGATGATATATCCAGACTACTACCTAGTTTAATTGCTCTAAACTATGGGAAACATAAACAGATTATCTGCTCCACCAAGTCGTAAAATTATGTTTCTCTTTTGAAAATACGTACAGATGTGGTGTTCTGTACCTTACGTATTAGAAAAATCCAACACAAAACACCTAAAGGCTGACTAAATACTATTTCTTAATATTACGATCATGAAAAAAATACTGTATAAAAGGTAAAAACATATAAAAAGAGGAGAAACAAATAGCAACAACGTAATTTGTAAGTGTTTTTAACTAGTTGCTCTAACTGTAAAATGCAATATGGCAACGCATAGCACAGTACACTGTACTACTTAAAGTAATCAGGTATCTTTGTTTGGTTATTACACTTAAGATGTGCGGACACATTTTGCATTTGACGACACATTCATTTTAGCGCCTCATTGTTGTCATTTGTATTTAACTTTTCTTCAAAAATAAATGGTTGTGAACTTCTCTGTGCACTGAGAGTTTCAGTTAGTGACGCCACAGCAAACTGTCCTTCATTCGCTGAGACGCACACAGCAAGATTGTCGTCTACCTCGGCAAAGTCCTCTATTTCACAAATTGACAAAGATGGTCCAAGTTCTTGCACTAATCGCACCAAAGGAATGTCCTCATCATCAGCACCATCAGCTGCTGCTGAAAACGTGTTTTCCTCGCAGTGGGATGGTGAAGAAAGATCTGTGAAACCTGCATGTTTGAAACAATCGGCAATAGTCCTTTGCATGACATTTTTCCATGCTTGCAATATTATTAAAATTGCATCAAGAACATTAAAAACTGTTTCTTCACCTTCTTCAATTTTCTGTACCACATTCATCACTTGGAGTTTCTTGTACTGCATTTTAAGAGATTTTGTATGTAAATGAAATATAGTCATCGCGCAGGGGTACTTGAGAAGGCTTCAAAGAAAGCGGGAATTTTTGGTTCATCCTTTCATTCGTGAAAAATCGTTCATGTTCAGCTTATGTATCAGTCCGGCTATGGCTACCGAGAAATTTTCAATGTTGAATGCGTAAGCTTTGACTTACCCCAGTTCACTTGATACTTTAGTACATGAAAAGTAGATAGGGCTGTACTGTCCTACTCTCATCCACAAATTCAGTGGCAGTTGGGATCTGCCGTTATTACTCTAATCGCCTCATCCATTTAAATTAGCTAGGAACTATGTCATAGAACTGCTTTGTTTCTGATGTAAACGACTTAAGTAAATTGAAAAATTGTGGTGTGTTTCTTTTGTATACAGTGGTGATAAATCGTATTAAATTTATAAATAAACTCTGGTGTGAAAGTGCATTATCTATAACTTTCGTTATGTAATATTTATCGATAGGACCACTAATAACATAAATATTTGAGAAATAAGTTTTAGGCCTTCTCCTATATTACCATTTTACTGATATACAAGTATCAACCTTACTGAATTCTGAGCAATGTACAGACAAAACTCCTATTATATATATATATGGATATGCTCTACGATTAAACACCCAATAGCAGAAAGATATTAAACACTTGTACACACAGTTTAATGTATGAAAGGTACCTACCACTCGTATCAACTTGTTTGGCTACAGCTTCGCATGCCTTTTACCGAGCGTTCTTTTGGGAGTATTCTGTTAAACTATAGTAAACTATATGGTTTTTAAATCAACTTGTTTGAAACGTTTACAAACTATAGTTGAGTAAACAAGGGCACTTTTTCACTGCTTCTAGGAGTTGTATGTATACACAACTCCTAATCACAATCTGATATAATAAAATTGAATTATACAAGTGGTGAATTATAAAAAATAGCAGGAGCGTCTGACTCAAGTCGGGCCACACAACTTTGTCAGTCGTTTGTGACTTGGTCGTTCATGAGTTGATCGACGAGTGTGGTGCAGTCGCGCAGGTGGACGAGAACTGCACAGTTAACAGGAAGTCCGACTGTGAAACGACTCCCATCCAACACTCATGTGACTTTTTTAAGTCTCATCGCAGTTGTATTGCACCGGTGGACGAAAGGCCTTCGACATTTTCCTCACCCGAATACTGTTCACCTTTAAATTTCAGTGTCGTATCTGGGGTCATATTGTAAAACAAGCCAGTTTCATCTGCATTGAATACATCATCAGGCTTGTAAGCTTCACACAAAGAGGCCATTTCTTAGGAAACCACTCATCTGTTACACCATCAGGTACATCGCCACCTTCGCCACAAATTTTCCCAGCGACAATGTCGTGTCAAGCAGGGAAATGTTGAATCCAAGAGGAAAAACAATTGAAGTTCTGATTGCCCAACTGACAAGCAACTTAATTCGCTTTCGCTTGAAGAATAGGCCCATTGATCATTACATTATTTGTTCTTTGCTACTCGAACCATATAGGTAAAGATCCTCAAAATCTTTGTGGTTGGCCCGCTTGATTTTTAAAGAATGTTGTTCTAAAAGAGACTATTTTCTCTCTGTCCTTCCAAATTGCAGAAACCATCAAGTGTGATACACCCAACTTCTTCGCAATGTGGACGTTTGTTTCTCCCTTTTTTATTCACCATATTATATGTGGCTTTTCTTCAATATTAAACACTTTCCTTTTGCAACATCTTCTCGATTTAACTACCGTACGGTGAGTTTCTCACATCGGTTGACAGGCAGGCGCGCCCAGCTTATCTGTCTCGCGTTGACTCACTGAGGTTTGTGATACAAGATGTCGGATGTCAAAAAGCACGTGAGTTTGTTTCCAAACAAGAGCACGTGGAATTTTTCAAATTGCCGCCACCACATTTCAACTAAAGATGGCAGCATGGTGCTCTCTTGATTAAAGATGGCGGATGACAGCTAACGGAACTTTTCATATTGTCCGCTACTACATGCTTGAGGTAGCACCCATAAAGAGGGCAGCACGGTGTTCTGTTGATTAAATATGGCGGATGACAGCTGACGAAATTGCCCGCAAGATAGCAGCACGGTGCTCTGTTGATTGAAGATGGCGTATGACAGCCGTCAAAAAAGCACGTGGGTTTGTTTCCAAACAAGAGAATGTGGAATTTGCCGTCACCACATTTCAACTAAAGAGTGCAGCACTGAGGTTTGTGATGCAAGATGGCGGATGTCAAAAAGCATGTGAGTTTGTTTCCATACAAGAGTACGTGGAATTTTTCAAATTGCCGCCACCGCATTTCAAAGGTATGTAGCTAAAAAGTGCAGCACGGTGCTCTCTTGAATAAAGATGGCTGCTGTCACGTGAAATTGTCTGCCACCACATTTCAAAGGTATCTAGCTAAAGAGTGCAGCACGGTGCTCTCTCGATTAAAGATGGCTGCTCTCAAAAGCATTTGCAAAATATCCGCCACCACATTTCAAAGATATGTAGCTAAAGAGGGCAGCACGGTGCTCTGTTGATTAAAGATGGCGGATGACAGCTGTCATAAAAGCACGTGGGTTTGTTTCCAAACAAATCTCGCGCTGGTAAGGTTACGTTGGCAGCACTAAGGTTTAGGCCCGTTAAGATGGCAGCACTGACGTTAGCGATGCGTTGTTGTCTGTCAAAAAGCACGTGGCTGTCAAAAAAGCAAGTGGATTTGTTTACCGTTTCAAATCTCGTGCTAGTTAGGTTAAGTTGGCAGCACTGAGGTTTAGGCCCGTCAAGATGGCAGCAGTGAGGTTAGAAATGCGTTGTTGTCTGTCAAAAAGCACGTGGCTGTCAAAATAAGCACGTGGCTTTGTTTACCAATTCAAATTTCGCGCTAGTAAGGTTAAGTTGGCAGCATTGGAAGAGGCCCCTGGCTGCGGAGGAGCGGGCCCCTGAGAAGGCCTCCCGGGGGCGGCGGAGGATGAGGCCCCTGGGAGCCGGAGGAGGAGGAGGCCGCAGAACTGTCCAATTATACTACTTATGGCCGATACCAGTTCAGTCATGATGTTAAGCGGGACAGATCATTAATGGAATTCTGGAGCATGTAACTCAAAATGTGACGTTATGTAGCTCCATATTCAGTATTATTATATTGTTCCTTGCCCCTTAGTAAAATGATCATTACCATAGTAATAAGCATACCTATTGTTGGTTTGTGATTGTTCTCTACAACACATGTTGATCGTCAGCAGGCTAGCAGCATACAAACGGACATTTTTCGTTATAGACTGATAATACTACAGCTTTCATTCCACAAAGCCTCTGTGAATGAAGATAGCTCCGCGGCTCTTACACAGATAGCATTAACAATTTGGCCGTGGCCTCCCTTTGGCGGTGGTTTTAAGAAAAAAGACAACTACTGAGATACTGTCGTGATTGTAATTTTTTCCACCATGACTAATTCCGTAATGAAGCTGATATCTCTTACATCAGACTAATGATACACAGACATTAGGTTTTCAAGAACTCTGTCACCTATTCGTAAGATGTATGTTGGGGAGTGCAACAAGTGGGATTCTGGTTGAGATGAAAGTGTAAGAAATAACTCGATGTTTCCCAGTTGGCTCTGAAGTTCTGTATCGACTTTCACGGCCCAGTTTAACAGGCCTAAGGTTGGAACAGAACTTCAACTATTAGCTTCGTCTGTTTGGCTGTTATTTGTTTCTATATTACTTCTTATGGACAGATCCTCATCCGACAAACACCACACATTCAGAGGAGAGCAATAAAATTGTTATGTACGAACTCACGTCCCCATAGGTCGTTTGAAAATGTCTCTATCAAAGGCAACTTGCTTATGATAGCGCTGTTGTGTCACACAGCGACCTGCATCTTTGCGACAAGAGCAGACATATCCAAGGACTGTGAACAGCTTATCAATGTACAACTGTAGTAACTAGGGTTTGTATCCTCCGAAAACGTAATATTTCTTTCCCCTTCCGTTTTGATGACTGTTTGGAGTTAAGCACGAATTAGCACGAATATTTCTGAGAATATTCGGGCTGATTTTCCAGGGCTTATTAAATCAAATTCTACCAGTTTTTATTGTCTTTATCACATTTAGGTTATTTCAGTTGTTTAAGATCACATTTTTGTTATGTTTTTCTCAGAGAAATGTACTGTACTTTGAAGGTGATGTCCGATGTTGCTTATGTAAATTTATTTGTGTTATTGTGACGAAACTTGAAGGCCTGGCTTCAAAGTTGAACAGTTGACGCTTATTGTATCTCTTCTGAATTAACACTAGTTTTAGAGTAATTTCCTTCAGATTAAGACTTGCAGTGTGGGTATTTATACGTCCACTGGTATGTCGCCCACAGGGGCTTACCTTCTTACCTGTCTTATGATTACTCCACACCAAAATCAATAAACAATATTAAAGAAACAAAGTTAATAAACAATGTTAATGAAAACATTTCTCAACATGTTAATAAACTTTTGTTAAACTTCAACATTGTGTCCACACCCAAATAGCTGCTTGTGAGGTACCAGTTGATAGGGCCAGGAAGAAGAAAACACCTACAGCTGCAGCTTTCATTATTTTAGTGAATACAATCAGAGAAAATGGCAGACGCCAAGTGTTGCAAACGACGAAACAACATATCGGGCGCACATAACAAAGTTCAGTTCCATAGGCGCAAAAATACAATTTTAAAACAAGTCAGATGGAGGACCACATTGCCCCAAACGAGCAGACACAAACACATTACTCAAAAGGTGATTCAAATATTTATTACACATGAATAAAACACTGCATATTTACACATATGTACAACAAATTCAGAGGTACACCAAAACCCGTGTACTGCTGCTGGTCACCATGTTCAGTGTCTGTCTGTATAATACAAAACGCAGCAGCACAGTGCCAACTGTAACAAACGAAATGCAGCAGAACCAACACAAAAGCCGCAACATATTTCCCCCTTTGAGGGATCTCAACACTCAAAATCAAAGTCAAGTGCTTATGTTCATCACAGATAAATGAATATTTAAAAAAACTTGAGATACAACACATACAAATATACAACTACACAACACCCTTGGACAATGGACACAATTTCACTATGGCACGGCGCAAAAGACCAGTTTTAGTCTTTACACTGACCACACGAGTAATATTGTCGCAACCAGGATGCAGCTCCTGGATTATACCAGTCTTTCAAACCAAAGGAGGAAGGTTATCCTGCCTTAGAAGCACCAAATCGCCGCACAGTTGGAGGCCACTTCATTACGGAAGACCATGTACGTCTTTGTTGAAGTGATTGTATGTACTCCTTTGACCACCTCTGCCAAAAATCGTGATATAGCTGTTGCACCAAATTCCATTTAGTTAGACAGGAGCGGGAGCTGTTGGATATGTCTGCAGAGGGGATAGAGGTCAATCGTCACCCTATAAGAAAATATCCAGGTGTAAAATAGCATCAGTCATTGGGGCCATCAGTCATTGAATACAGAGGTCTCGAGTTCAACACAGACTCAATTTGATACAAAAGAGTACTCAGCTCTTCAAAATAAAAATGCAATTTCCTAGGGTCCGCTTTCAAAGTGATTTTGTGGACTTTATTCCAGCCTCCCAAAGCCCACCGAAATGAGGACTGGAGAGTGGAATAAACTTCCAATTCACATTCAAATTAGACGAATATTGTTCTATTTCAGTAGAGCTATCCTTAATAAATCTTAATAACTCATTGTTGGCTACAACAAAATGTATTCCATTATCATCCAAGATGAGATTTGGAAATCCTCTACGCGCCGTGAACCTCTTAAATTAGGCGAGGAAGTCCTGAGTCATTATACTCTTCACCGTTTCAAGATGTATTGCCTTAGTGCCAAGACAAACAAAGAGAGCAATGCACGCTTTAAACTTTATCTTACTCCTCGGGTTATCAACTTTTATGATGACTTGGCACGAGGGTAACTGACCCATTATGTGAGTGGTATGTTGAGGTTTGCTCCTGACGCACTTGTAACATGAACAGATCACACTACGAACAACTGTCTTCCAACGTGGAATCCAAAATCTGTTATGCAAGGAAAAGAATACAACCTGAGGACCGGAATGCAATAGCATCTCATGTTCATGTTTAACAATCAATTTAGTAAGAAAATGTTTCGGAGGAAGAATGGTAGGGTGTTTTTCATTATATTCCAACTGCGAATTCATGTGTCGAGCACCGACTCTCAATAACCCGTAATCATCGAGGAACGGATTCAAAGTTTTCAAATAGCTCGAAGAGGCAACTATACTATTAGACCTCAAGTCATGCAGTTCCTTCCCATATTCACCAGCTTGCATTAGACTTATTATTTTAATTTCACTAATCCTCAGTTCTTCAGGGGTGAGTGTACCAATGATACGAGCATCCTTAGTGGAGCGAATATCGGTAATACATATCAGAACATAGCTCTAAACTCGTTTGAGAAAGGACGAAAATATCTCTAACTCAGGTGGGTCCACATTAACTAGCAGGACTCCCAAAGAGGGTTTCGATTCTGCATTCACAGCAGATGGTGTATTACTGGCAATAAAATCAGGGTACACTGGGGACAATTCGTATAACCAGGAGCGACCATGCCACCATACAATAAGAGAAAATATTTGTGAGGGTAAAACACCTCGAGACAATTGGTACTGCGGGTAGGTACATGTCTCCAATTTGAGACTGAAGTGAGCGATTGAATTTCAGAAACTCTGTTAGCAACAAAGGTTTTCCAACAATTGGCGGATTTCTGTAACCTACTCAGACTATCGTGCTGTCAGTCCAGCAGTATGTGGAGAAAGGAATGTGCAATTTCAGCGATTCAGTGACATTACTCATAAGGCGAGAAAGCAACAGAGCAGCACAAAGCTCTAAACGGGCAATGGACCTCTGTTTTAATAGAGCAAATCTCGATTTAGAAGTCAACAGGATCATTGATACCTCATCATTATCAGATACTGTCCTAACATATACACACGCACCATAGGCAGATTCTGAAGCGTCAGAAAAGCCACAGATTTGAATAACCTTATTCTTAGCAAAGGGCATTACATTTCTTTGCATTCTGAGTTCATTAAGCAGATAGCATTCCAGATTTCAATAACTTCAGATGAAGGTTCTAACGCATCAAACCAATCAATTTTCAGCTGCCAAAGAGATTGCAGGATAAGTATGCACTTAAACACGGCACATCCTAACAATCCAAGGGGATCAAATATGGAAGCAATGATAGTGAGAATGCTTCTCTTAGTGATTTAAATCAATCAGTCACTACTGACCTGCATTTAGGGCAGTCGCCCAGGTGGCAGAGTCCCTATCTGTTGTTTTCCTAGCCTTTTCCTAAATGACTGCAAAGAAATTAAAATTTATTGAACATTTCCTTGGTAAGTTATACCAATCCCTAACTTCCCTTCCTATAAACGAATATTTGCCCCAATTTGTCCTCTTGAATTCCAACTTTATCTTCATATTGTGATCTTTCCTACTTTTAAAGACACAACTCAAACTCATTCGTCTACTGATGTCCTCCCACGCCATCTCTCCACTGACAGCTCGGAACACACCACTTAATCGAGCAGCTCGTCTCCTTTCTCCCAAGTCTTCCCAGCCCAAATTTTGCAACATTTATGTAACGCTACTCTTTTGTCGGAAATCGTCCAGAACAAATCGAGCTGCTTTTCTTTGGATTTTTTCCAGTTCTTGAATCAAGTAATCCTGGTGAAGGTCCCATACACTGGAACCATACTCTAGTTGGGGTCTCACCAGAGACAAATATGCTCTCTCCTTTACATCCTTACTACAACCCCTAAATACCTCATAGCCATGTGCAGAGATCTGTACCCTTTATTTACAATCATGTTTATGTGATTACCCCTATGAAGATCTTTCCCTATATTAATACCTAGGTACTTACAATGATCCCCAAAAGGAACTTTCACCACATCAACGCAGTAATTAAAACTAAGAGGACTTTTCCTATTTGTGAAAGTCACAAACTGAATTTTATCTCCGCTTATCATCATACCATTTCCTACCGTCCATCTCACAACATTATCGAGACAATCTTGTAACTTATTTATTACTCTGTACAGAATAACATCATCTGCTAAACGCCTTATCTCTGATTCCACTTCTTTACACATATCATTGATATATATAAGAAAACATAAAGGTCCAATAATACTGCTTTGAGGAATTCCCCTCTTAATTTTTACAGGGACAGATAAAGCTTCACCTACTCTAATTCTCTGAGTTAAATTTTCTGAAAACAGAGCCACCCAATCAGTCACTCTTTTGTCAAGTCCAATTGCATTAATTTTTACCAGTAGTCTACCATCATCTAACCTATCAAATCAATATCAATAATCGATAATCAATAATCAATACTGATCTGCATTTAGGGCAGTCGCCCAGGTGGCAGAGTCCCTATCTGTTGCTTTCCTAGCCTTTTCCTAAACGATTTCAAAGAAATTGGAAATTTATTGAACATCTCCCTTGGTAAGTTATTCCAATCCCTAACTCCCCTTCCTATAAATGAATATTTCCCCAGTTTGTCCTCTTGAATTCCATCTTTATCTTCATATTGTGATCTTTCCTACTTTTATAAACGCCATTCAAATTTATTCGTCTACTGATGTCATTCCACGCCATCTCTCCGCCGACAGCTCGGAACATACCACTTAGTCGAGCAGCTCTTCTTCTTTCTCTCAATTCTTCCCAACCCAAACATTGCAACATTTTTGTAACGCTACTCTTTTGTCGGAAATCACCCAGAACAAATCGAGCTGCTTTTTTTGGATTTTTTCCAGTTCTTGAATCAGGTAATCCTGGTGAGGGTCCCATACACTGGAACCATACTCTAGTTGGGGTCTTACCAGAGACTTATATGCACTCTCCTTTACATCCTTACTACAACCCCTAAACACCCTCATAACCATGTGCAGAGATCTGTACCCTTTATTTACAATCACATTTATGTGATTACCCCAATGAAGATCTTTCCTTATATCAACACCTAGATACTTACAATGATCCCCAAAAGGAACTTTCACCACATCAACGCAGTAATTAAAACTAAGAGGACTTTTCCTATTTGTGAAGGTCACAAACTGAATTTTATCTCCGCTTATCATCATACCATTTCCTACCGTCCATCTCACAACATTATCGAGACAATCTTGTAACTTATTTATTACTCTGTACAGAATAACATCATCTGCTAAACGCCTTATCTCTGATTCCACTTCTTTACACATATCATTGATATATATAAGAAAACATAAAGGTCCAATAATACTGCTTTGAGGAATTCCCCTCTTAATTTTTACAGGGACAGATAAAGCTTCACCTACTCTAATTCTCTGAGTTAAATTTTCTGAAAACAGAGCCACCCAATCAGTCACTCTTTTGTCAAGTCCAATTGCATTAATTTTTACAAGTAGTCTACCATCATCTAACCTATCAAATCAATATCAATAATCGATAATCTATAATCAATACTGATCTGCATTTAGGGCAGTCGCCCAGGTGGCAGAGTCCCTATCTGTTGCTTTCCTAGCCTTTTCCTAAACGATTTCAAAGAAATTGGAAATTTATTGAACATCTCCCTTGGTAAGTTATTCCAATCCCTAACTCCCCTTCCTATAAATGAATATTTCCCCAGTTTGTCCTCTTGAATTCCATCTTTATCTTCATATTGTGATCTTTCCTACTTTTATAAACGCCATTCAAATTTATTCGTCTACTGATGTCATTCCACGCCATCTCTCCGCCGACAGCTCGGAACATACCACTTAGTCGAGCAGCTCTTCTTCTTTCTCTCAATTCTTCCCAACCCAAACATTGCAACATTTTTGTAACGCTACTCTTTTGTCGGAAATCACCCAGAACAAATCGAGCTGCTTTTTTTGGATTTTTTCCAGTTCTTGAATCAGGTAATCCTGGTGAGGGTCCCATACACTGGAACCATACTCTAGTTGGGGTCTTACCAGAGACTTATATGCACTCTCCTTTACATCCTTACTACAACCCCTAAACACCCTCATAACCATGTGCAGAGATCTGTACCCTTTATTTACAATCACATTTATGTGATTACCCCAATGAAGATCTTTCCTTATATTAACACCTAGATACTTACAATGATCCCCAAAAGGAACTTTCAGCCCATCAACGCAGTAATTAAAACTGAGAGGACTTTTCCTATTTGTGAAACTCACAACCTGACTTTTAACCCCGTTTATCAACATACCATTGCCTGCTGTCCATCTCACAATATTTTCGAAGTCACGTTGCAGTTGCTCACAATCTTGTAACTTATTTATCACTCTATAGAGAATAACATCATCCGCAAAAAGCCTCACCTCCGATTCCACTCCTTTACTCATATCATTTATATATATATAAGAAAACATAAAGGTCCGATGATACTGCCTTGAGGAATTCCCCTCTTAATTATTACAGGCTCAGATAAAGCTTCACCTACTCTAATTCTCTGAGATCTATTTTCTAGAAATATAGCAACCCATTCAGTCACTCTTTTGTCTAGTCCAATTGCACTCACTTTTGCCAGTAGTCTCCCATGATCCACCCTATCAAATGCTTTAGACAGGTCAATCGCGATACAGTCCATTTGACCTCCAGAATCCAAGATATCTGCTATATCTTGCTGGAATACTACAAGTTGAGCTTCAGTGGAATAACCTTTCCTAAACCCGAACTGCCTTCTATCCAACCAGTTATTAATTTCACAAACATGTCTAATATAATCAGAAAGAATGCCTTCCTAAAGCTTACATACAATGCATGTCAAACTTACTGGCCTGTAATTTTCAGCTTTATGTCTATCACCCTTTCCTTTATACACAGGGGCTACTATAGCAACTCTCCATTCATCTGGTATAGCTCCTCCGACCAAACAATAATCAAATAAGTACTTCAGATATGGTACCATATCCCAACCCATTGTCTTTAGTATATCCCCAGAAATCTGATCAATTCCAGCCGCTTTTCTAATTTTCAACTTTTGTATGTTATTGTAAATGTCATTGTTATCATATGTAAATTTTATTACTTCTTTGGCCTTAGTGTCCTCCTCTATCTCGACATCATTCTTGTGACCAACAATCTTTACATACTGCTGACTGAATACTTCTGCCTTTTGAAGATCCTCACATACACACTCCCCTTGTTCATTAATTATTCCAGGAATGTCCTTCTTGCAACCTGTTTCTGCCTTAAAATACCTATACATACACTTCCATTTTTCACTAAAATTTGTATGACTGCCAATTATGCTTGCCATCATGTTATCCTTAGCTGCCTTCTTTGCTAGATTCAATTTTCTAGAAAGTTCCTGCAATTTCTCCTTACTTCCACAGCTATTTCTAACTCTATTTCTTTCCAGTCTGCACCTCCTTCTTAGTGTCTTTATTTCTCTATTATAATAAGGTGGGTCTTTACCATTCCTTACCACCCTTAAAGGTACAAAACTGTTTTCGCATTCCTCAACAATTTCTTTAAACCCATCCCAGAGTCTGTTTACATTTTTATTTACCGTTTTCCACCGATGATAGTTACTTTTTAGAAACTGCCTCATGCCTGCTTTATCAGCCATATGGTACTGCCTAACAGTCCTACTTTTAAGACCTTCATGTCTATTACATTTATTTTGAATTACTACAAAAACAGCTTCATGATCACTAATACCATCTATTACTTCAGTTTCCCTATAGAGCTCGTCTGGTTTTATCAGCACGACATCCAGGATATTTTCCCTCTGGTTGGTTCCATCACTTTCTGAATCAGCTGTCCTTCCCATATTAACTTATTTGCCATTTGTTGGGCATGCTTCCTGTCGTTCGCATTTCCTTCCCAATTGACATCTGGCAAATTCAGATCTCCCGCTACAATCACATTTTTTTCCATATCGTTTCCCACATAGCCGACTATCATATCAAATAATTCCGAATCCGCGTCAGTGCTACCCTTTCCTGATCTGTACACTCCAAATATATCAAGTTGCCTATTATCTTTAGAAATGAGCCTTACACCTAGAATTTCATGTGTCTCATCTTTAACTATTTCGTAGCTTACAAATTCTTCTTTCACCAGAATGAACACTCCCCCTCCCAGCATTCCTTTCCTATCCCTACGATACACACTCCAGTGCCTTGAGAAATTTTCTGCATCCATTATATCATTTCTCAGCCATGATTCAAATCCTATTACAATATCTGGTAAATATACATCTGTTAAATTACTTAATTCTATTCCTTTCTTTACAATACTTCTACAGTTCAACACTAACAATTTTATGTCATCCCTACTTGATTTCCAGGTCCCTGCTCCCTTATCACCGCTCCCCGGGCCATCCCGTTTCCCTGAATGTACCTCCCTATTACCCTTCCAAAAAATTTCCTAACTTATACGTACCACTACGGTTTAAGTGAAGGCCATGAATGAATTAGACAGGTCAATCGCGATACATTCCAATTGACCTCCTGAATCCAGGATATCTGCTATATCTTGCTGGAATCCTACAAGTTGGACTTGAGTGGAATAACCTTTCCTAAACCCAAACTGCCTTCTATCAAGCCAGTTGTTAATTTCGCAAACATGTCTCATATAATCAGAAAGAATGCCTTCCTAAAGCTTACCTACAATGCATGTCAAACTGACTGGCCTGTAATTTTCAGCTTTATGTCTATCACCCTTTCCTTTATATACAGGGGCTACTATGGCAACTCGCCATTCATTTGGTATAACTCCTTCAACCAAACAATAATCAAATAAGTACTTCAGATATGGTACTATATCCTAACCCATTGTCTTTAGTATATCCCCAGAAATCTTATCAATTCCAGCTGCTTTTCTAGTTTGCAACTTTTGTATCTTATTGTAAATGTCATTGCTATCATAGGTAAATTTTAATACTTCTTTAGTAGTAGCCACTTCCTCTATCTGGACATTATCCTTGTAACCAACAATCTTTACATACTGCTGACTGAATACTTCTGCCTTTTGAAGATCCTCGCATACACACTCCCCTTGTTCTTTAATGATTCCTCGAATGTCCTTCTTTGAACCTGTTTCTGCCTTAAGGTTCCTATACATACCATTCCATTTTCACTAAAACTTGTATGACCACCAATTATGCTTGGCATCATGTTATCCTTAGCTGACTTCTTTGCTAGATTAAATTTCCTATTAAGTACCTTCAATTTCTCCTTTCTTCCACAGCCATTTCTAACTCTATTTATATCCAACCTGCACCTCCTTCTTAGTCTTTAATTCCCTGTTATAATATAGTGGATTTTTACCATTCCTTACCACCATTAGAGGTACAAACCTGTTTTCACATTCCTCAACAACTGCTTAAAACCCATTCCAGGGTCTGTTTACATTTTTATTTTACGTTTTCCACCGATCATAGTTACTTATTAAAACTCCCTCATGCCTGTTTTATCACCCAAATGGTACTGCCTAATAGTCCTAATTTTAATATCTTCCTTTGTTTTACATTGTTTAATTACCACAAAAACAGCTTCGTGATCACTAATACCATCTATTACTTCGGTTTCTCTATAGAGCCCATCTGGTTTTGCCAGCACCACATCCAGAATATTCTCCACTCTAGTTGGTTCCATCACTTTCTGAATCAGGTGCCTTTCCAATATTAACTTATTTGCCATTTGCTGGTCGTGCTTCCTGTCGTTCGCATTACCTTCCCAATTGATATTTGGTAAAATGAGGTCACCCGCTATAATCGCGTTCCTTTCCGTATCATTTCCCACATAGCTGATTATCTTATCAAATAATTCTGAATCAGCATCTGCACTTCCCTTTCATGGTCCGTACACTCCAAAGACATCAAGTTGCCTATTATCTTTAGAGATGAGCTTTACCCTAGAATGTCATGTTTGTCATCTTTAGCTTTTTCGTAGCTTACAGATTCTTCTTTCGCCAGTATGAATACTCCCCCTCCTACCATTCCTATCCTATCTCTACGATACACCCTCTAATACCGTTGGAAAGTTTCTGCATCCATTATATCATTTCTCAGCCATGATTCAACTCCTATTACAATATCTGGTAAGTATATATCTATTAACTTACTCAATTCTATTCCTTTCTTTGCAATACTTTTACAGTTGAGCATTAACATTTTTATGTCATCCCTACTTGATTTCCAGTTCCCTGTTCCCTTACCACCGCTGCCTAGGCCACCCTGTTTCCCTGAATGTACCTCCCTATGACCCTTCTAAACAAATTTCCTAACTTATACGTACCACTGCGGTTTAAGTGAAGGCTATCTGAGCACAGAACTCTAGCTCCTACCCACCCATTGGGATCTAGATCTCTCACTCCCAGTTTCCCACATACCCAGTCCATAGTCTCATTTAAATCCGCAATCACCTTCCAGTCAGTATTGTCCCCTTCAAATTTGGCCTACAATAAGTATTTTTGTGCATGCAAGCACAAGGCTATTATTTCTTTAGCACGGGCGATATTCTTCCTATCCTGGTTTGTGGAGACGTGCTCGCCTGTATAGAACCGGTTCCTACCAGCGGGGAGCGGAGATTGGATTTTTATAGACCAGTCTGCTGTATCATGTGACCTACTGGGAGCAGCCAAGGTCACCCCGATCTAAATCGCGCATGCGAGTGTATTCAAATGAGAGTACTTTCGAGAATTGTAATGGCCTATCAGGTGTAAGACGACGACCCATTACGAGTCGATGTGGTGACACACCCTCCTTGAGAAATGCTTAAATACCACAATTTTCAGAAGAATCTCTCTCTTTATTAACTTTTCTTACGCTATTACTTACTTGCTGAATTATTCGCGCTGTGCTAGGATTTTACGACGCAGACACTATGTCACTGGACTTAGAAATATTTCTACTTGGCAGTGCAAATCAACTAACTTCTTCAAGTGTGGAGCACATTAGTCAACGAATCTAGCAGATTTTCCCAGGCTAAGTTGCGTGTTATTCATCTTCAAAACTCAACGCGAGTGTGTGCAGAATATCTTCTAAAATTTCTTGTCAGTTTCAGCCTCTGCTGTGTTAGAAGAAAGAAGAGGATCGCCACGTGGTTATTGGAGTTCGTCAAGATGTTTCAACAATTTGAAGAGGAGACCTACTATAATTCTGCATTGAACTTCACGGCTGCAATGGTGTATTAAAATGTAGGCGACATCTAACATGGGGAGATAACGACGGAAGCAGATAACCAACAGCATGTGATCCAGAAATTCCAGATCATCGGCAGAGATCCAGTTTCATCATACATTTAAGAACACTTTTCTAATATTTTATCTGTTCATCTTTGTAGAAATAATGCTTACTTATTCATTAGTGGTAGTATTTCTTCTAGCTTTGCAGTAGTCTTTAATATTTTAATCCTTCTTTCACATGGGAAATGGTAGTGTTGCCATTATGTATGAGTGATTATTGGTCTCTATTAGAATAGCTAGAACGTGCGCCTGTCTACTACGATTTCTCTAAATGTCCCGTTTAGTAGCCCAGTATTATTTAACAAGCATTGTCCTCATCGATAACTAATAATTTGATTGTGAAAATATTTTAATGTGGACGCCATGTGGGACAGATTTACGGCATGTTTGTTACGAGGGATTTCTATATAAAAAAATTCTAGTTGGATTTAAGGCCTGTTAGTGTCATCTGGCTTATTGTCGAACGCTTGTTTACGTAAATTTAATATATAGCACATCTAATAATAATAATAATAATAATAATAATAATAATAATAATAATAATAATAATAATAATAATAATACCGGGCGATTTGGCCGTGCGCGTAGAGGCGCGCGGCTGTGAGCTCGCATCCGGGAGATAGTAGGTTCGAATCCCACTATCGGCAGCCCTGAAGATGGTTTTCCGTGGTTTCCCATTTTCACACCAGGCAAATGCTGGAGCTGTACCTTAATTAAGGCCACGGCCGCTTCCCTCCAACTCCTAGGCCTTTCCTATCCCATCGTAGCCAGAAGACCTATCTGTGTCGGTGCGACGTAAAGCCCCTTGCAAAAAAAGAAAATAATAATAATAATAATAATAATAATAATAATAATAATAATAATAATAATAATAATAATAATTGTCCCGGGCGGTACTCCTCCACAACGCAAATTCAAATATTGCGCCAGTTGAAACTCCTCTACAGGAGAACGCCTGTACTTTAACAAACTATATTAATCCAATGGTTTCTCGAAAGATGTCACCACAGTAAATTTGGTAATTTTGAAGTGTCTGAACGGTGTCTATTTCGACTTGTGTTTGTTTCCTCTGGATCAAGAAGTTTGGGAAGTTTGGAGGTTCCCTAACAGATGTCTCTACAAAAACTATAATAACGCACTCTGGTGTAAAGGAATGAACTGTCCTGAAGAAACTTAACATTCATAAGTTTTGTTTTTGCTAAATTTTGTTCTGTGGTTTGAGAGTTGGCAATGTTAATCCTTTCTTCCCGCCAGTTTTGAAATTAGCCAATCCCGAATTTCTTAAATTAATTTTCGTCCAATCGGGGCTTTCTTCCTCAACCTGCTCTGTAACTGTGTTCTGTAACCAGTAAACTGCTGTGGGTGTGTCTTATCATTCATGAAAGGTCTCGAATGTTCCACGAGGATATATAAACTGCTGATTTTCTTGTCTCGGGGCCACTTCAGTAACATCTCTCCTAGTATGATTATGTAGCAGGGGGCGGGAAGCGCCTCTTTCTTCGGGCAGCAGTTCATCTACAAGGCAATGGCCATTTAATAACATTTCTCGCTAGCTCAGCAGTTTAACCCTCGGGGCAGGTTCGAAACTTTTCTCATGTAACCTATCTTTAAAATGTAATAGACACTTAGTAAAACTTCGTCTCTTGAACTATAAATTGGGATAGAGAGTGCTAAACCCTCTCGAGCTCCCACTCCTATTGTTTTGAGGTGACTTTGTTTTCACAACCGTTTCTTCCTTTCTTGATGTAATAATGTCTTCTTGTACAAGTCACCTCCTTAGTATGGGATTAGCCCTTGTGTGTGCGCCTAGTGCCAAGTAGGTTTTAACATTGTATTAGGAGGGCAAGTTTCGCCTCCAGTCAAGTTGGTATTTTGGACCATGTAATTAACCTGCTTCTTCACTGAATAGGCCCAGTAGGTTGGGTATTTATACCCCTGTTCTTGGTATGCCTTGAGGGTAGTTTGAAGTATAGTTTATTGTGGCCTTTGATGGGCTTAAACCTTGAGAGCGGGTTTGCTCTTTCTTAAATTTGGTTTCTGTGTGCCTCGAGGAAGCTTAACATGATAATCGGGAGCCAGTGCTCCTGGGCATGATTGGGGTTTTCTGTCCCTTTGTTTGAACTTGGCACATAGGTAAAGTTGGGCTTATAGCTCAAGGTTCGTGAGTGTCGGCCTCAAAGCCCAAATTTTGTAATGAACCAAAATTGTACCTTCTTAATTTGTTGATCTGCTACTTGATACCTGTTATATTCTGTTATTTATTTATCTTGAAGAGAAAATATAACCTTTGTTAGAGTTTTAAATTAACTTTAATTTCGTAAGTTGAGACCTATTCCCGCCCGCACCTTTTTTCACTTCTTCTGGTCCACGGGTAACCCCGTAATAATAATAATAATAATAATAATAATAATAATAATAATAATAATAATAATAATAATAATAATAATAATAATAATAATAATAATAATAATAATAATTTTCACCTCGGAATAAATTAATAAGGGTCATGAGTTTAAATATTGCTTGATCTTGTTGTAAGATGTTAATGTGTGTTCAATTAGGATGAATATGAGCCTGAAATATGGCAGAATCGTGACGGATCGTTTACTGTATATTTTATTGACTTGTGAATTAATTTATTGAATTTAACTTGAAGAATGCGTGTGTGGTAAAACGTAATTTCTTTAAGTGTGGAGCACATGTTAATTGCTACCCCACGCGGAGTTGAGTAATAATTATATCGTGACTCATGAGCCATGAATGCGAATGCTAATATTTGACCTGTACTATGTGCGATTCTGTAGACGACAATTTTCCCAGATATCACCCGCCGATGTTATCATGACCAACGTTGTAAATTTTCATTATTTTTGAACGAGTGATCATTCAGACTTCATCACATTTCTGAGAGTTGTAAATGGATTTTTTCTTTACCCGATACCGTCATCGTGATATTTCATGTGTCTAGGGCAAAAGTCAAATATAATATTCTAAGTCTAGATTTCGTTGTATATAATGTAAAAAATTCTCGTGTGTCTTTGTGTGAATGCTGTGTGTGTGTTGTAGCAATTTCAGTGAATTGTGATATATATATATTTTGACTGTGGTTTTGACCCGCCCACGTGTTCATCACGTTGGGCTCAGATTATCATCATCGTTGTTTGAATTGATCTCACTTATTGAGAGTTAAATCTTTAGAAAATTTTATTTCAAAATTAAATTGAGATGAGTTCAGGGTTTCAGACAGTTATGAATAAGAAAGGATTATTTCACGCGTTTGGACAAGGTTCCCTGTTATTGTAAAGCTTATACTGTAACATTTTCTCAAGGCGTCAGATGGTAAAGGTTAACGTCACGTTTTGTTCAATCGAATATTAAAGGAAGTTTCATAGAAATAATTATTGTACAAGTACTGTTTGGTGGAATTAAGTCCGATAGAGACAGCTTTAAGTAATGTTTTATTTTGTTCCTTTATTTTTCCAATTTAATGGATACCACGTTTAAGTCAGTAGTCTAAGAAGTAAAGTTTTCATTTGAAGTAACGAGTGTTGACACGAATGATCTGATATGTTAGATGCTTAAGACTAGTATGAGTCAGACAGCTTTTGGAGATTGAATTATCTTCAACTTGTAAATAATTACGAAATTATTAATGGGAGGTCCTCCCATAAGAATTTTTTTGTGTTTTGTTGAGCCAGAAGAATGCTAATATCCATCTGTATATTTACAGAATATGTTGAATTCCAAAGCTATCGCAGGAATTAAATGCTGTATTTGAAGGAGCTGGCTGAAAAGAATGAAATTTAAATTACCCTCAAGATTTGTTTAATATAATTTGTTAATTGATTGAGTGCTAGTTGTTAACACATTACAAAAACCTGTTGTTTGATATTTTTGTATTATTGTCACTAGTCCTTGTCTCTTTCCCTGCCTTCAAAAGAATCAAAGCCAGACAGCGAATGGTCCACTCTTGAGACTCTCGCTCTCCGGCTGAGCATGCCCCGTAAAAAGGGGGAAGTATCCCTCCTACACAGTATTCCACTGATAACAACCTCCGCTTCCTTAAACTTTACTCGTGCTGCATTTACCAGGTTCCACACATTCCCTACTATGTTGGTACTTATACCTGCTTATCTTACGTTGTCTGTACCACCGTGAAACACTACCACCTTCTCCTTGCCCTCCTCCTTCTCTTCTACTTTCCTCAACATCTGCCTTAACCTAATTCCTGGATAACACTCTACCCTGGTATCCTTTCCACCAAACACTTTCCCGACATGTCTAACTATGGAATCCCCATGACCAGAGGCTCAACCTTTAGGTGCTTTCTTCAAATTTATTTGAAACTGAAACTTATCACATTTAGGATGCCACACAATACCTAATGATTTAATAGCTTCATCCTTAGTGAGGTTAAAGGGGGCAACATTTCTCTATCCTCTACAGGGACATTGGCAAGAGCTTCTGTACAATTTGACATCCACTTTCTAAGATGAAAATGTACACTATCAAGCACAGAAAATATTTATGATTGAAGCTCCTTAGCTTCTTCAACTGAACTAGTAACTTTCAGCAGGTCGTCAACATAAAAACAAGAGTGAATGATCTCTGATGCAGTGGGGTGAGATTCCTTGTGTTCATCAGCAAGTTGAACTAGACATCTCGTAGCAAGAAAAGGGGTGGAACTTGTACTTTATGTGACAGTAGTAAGACGGTAGTCCTTGATTTCTTCATCATTAGATTCACGCCAAACAATTTTCTGAAGTTTTCTGTGGTCAGGATGAATTAGCACACATCTCTACATCTTAGCAATGTCAGCCGTAAGAGCAACAAAATAGGTTCTGAACCTTAAAACAATCGACAGCAAGTCAGGCTGAATAGTAGGCCAACCATTAACATAGAATTCAAGGCTATCCCATTTGATGATTCACAACTTCCGTCAAAAACAGCTCTCAGCTTGGTTGTAGGCCTAATATACTTGAGGACACAGTGATGGGGCATGCAAAAGTTTAAAGAGTTAGAGGTCTGTGGAGGTGCAATTTCCATGTGACCCATTTCACTGTATTCACGTATGGAATCTACATACTTCTTTTTCAAGACTGGAAGCTTAGCAAATTTATTTTCCAATTTACTTTCCATCTGTTTGAGCCTTCTAGACTCAGGTACAGGTGGCACTTCAGCACGAATAGGAAGTTGGAGAACAAACCTACCAGAATCATCTCTTTGAACACTATTCACAATGTGTTCTTCACAAGCCCTTTCCTCAGGAGTAAGAACTGTTTGATGAAGTTCTTCAAACTCCCGGAAAGTTATCGTCCAATTGTTCTAATAAGTGTTTGTTACAAACTTCTGGTACGGCTCATCTACAATAGAATAAGCCCTCTAATTTTACGATCGCTCCCAGCAGAACAAGCCGGTTTTAGACCGAAGCGTAGTTGTGAAGACCAAGGTTCGAACAAGATGGCGAACCCAATTCAGTCGTGTGTGTGCGACTTGTGCAACTCTAGCATAAAATCAGAAGATGACTACGTAATATGTGACGGAAGTGTGTCGTAGAAGGCATCATAGAATGTGTGTAAAAATCAATAAGAAAGATTTCAGGAAACTTATTGATGATTAGTCGAAAAAGTGGTACTGTGTTAGGTGTGACGTACGGCATGTCTTAGTAATGATACTGAGTGTGTGTCTAACGTTAGTGAAGTAGATCACGTGATTAGAGATATTCAAAAAAGACTTTCGAAACTTGAGGCAATAGAAACGGAGCAGGGCGAGATTCAATAGGCTGTGACTTTTTGTGCGGGCTCGTTCGACGAGGTAAAAGATTCTCTTCGAAACGTTACTGAATACTTCAAGATGGCGATTTCTGAAATCGCAATGTTAAAATACAAGGTAAATGATTTTGAGAAAGAACGTGAAATAACACAAGCACAGGTGGTAAAACTAAAGACAGAAAACCAAGAATTGCAACAATATGTTCGAAGAAATAATTTGGAAATCCACGGCCTGCCATAAGTTCAGAATGAAAATCCACATTCAATAGTGAAATGCTTCGGTAAAGCACTCGATGTCGAAGTGGCCGATTGTGATATCGATGCGTGTCATAGACCACCCTCCAGAAAGCCTGAATTCCCAACATCTTTCCTTGTGAAATTTTGTAGACGCCTCAAGAAAGAAGAATTTCTTTCGGCCAAGAAGATGACAAACATCAAGTTAAGTGAGGTAGGCGTTCAGGTTGCCGCTAGAACTGTTTACATAAACGAACACCTGACACCGACCAATAAATACCTACATAAACTAGCGAGGGAACTCAAGGGACATGGTTATAAATTTGTGTGGACTAAAGATTGCAAAATTTACGTAAGGAAATCGGAGAATCACCTATCAATCCGCATTGAGAATACCGAGGACATCAAACGCCTTCAAGGGGAAGTCTATGCTGACCAGGCACATTATTCAACCTCAAAATGACCAGTGATAGGACTACTTTAAATTATCTCATAGCAGGGTACTCAGAACGTCCTCTAGGTTGCTCTGAAGTTAAATTCAACTCTTTGGACGAATTCATTCGGCAGAAACCCTTGGATATTACCGTGTACTCATGTCATAGTTCAATTTCAGTTAATTTAGCGAGGTTAGGATTTTGTACCTTAACACCAGAAGTATCAGAAATGAGTGACGATATTGAGTTGTTGTTATTCCTCATTGGTGAAGAAGATATTGTGGTTGTGTTTGAAGTTTGGATAACTAGCAATGAAGCTAAATTCTATAATACAAGGAATTATGATTGTGTGTTTGCTCACAGAGATGGTAGAGAGGCAGGCGGAGTGGGTATTTACGTATCGCATAGTTGAAAAGTAAACGTGATATCAAAATGTGAGTTGAATCATAGCTTGTTGTGCATTGAGATTTATATATATCAGTTCAAAAGGAAATGTTGCAATCACATTACCATTATTGCTGGATACAATCCTAACCGGAATAGTGCCACTCCATTCCTGAGTGCTCTTGAACAATTTCTCAGTCAGCCTAATAGTCCTAAGAAGCTGTGTTTGTTCCTAGGTAATGTCCATATTGATGTTTTATCCAGTGACCAATTAAAAAGAAAGTATCTCAAACTTGCTGTGATTTTGCTCAGTGAAATAGAACATATCCAACCGGAATAAGTGACTCTGCTAGCACCTTACTTGACCACATATCAGTGAATAATTCTGAATTATGCTACACAGTGTCAAATATTAACAATGAATTAAGTGACCATAATATTTTAGTTTTTGACATGCTATGGCCAAACCAAAACACTCACCTAACATCTCCTCACTCTAATATTTCTGCAATATCTAGTAGGTGTAAGGAGAATGAATCGAGCAATACCTACATGAACACTGGTGTACACATGTCAGATGCATATCATGCGAACAGTTACCGGTACTAAATAGATACATTGTATGATTAATTTATTAACCAAATACGACAAAAGGACAATTATACGAGCTGTCCTTATGAACACAATACAACATAAAATGGCATAAACAAACCTAGGAAATTTTTTGGGTTACTAGTGATCTTCTTACCCTTATAAAGAGACGAGACTGCTTGCATGCAAAACTCAAACATCCTACTCACAGGAATAACATGCTTCTGAGGCAAGAATACTGCAGGTGCAGAAATACAATAACTAACTTTAAAAGAAGAATCAAACATGACTACTACTGAAAACTTTTCAAATCTCATAATAACAATCCAAAACAGACGTGGAAATTAATGAACGAAATCATTCATAATAAAAAATGTCTCGTGCGCCACGCTTGAAATTGAAGGCAAAGTAATAACTGATAAACAGGTTCTGTGTGACTCATTCAACTCCTTTTTTATAGACATTGCCAAAAACCTAGCTCTAAGTATTCCTGAAAACAATACTGTGGATTTCAGTGAATTTACTAGTGTTGGATCCCTTTACCTGTACCCAACGGATGTAGCAGAAGTAAAGTCAATTATATCCAACCTTAAAAGTATGAATAGCTGCGGAATAGATGACATTACTACTTCACTATTAAAAAAGCAAAGAAGCCTATAAGAGGATTACTCGTAGAGGTCATTAACGAGTCCCTGACTACCGGTATAATACACAATAAACTAAAGATAGCTAAAGTGATCCCTGTGTTTAAGGGAGGGAATAGACTAAATCCAAGTGATTATAGGCCAATCTCGATTTTATCAATTGTTTCCAAAATTATGGAAACTGTTGTGAAGAAAACACTTTTGGCTTTTCTAAACAAAAAGAATTTCTTCTATAAGGGTCAATATGGGTTCAGGGAGAGGTCTAGTACCGAAGTAGCTACTATTGATCTCATTACAATGTTAAAATCCACCGTAGACAACAACAACATTGCAGCAGGCTTATTCATTGATCTTACGAAAGCTTTTGATACTGTTGATCATAGTATTCTTTTAAGAAAATTAGAAAAGGCTGGAATTCGTGGCCTTGCGCTGAATTGGTTTCGAAATTACTTAACAGGACGAAAGCAACTTGTTACCGTGAATAATTACTCGAGTCCTGCCAAGTATGTAATCCATGGTCTCCCACAAGGTTCAATACTAGGTCCTATTTTATTTCTTATTTATATAAATTATATTTCTTCATGTAATCTAAATGGCTATATCACATTATACGCTGATGACACCATTATCTTCGATACGGGAAAATGTAAGGACACAGTTTTAGAAAACATGCAGCGGAACATACATACTCTCTTACACTGGTACCAGTGTAATAAATTGACAATGAATCTGCAGAATACTAAATACATACTTATTTCAAAACAAAATATCCTTCACTCAAATAGTGATAAATTATTCATAAATGATACGGAAATATAAAAAGTAAATGAAGTGAAATATCTTGGATTAATTATTGATGAGAATCTGACCTGGAATGGCCATGTTGAATACATAACTAAGAAGATCGCCCCAGTTGCTGGGTTACTAAAAAGACTTAGATATTTAATCCCTAAACACCTCCTCCTACAAATTTATATTCACTAGTACATAGCCACTTGCAGTACTTATGTGTAATTTGGTCACATTGTATAAAGTCTTCCCTGAATGAACTAATGGTGATACAGAACAGGGCAATAAGGAACATATTTAACTTACCATTATACACCCCAGTAAAGGACCTATACACTCAGACCAAAATCCCACCTCTCAGCATAATTACAGAGCTTAATTATGTCTTACTAATGTATAAAATAAAAAGAAACATAATATTTCACAACTCTAATAACCAATTCAGAAAACCACAGGTATCAAACTAGACATGCAGATGACTTGGCCTTGTATCACATCCACTCTTCAAAATATGGGAAGAACAGTTGTAAATTCTCAGCAATTCAAGTACAACAAAGTTCGTGCTGACGTAAAAATCGCCCCTACTTTAATAACTTTCAAACGAAAGGCAAAGGAAAATCTCTGGAATAGATACTTCATAGTTGAAATATAAATATGTAATGTTTAAAACAAACACTCGCCCCGCTTGGTCAAACCTGTTACATTGTTACTCACTTGTAGTACTAAGTAGTTTAAGTATCTTAGTATAATTGAGGAACTATAGAATGGCATTTTATTTAAATTTTTTACACTTTCTGTATTTATGTTTCTACTTTTACTGTTTAAGTCACCTGATTATATCATTGTAAGTATTCGCAGTTTGTAGATCCGCCATTGAATATATTATTCATTGTATAATTCCTCTGTATGAGCCTTTGGCCCATTGGAATTAATTATTGAAATAAATATCTTATCTTAAGTTCTTGCGTTAACAACCCACATTGAAGTAGGTTTTGAAAGACGACTGAAGAGTGACGCAGTGTTCACAGGCCTTACAGCCGCTTATGACACGTTTTGGTGAGAGGGAATTGTGTATACGTTTTTAAAACTTGTTGGATGCAGAGTAATGTTACATCTCATAAACAACATGCTATCAGATAGATTGATCCAGGTAGTTATGGATAACAAACATAGTAAAGTTAAAAAGCTCAACAATGGTCTCCTTCAAGGATCTGTGCTCTCTCCATTGCTGTTTAATATGTACATTGCCGATATACCCCGCACTACATCACGCCAGTTCGTTTCCGCGGATGACCTAGCAATAGTTACACAGCAAGCCAATGTGAATGGGATAGAAGCAATTCTGAACAGAGACCTTGATATTTTGAGCGAGTACTTTGATAAGTGGTGTTTGATACCTAGCACCAACAAAATGGAAACCTGTTTCTTTCACTTTAATAACAGGCAGGCAAACATTACTTTGAATGTTTCCCTCGACAACTCTCCCCTACCACACAATCATAACCCCAAGTACCTTGGAGTAACTCTTGGTCGGACACTATCCTTCAGGAAACATTTAATGAATACCGCTGCTAAACTGAAGACCAGGAACAATATCATTCAGAAACTTGCAGGTTCTACGTGGGGAGCATCAGCATCCAATATCATTCAGAAAATTGCAGGTTCTACGTGGGGAGCATCAGCATCAGAATTGATGTTATTCTGAATCAGACGATGCGCAATGTCAGCGGCGCAGTCAGATCTACTCCTCTTTTCTGGTTGCCAGTCGTGAGCCACATATCACCTCCAAGAATACGCAGACAAAACAACCTAATTCGCGAGTTCAGGAAGATAGCAATGAACCCAAATCTTCCCATACATGAAGACATGGTTGTTTGGTATGGACGTCTGAAATCATGATCTCCGCCCATTCAGACTGCAAGGAAACTCATCAATAGGAACTTTAACGGTTCTGATGAATGGCAATTGGAGTGGACCAGCACAGCTCCAGATTAATGGCAGACCTCTTTAATCTTCAACACCAACCACCTGGTTTTAATCTCCCCAGAAGAACTTGGGTTCTTCTCAACAGAGTCCGTACCAACCATGGACGATGTGGGTCATTGTTGCATATATGGGGTAAGCGCTCCTCCCCTGAGTGCGACTTTGGTTTGAAGAAACTGACCATCCGTCATATTGTCACTGAATGTCCAAGGAGGTCATACTACGGTCAGCTGAAGGAGTTTGTGTGTGCTTCTGGCGGGGTTGTACAATGGTTGGACAGTTTAATTTGAGTTTGTTAACAGTTTTTGAGATTGGTTGATTGTTTACAGTGTTATATTTTTTGCTATATTTTTGAATAATTGTATGTAGATTTATGTACTAGCCATAAGCTAAATAATAATAATAATAAAGGTTGGATTTTAAGTCTCGTTTTGCTCAATAACAGGTTTCCATTATTCTGTTAGCTCTCATGTTTGACATTTTCTTTCCAAGAAATCAATTAAAGTATTTAGTTTTGGAATCAGTGGAGACAAATTTGTTTTCCCATTCACTTCTAATAATAATAATAATAATAATAATAATAATAATAGTTATTTGCTTTACGTCCCACTAACTACTTTTACGGCCTTCGGAGACCCATTCACTTCTATGGTTGGGCTTGATCTTATTTAGAATCAATTCCTGTAGCAAAATTTCATGAAGTGGAACTTGACCCTCCAAATTGTCAATAGCACGAAGGATGCGCAGAGTCGGTAATCGCTCCCCGGCCTACGGGGGTAGCAGCCAATCACACACCCTCTTCTCTTGTTTATCCTTTCCAATCTTCCCATCCCCCCGCAAGGCACCTATTCAGCATAGCAGGTGTGGCCGCCTGAGCGAGGTACTGGTCATCCTCCCCAGTTGTATATTCCGACCCAAAGTCTGAAGCTCAAGGACACTGCCCTTGAGGCGGTAGAGATTGGATCCCTCGCTGAGTCCGGGGGAACAACCGACGCTGGAGGGTAAACAGAAAAAGAAGAATAAAATAAAGTTCCACTGCAAATAGATTATTAATTTTATTCGCATTTTTACCTTCACATTCCCTGAAATAATAATTTTATTTGTATAAAAACGTATGAATACGGCGGAACTCGAACTCACGACGTCGCGGTTCGAAGACAAATACGATGACCAGTCGGTCACTGCTGCACTTGCCTGGGTTACGACTCTTCAAGAATATACGCTTTGCGTTAGAATGGGGGGATTCATAAATTTTCGGGAATTATTAGTTTCAGACCTGACAAGTTTAAGTAAAATGGTTCGCATTTTAGTGTTCTGTCACCTCCATGTGGTTAGAAGCGCATCCTACCTCATGACATTTTCATCATCATCATCATCATCTGTTTACCCTCCAGGTTCGGTTTTTCCCTCGGACTTAGCGAGGGATCCCACCTCTACCGCCTCAAGGGCATTGTCCTGGAGCTTCAGACTCTTGGTCGGGGGATACAACTGGAGAGTATGACCAGTACCTTGCCCAGGCGGCCTCACCTGCTATGCTGAACAGGGGCCTTGTGGAGGGATGGGAAGATTGGAAGGGATAGGCAAGGAAGAGGGAAGGAAGCGGCCGTGGCCTTAAGTTAGGTACCATCCCGGCATTCGCCTGGAGGAGAAGTGGGAAACCACGGAAAACCACTTCCAGGATGGCTGAGGAGGGAATCGAACCCACCTCTACTCAGTTGACCTCCCGAGGCTGAGTGGACCCCGTTCCAGCCCTCGAACCACTTTTCACATTTCGTGGCAGAGCCGGGAATCGAACCCGGACCTCCGGGTGTGGCAGCTAATCACGCTAACCACTACACCACAGAGGCGGACTCATGACATTTTTCCTAATTTTTTTCGAAAACGAAAGCGTATTGACCTAAACCGTTATACACGAGTTACTGTTGATTGTCCTCCAGTGTTTATTATACAAGGGAAATAAAAAAATTAAAAAGAAACTGTGGAATAGTAAACAGGAAAATCAAACAGGGTAGGGAGAGTAGAGAAACAAGAAAACAGCTAATGAGGGAACTGAATAGAGTGAAAAAGGAAGGAAAAGATAATTATTTGAATGGCATACTTCAAGAGGGTAATGACCACAAAGGGAAACGGGAAAAGCTGTATTCATATATCAGGAATCAAAAAGGAAAAGGAATCAAAATTCCTACAACGGTGGGAGAAGAGGGTGAACTCTATTTAACAGATACTGAGAAAGCAAACCTATTTAGTAGGGATTTCAGAGATTCAGTAGATGATTGTCCGGAGTTGGAAACCGAAACAGAAAATAGAGAGGGAGACACAGAGGGAAACAAGAAGCTTCTCATTAACAAATGAAGATATTTTCAGAAAAATCCAACTGTTCAGCAAGGAAAAGCAGCAGGAAGTGATCAAATTACTGGGGAGTTGTTAAAGACAATGGGGTGGTACATAGTGCCCTATTTAACATTTCTCTTTGACTATGTCATAAATAATAGTGTAATACCAAAGGAATGGAAGGAATCTATAATAATACCAATTTATAAAGGAAAGGGTGATAAAAGGAAACCAGAGAACTACAGACCAATCAGCCTGACCAGTATATTTTGTAAAATACTGGAGAGTTTAATATCAAAATACATCAGAGGGGTATGTGATGATAAAAATTGGTTCATGAGGAGCCAGTATGGACTTAGAAAGGAATTTTCTTGTGAAGCACGACTGGTGGGATTTCTGCAGGACATATCAGATCAATTGGTTTCAGGAGGCCAGTTATATTGCATAGCCATAGATCTTTCCAAAGCCTTTGATAGAGTGGAACATGGAATATTATTAAAGAAATTGGAGGGAATAGGATTGGACGTAAGGGTTACACGTTGGGTAAAAGCATTTCTAAATTCAAGGGTTCAGAAAGTCAAAGTAGGAAATAATGTATCGCAGGAAGAGAAAGTTTGGAAGGGAATTGCACAGGATAGTATAATCGGTCCATTATTTTTCTTAATATATGTAAATGATTTAGGGAATAATATAACATCAAAATTACGATTGTATGCAGATGACATAATTGTTTATAGGGAAATAAATAACATTGAGGATTGTTTAGAATTACAAAGGGACCTTGAGAATATCCAACAATGGGTTGAAGAGAATAATATGAAGGTTAATGGAGGCAAATCAATTGTTACAACGTTTACAAACAGAAGTTTTAAAACTGAATTTGAATATACTTTGGATGAGGTAGTTATCCCAAAAGATGACAAGTGCAAATACTTAGGTGTGAGATTTGAAAGTAATTTGCACTGGAAGGATCATGTGGATGACATTGTTGGGAAAGCATACAGATCGTTACATGTCATAATGAGGCTACTTAAAGGATGCAACAAAGAATTAAAAGAGAAAAGTATGGTTCGTCCATTATTGGAATATGCAAACAGTGTTTGGGACCCTCACCAAGAATACCTAATAAAAGAAATAGGTAGTGTGCAGAGGAAAGCAGCAAGATTTGTAACAGGGGATTTCAGGAGGAAGAGTAGTGTATCAGGAATGTTAAAGGAACTTGGGTGGGAAACTTTAAGTAAGAGAAGGGAGAAAACTAGACTTGCAGGATTATGTAGAGCCTTTACAGGAGAAGAAGCATGGGGAGATATCCGTGAGATTTTTCAATTGGAAAACAATTATATCGGCAAGACTGACCACAAATATAAAATTAGAAGGAATTTTAGCAGAAGCGACTGGGGTAAATTTTCATTTATTGGGAAGGGTGTGAAAGAGTGGAACAGTTTACCAGGGTTAGTGTTTGATCCTTTTCCAAAATCTGTACAGATATTCAAGAAGAGAATAAACAGCAACAGATAAAATACATGAAATATTAGAGGGCATTCGACCAGTGCAGGTTAATGTAAATAAAAATGTGTGTAAATAAATTAATTCCATCCCCTGGTCTAAGGAGTTTGGACAGCCAAAGTAGGGGACTGCCTGTAGGGGTGAAGTACAGTGGGGACTTCGAGGGCCCTGGGACCGCTACGGTAGCTGTGAAGGCCCTTCAGGAACTCTGAAAAGTGGTGGCAAAAGGGGCTCTGGTTAAGACGCAGCAGGACGTTATGCTACTTGGGTTAAAAAAATAAATTAAATAAATGCAATGTAAATTTTAATCTTATACCAGTTGTATTGTATCATTTGAAGTAATTCCACAAACTGTATATGGGTTGACTATGTTTGTAAGTATATGAGATATTATATGTAGAATTTTGTAAATAATATAAATTTATTAAGGATGAGCTGTGTGTTTAACAGAAAAAATTGTTAGCGTAAATTGTATAATATTGTATTATAGGAAAATTTTCTTCTCTTGTTAATTTAATATTTAGTGCTTGACAATAATGTATTTTAGTGTACCATTTGCCACCGAGGTAGACACCTCATTTGCAAATAAAGAGATTTTGATTTTGAACAGGTACATTAGCTCGTTGCAATTGATTGGACGCAGGGTTTAACCCCTCCTTATCTTTCTTTCTTAATCTGTTTACCCTCCAGGGTTGGTTTTTCCCTCGGTCTCAGCGAGGGATCCCACCTCTACCGCCTTAGGGACAGTGTCCTGGAGCGTGAGACATTGGATAGGGGATACAACTGGGGAGGATGACCAATACCTCGCCCAGGCGGCCTCATCTGCTACGCTAAACAGGAGCTTTGTGGGTGATGGGAAGATTGGAAGGGATAGACAAGGAAGCGGCCGTGGCCTTAAGTTAGGTACCATCCCGGCATTTGCCTGGAGGAGAAGTGGGAAACAATGGAAAACACTTCCAGAATGGCTGAGGTGGGAATCGAACCCACCTCTACTCATTTGACCTCCAGAGGCTGAGTGGACCCCGTTTCAGCCCTCGTACCATTTTTCAAATTTTCGTGGCAGAGCCGGGAATTGAACCCGGGCCTCCGGGGGTGGCAGCTAATCACACTAACCACTACACCACAAAGGCGGACACCCCTCCGTGTAAAATCTATAAGCAACTGCTGCACTGGAGACACTGACAAGTTTCAGTCTGTTGGAAACTCTAACCTATTTTCAATATCGTCTAGTACCTTTTTATTATGGCTTTGGTAATGATAAGTATTTCTTCTAACAACTCTAAAAAGTCGTTATTTCTTAGTATGGCTCGTCCTTTGCCTTCTTCAATTTATAAATAGACTTCATACAGCAGCAAAGCTTCAAACTACTGGGCGAGTTGGCCATGCGGTTAGAGGTGCGCGGCTGTGAGCTTCCACCCGGGTAATAATAGGTTTGAATCCCACTGTTGGCAGCCCTGGAGATGGTTTTCCGTGGTTTCCCTTTTTCACACCAGTCAAATGCTGGGGCTGTACCTTAATTAAGGCCACGACGCTTCCTTCCGACTCCTAGACCTTTCCTATCCCATCGTCGCCATAAGACTTATCTGTGTCGGTGCGACGTAAAGTCATTAGCTAAAAAGCTCAAACGTTTTCTACATGCCTCCATTTTTAAATCTTAGCAGTTGTTAAGAGGTTTAACACAGGGCTACTGCCAGGTTTATTTAACAATTTGTTAGAGTTAAAAATTCTTGATAAGGCGACCTTTTTGTTAAATTATGTGTTAAGTCTCCTTAACAGCAGAGTTAACACTTAACATTCGTTGAAGAAACTGGGCCTCGATGTGTTAGTGGGATGATAAACAAAATTCTCCTAGATAAAGAGCACACAAAATTACAATTTCTCTTTTACTTATCAAATGCTAATTAACAAAAAACCATTCGGTTAAACATTTTCGTACAACACATCCATTATTAGATTATTCGTCACCACGTCACCTTCGGCCCGGTACGGCAGCAATGATTTTCCTGTATTGTGGTCTGAGTATTTTAGTTGGTCATGCTTTATGTTATTCTAGCTCGTTCGTCACGTTGGATTCCATGTCACACTATAAGTTTGTAGGCAAAATGTTCCAAATTCGTGATACAACTCACCACGAGGTTACGTTTCACATGACCAATGCAAACTTATACAGTTCCACTTAACAACACTTCTATTACCGTACCTGGGCCCATAACCTGTTGTTATTTTTGGTTGCAGAAGTGATTATATCTTAGGATATTTAAACAGAGCAGATTGTAACTCACTACGTTGCTTTCAATAAAGACCAGAAGATCAGACATTCTATTCTTCATACGCCTCTTCAATACATCATGAGAAATATACATACTAGAATTGGCATACGGTGCCAACCTATCATTACCATCATTCTCAGTACGGAATAAACACATAAAGATACCATCAACGACATGAAAGTTTGTTGGATACCATTCATGATCATCATCATCAACAACAACAACAACAACAACATTTTCACAGTTGTCATTTGCATCAAATATTTAAAAAAAATCCCGGTGTTTTTAATGTATATTTTAGGCGGTGTGTTGTGGAATATTTAAAAATACTACTACTATCTCTTACTGGAATGTCAAGACCACAGACCAGTACACTGTGATCACTGAAGTCATGGTAAACTTTATACACATTGTTTTACATTGTGCATTAATATAAATAAGATTTAAGAGCTTAGAACTTTATTTTTTCAAGTTGTCTCTTTACGTAGCACCGAGACATATAGGTCTTATGGCGACAATGGGACAGGAAAGGGTTAGGAGTTTGAAGGAAGCGGTCGTGGCATTAATTAAGGTACAGCCCCAGCATTTGCCTGGTGTAAAAATGGGGAACAACGGAAAACCATGTTCAGGGCTGCCAACAGTGGGGTTCGAACCTACTATCTCCCGAATACTGAATACTGGCTGCACTTAAGCGACTGCAGCTATCGAGCTCGGTAACGGAACTATTTTCTGACACTCTACTGAGGTATATATGATTACAAGATAGTTGGCCATGGCATTCTCCTAGTTTACTCAACTCACTGGATTGCTGATTTTTTTAATATTTTATCAACATTAAAATCCCCAAATGTAACAAAAAGTGCCTACAATTCTTATTCATTAACATGGTTGTACAGTAAGATTTCAGACCTTTTCATATGGTTTAGAGGGTAAATGCGATGGCTTATAAGTCTCTGGTAAGACCCTAATTAAGTTAGAGTATGGTTCCAATGTATGGGACCCACACTGGCCTACTTGTTATGAGAACTGGAATGTTCCAAGAGAAAGCAGCTCGATTTTTTTCTGGACGATTTCGGACAAAGGATTAGGGTTACGAAAATGTTGCAAACTTTTTGCTGCGAAGACTTGGGAGTAAGAAGACGAGATGCTCATCTATGTTGTATGTTACGATCTTTCGGTGTATAGATGGCGTGGAATGACGTTAGAGGAGAAATAAACTGAAGTGGGCCTTTAATGTGTAGGAAAGATCACAATATGAAAATATAGTTGGATTTCAAAAGGTCATATTGAGTCAAATATCATTTATAAGACGAGGAGTAAGTGATTGGAATATGTTAGCAAGGAAAATGTTCAATGAATTTCCAAGTCTTTGAAAATAATTAAGAATATGCTTAGTAAACAATTGTTAGGGAATCTGCCATATGGGAAAACAGCCTTAAATGCAGATCGCTAATGACTTATTATAATAATACTATCTTTTAAGAAAGCAGAAATATCTATAACCTCAGCCACTATATATACAAGGAATGCTGAGTTCAGTTTAGTGAGTTATACTATTTACCTAATTACAGTAATAATTACACTTATCTCGTAATGATCCCTCTTTTCAATAGGTACTATATTATGCAATATTTACATTATATTTCTAATCCAGGAACTAGTTTCGGTCTTGCTTGGCCATCATCAGCCTTAATGCAAAACTGTACAAACACATCCAATAACTAAAACAAATGTAGATACACACACAAATGGCATTGAAAAGTATAAAAAACTTCTGGTATGAACTATGTGCACATCATGTAAAATATTGCGAAATTAAAATTAGGCTCTAAAATTCTTAGATGCGTTGCATCATGTTAAAATGTTCCATTAGTGTTTTTTGTTAAAATATCATGAGAATGCTGACAAGTTCCTCTGTTAGACATTGTCAATGTTTGAATCAAAGATGGCACACGAAGATATGGTTAAAAAACTGATACGTTCTTAATTTGTAGCTGGTAGACATTCGCAATTCAATGCACTGTCCATGAAGTTAACCTTTCGTTGCGGCAAGTGGTGCGTGGCCTATTGTTGTCTGCCTCGTACTAACGGTTGTCAACCGTTAGTACGAGTTTAATTATTGAAGGTGTTATACTAACAGCGTGACTGTCGGTCTTTCGTAAACTTCTGTGCCTTCTTTTGTAGAATCAATTCAGCGAACTAGTTATAGGTCCAGATCATCTGTTGTTGATGTAGTGAGCTATCGTAGGTCAGTCCTATCATATTGATATTAATTACGAGATCGGTTGACAACCGTTACTACGAGGCACACAACAATAGGCCACATACCAACATGCCGCAACGAAAGGTTAACTTCATGGACACCGCATTGAATAGCAAATGTCTCCCAGCTACAAATTAAGAATGTGCCAGTTATTTGACCATATCTTCGTGTGCCATCCTTGATTCAACCATTGACAATGTCTAACAGAGGAACGTTTTAGCATTTTCATGATATTTTAACAAGAATCACATTTTAAAATGGTGCAACGCATCTAAGAATTTCAGAGCCTAATTTTAATTTCGTCATATTTTACATGTTGTGCACATAGTTCATCCCAGTTGTATTTAACACTTTTTAATGTCATTTTTATGTGCTTGTACATTTGTTTTAGTTATTGGACGTGTTTGTACAGTTTTGCATTAAGACTGATGATGGATAGCCAAGGCTGAAACTAGTTCCTAGATTAAAATGTAATGTAAACATTGCATAATATAGTATTTAAAAGGTGAACCATTACGAAATAAGTTTAATTATTATTGTGATCACAGTTCAATACGGATCAAAACCATGAAGTATATATCCAATGGTCATGACGTAATTGTTGACGGAAATTTAGGGAATTGTATTGTTGAGTGTGCTGCGACATATTGAACATAGTTTAGTGGGGTGATATGTTAATATTCTGTTGCTGGTGTTATACTAACAGCGTGACTGTCGGTCTTCCGTAAACTTCTGTGTCTTTTTTATGGTATTAATTCAGTGAGCTAGTTATAATTCCAGGTCATCTGTTGTTGATCTAGTGAACTATCGTAGATCAGTCCTATCATATTACTACTACTTAGCAGACCGATTGTAAAATAATGTGCATATACTATTTCAAGTATGTTATTTGCTCTGAGTGAAAATGTGGTATACCTGTAGTCAGTTATAGTAGTGGTGTTATTATTTTACTTAATCGCTGTACATCTGTCAATGCTCGGATGTTCGGATGTGGTTCTGCAGTTGGTCCCGGAGTTGTTCGATCGGATTCAACTCGGGGCTTTTTAGTAGCCTCTCCATATTTTGGCACGTGGTGCTCCTCCAAGAATCTTCGAAGGATCTCGATATCATTAGGTATCACTCGCGGCAATACGATCTAGTCAATAGAAAGCAGTTCCTGCTTAGGAAAGGTTATTCCACCAAAGCTCAAATTATAGAATTCCAGTAAGATATAACAGATATCCTAGATTCGGGAGTTCAAATGGACTGTGTTGCGATTGACGTATCTAAGGTATTTGACAGGGTTGATCATGGGAGATTACTGGCAGAAATGAGTGCAGTTCGACTAGATAAATGGCCACACAGGCATCAATTTTTGGTAATGAGACAAAGTCTCTCATAGTGCATTGGCACTTCCGGTAGCTCCAAGTGGCCTACGCAGTGGCCTCCACGGTATGCACTAGCCATGCGCCTTGGTGAGCCCAATTTAGCACACGGGGGCGAAACGCTGGCAACCAGGAATGAGTTAGCTGGAAAATTTATAATGTCCAATTCCGGACCATTTATATTGGTATTAGACAAAAGGGTGACTGAAAAGGTAGCTATATTTCTAGAAAATAGAACTCAGAGAATAAGAATAGGTAAAGCATTATCTTATCCTGTAATCATTAAGAGTGGAATTCATCAAGGCAGCATTGCTTTATATTTTCTTATATACATATATGAATTATAGGAGTAGAGAATTCGACAGCATGATTATAAACGGGGTTAAAAGTCAGGTTGTGAGGTGTTTTTGCTACTTGCTTTACGTCGCACTGACACATATCGGTCTTATGGCGACGATGGGCTGTGAGTTTCACTAAATTGAAAAGTTCTCTCAGTTTTAATTACTGCGTTGATGGGTGCGAAAGTTCCTTATGGGGAATACTGTAAGTGCCTAGGTATTAATATAAGGAGATACCTTCATTGGGGTTATCACATAAGCGGAATTGTAAATAAAGAGTACAGATCTCTGCATATGGTTATGATGTTATTTAGAGGCTGTGGTAAGCATATAAAAAGGGCATATAAGTCTCTGGTAATACCCAAACTAGAGTATGGTTCAAGTGTATGGGGCCCTCACCAGGATTACTTGATTCGAGAACTGGAATAAAATCAAAGAAAAAGAGATGGATTTGTTCTGGGTGATATCCGACTTCTTATACTTCTCCCCCTATTCCCACACTTCTGGGGTCACGGATGCAAACTGTGTCGAAGGTGTTAATTTGGCCCTGTTTTACGGCCGGTTGACGTTCCTCACGCCAACCATTTATGGAGCATGTAATCACTATTGCGTGTTTCTGTGGTGGTTGTTAGTGTGTTGTGCTGTCTGTATATGAAGGGGAAGGTGTTATGACAAACAAAAATCACAGTCCCCGAGCAAGAGTTAATTTCAATGAATTTCTACTTGCTTTGCAGTTATTTAAGAAAATACTAGGTAAACAATGTATAGGGTAACTGCCAAATGGGTGATTAACCTAAATGGAGATCTGTGGTGATTGATTGGTTAACTGATATGGTCGAAGAGTTAAGGATTATTGCGAATGTTCATGAGATAGTTTTCATGTGATGATTTTTTTTGCCTGCCCACACCATAACACGTCGTTCTGCGTAAGCAACATTGGTTTTTACAGCTGTCAAATTAAACGACACCCGACCTTTTCAGCAGACTTTTAAACGACGACCTGAATGATATAACGCCGAATGAATTTGTACAAGAACAGCATAAGGTGCCAATTTCTTTGCTGTCGGTGCAGATGATATCCAACAAACTGTAGTCTCCTGCTTCCATGTCATTTTGTCCAGTGCAGGTATTTGAAGAGGTCATCTGGACTTTTAAGTTGGTCTCTAGAAGCCTATTTCTGATTTTTTTTGTTACCGATTGGTACTCCAGAAATCTGCTGTCAGTCCACCTTGTGCTCGTGATGGAATTTCGCGGATTCGGAGAGCTCGTAGACCTGCAAAGCGATTTGCCCTGAGATTGTTTTCCTTTGGCGTATCATACCTAGGGTTGCCATACGTACTGAAAATGCGGGATTGTCCTGAATTTGAGCATGTGTCCCGAAGTCCTGACTGAAATTTTAAAAATCCCTAAATGTCCTGGATTTTAAAAGTCAAAGCAAATTATTTAAAATGTTGCTCAAACATTTTTGAAAGGGAATGGGATTTTTTAGGTTGGCCGTTCTGAAGCAGATTCTGACGACATTATCTGACGTCGTGGGAACAGGCTTGATCTACTCTAACGCTATCTACTTCCGCCCAGGAGACGCGTGTTGAATAATGATGAAAATGTTGTATCCATGTTAGCTAGTAATAAATGGGTTCTGTTTTTAAAGCAATTTGAATCCAGTGAGCAATATTCTGAATTGCTTACCTGGCCATAATGCATGTGTGTAAACAATTTTTATTGAATTCACAATGGACAGGTGACGGAAATAGACTGACAGTAGAATCTGTAAAATCAATATTATAGCTGCAATACAATTTTAAATGAATATCTTGGCAGGAATTTCATGATTGCATTAAAGAAAATAATTAGTTGCTAAAACGTGTGTCAAAAGTATGATTGGTACTTCTGTATCATAAATATCTTTAAGCAAAGATAAATACATAATGTTTTTATTATTTGTTTATTCGTGTTATTAAGAAATGAATTCCGCGTGAGCTGTCCTATCTGTTACTTAAAAATCTATGCAGCTAACTCTGAAGATTATATAATTTTGGAGTGGTCTGTAAAGTAGGCGTTTGACATTTAGTATGATTTCCTATTTTTTTCTCTATTTGATTTTTAACATTAACGACATACTATAACAAGTGTGTATTTTGGAAACGGACGAGGCAGTTCAAATGGAATTACCCAAATGCACTCGTTGGAACCATAGGCGCCGACTTCTGCTCTTGAATACGGGGGCAAGGATGAAAATATAAAATATGATTGCGGTAGCGTACCACTATATGTATGGGCGCAAGTGCTCCGTGGAGTCGGCGCCTATGGTTGGAACTTGTCGATGTTGGTGTCCTAAATTTCATCCTGAACCTTATGGCAACCATACAAACCAGGACTTGTATGTTTACTTTTCCTTTGTCCTACCTCGGTTCACACGATCAGGCATGATTTTTGAACATTTCGGTTTACCAGACCAACCTTCGCGTAAACTTTTTTCCGAGGTATTCGCACGTTTGAATTGATACTGACTCCTCTTAAACATTCGGATTGCTGTGAAGCCCTTGCACATGGATGCCGTAATAGTCCAATTAATATTCCACTTTGCATTCGCACAAGCAGTTACGAATATCTAAATATGTTACGAAATTTCTTATTTATAAAGCTAATATAGACGTATATGTTATTATAACTTATTAATCTGATCGACCTGTAAGTATTGTGGAGTTGATCCCTTTCCTTAATCATCTTCCATAATATGCTTTTATTTCTGTGTGATAGTGCAGTATTATGAACGAAAACGCTTGAAATGTTATATTTCTAATTTCACTAATCACGAAAACCAATTTCTTGCTTAAGTAAACCTAAACCTTACAATGTTCTTCTTTATGAACGTTACCCTATAAATTAATGTGGTGTGTCATATGTTTCTTCCGCGACTCCCGCCAATACGCATGCGCCCGTAAGATCAAGTTTATTGTGTGAAAAAATGGTGTGTTCGTCAATATTTTTGTTTCCGAAAAGGAACACAATTATGAAATGAAGTGTGTTTAGAACTTATCTAATTCTTGTGGTTTAGTTGTTATTGTGAAGTTGTTATGAAAATTTTAGACTGAAGAATGGCGTGAACTACTCCGCAATCATGAGGAACAAACTCCTAATAAAGTGACGCTAGCACAGCAAAAGTTTTTCATTCCCAGTATGAAGGAAATGGTAGGGGGCTGCTGTGTATGTTCGGATGAACGAGGGTGGGCCGAGAACCCCCTCGTTTATTGTGATGGTCAAGGATGCACTGTAGCTGTTCACCAGGGTAACTACATCTTAAAAATAGACTTCCAGTCAGCTGAGAGACCCACTCAGAGATACTTCTGAACCCTCTCTTCCCCATGCCTGAAACAAAAGAAAAAAGTATACCTGACGTTATATGCAATTATCATTTCTATTTTACATTTATTTGGGAATTAGTGGGATACTGTTATCCTGAAGTTCTAACTGAGGTTAAGTATGTTTGGGATTGGTTTTGAAAGAAGTACTTGTTTAGGGGATTGACCTGAAATCCTTGTCTGTCATTTTATCTTTGTCAGAATTTAAATTTCGTTCTGCCTTCTTTTTTCAGCTTGTTATGGAATTGTAACTGTCCCAACAGGACCGTGGTTTTGTCGAAAATGTGAATCTCAGGAACGTGCTGTTAGAGTGGTGAGTAGCCATTGCTGGTGTGTTGATAATGATTCACTTTCCATTGAATTGCATCGTGTGCGAGTTTATGTTTTCATTCATTGTTCTGTGGGATATTACAGAACTGACAGAATTCCAATGGGTTGTTGGCTAGTTTTGTAATCTCGTGTTATGTTGTATTATACCTGTATGGGACTTGAAGGGAAATGCAGGAAGATAACGGACAGTTCAAGCTACAACTTCCATAACAGTTTGTTGTGAAGAAAAGGCATGGGTGGTATTGGTTCTCCTATTTCTGTCTTGGATGTTATTAACAAATAAAATCTAGAATTTTTTTTCAGAATCTGAATGTGACACACTCTTTAGGAATGTCTGAGTGAAGGTATGATGGATTTGAACATCTTATAACAATTCTTAAATATTAAAAATTTGGAGATTTGCAATTTGAGGTTGATAAAATCAGTGTCCAACTCTTGTAAGATGGGTTCTAGGGTGGAACCTGAATAAGACACACAGCATAAGTGACATTACAGTGAAACGTAAATAATGAAAATCTTACCTTGTATCACTTGTAGAGGAGAGTTCATCATAAATGCCAGGACCCACTTGCTCACCCCAAGAAATATTATTTACTTTTATAACCTAATATCATTAATCATTATTTACGTGTTATCTCCCATATCTTCTGCAGTTTTTGCCATTGCCTGAAATGTCTTACTATCTGATATCACTTCCCAAAATCAACATGATAGCTTATGTTACTAATTACCACACAATAAAAAAATCCCAAACAGTTGGGCCAATAGCCTGACACAAAACAAGTCACTACACTCCCTTTGAGAGGCTCTCTGTGAAGCATCCTCTGACGTGTTTGATCAATGGTTTTGTAAAGAAGACAATGTCCACCCACTGACAATCATGGTTCTGGAGTTGTGCAGTTGGCAGCAGTTTGTTGGAATGGAGCATTTATGAACTAGCAAAAAAAGAAACTATGCTTTGGTGAGATGCAGGTGCTGCTGGTGGAGTATTCATCAATTTTCCTGTAGGAGTCTTACTCAAGTTGTAGGCCTACTGATTCTGACAGTAAATGAATTTGTTACCATTGATCTGCTTATTGTATATTTACCAAGAAAAAGCAGGCATAGATGGTTTTACTTTGTTAGGTGTATGTGTCTATTAATATATTGCCATTGGCTTCTTATGATTAGGTTCTCATTAGTAACAGGTTACAGCCTGTTTATGGGGCATAAGGACTTTGTTGAGGTATGTGTGTTTACTTAAATTTCACTGGTGTTCGAGACAGTCAAGCGTGTGCTTGGTTTGCGACCAACCTCTGTGTGCTTGGTTTGCGACCAACCTCTTGCCCATTGCCATGTACTCTCATAGACTTCTACCAAACTCCGTAGTGGTGACATCATCCAGAAACTGAGGTGCTTAGAAGAATCTTAAGCTCATCTTGCATATTGACTCTCAGCATTTTGCACAATGTGTATATAATAATTAATTTTCACAGAAATTTCTTAGAGAGGAACCGCGTTGGTTACACCACAGTACGTGATATCTGTCACATGGCCGTCCGTATAGTTCACATAGACACTGTATATCCGGGACGTGGAACTTCCCTTAACACTCTATGGTGAAACTCATGAACCGCAGAGCGGGTCAGAAAATTATTTTTGAAGGTATATTGACAATCCAAAGATGTTAATAGAATCGCGTTTGTGATGTTCGGTTCCTTTGATTACTTCAGAGCACGATGATGTGCTGTCTCTTTGAAGTAGAATATTCTTGAATGCTGGGATGTTTGTGACAAAAGAAATTTGTATTTTTTATTAGTATGTATTATGAATGCTGGGAAGGTACTGTTGGTATTAATTTGACTCCAGTTTTCACTTTTAGGCATCATCATTATTTTATAAGTGCATTGAGAACTATGATTCTTGAATAAAAGTAAAAGTCACCTGTTCAAGAAGTAATTTCCTGATTTTGAATGAGCATATAGCCTATTGGGAATACTTCACTGTTGAAAATTGGAGAGCTCGATAGCTGCAGTCGCTTAAGTGCAGCCAGTATCCAGTAATCGGGAGATAGTGGGTTCGAACCCCACTGTCGGCAGCCCTGAAGATGGTTTTCCATGGTTTCCCATTTTCACACCAGGCAAATGCTGGGGCTATACCGTAATGAAGGCCACGGACATTTCCTTCCCCCTCCTAGCCTTTTCCTATCCCATCGTCGCCATAAGACCTATGTGTGTCGGTGCGACGTAAAGTAGCTTGCTTGAAAATTGGACACTTTTTTTCTTTTTTTAATCAACAGCCAGTTTTCATGTAGCCTACAGTTTTGAGTGATAGATGAGATATAATCTATATAACTCTGTATAACACTTCAGTCTGTGTGCAGCTCTTGATTATGCACCCTGGTTTGTTTGGTACATGGCCAGCCTAAATGCACCATGAGAGGGGAAGGTCCCAGTGCTGTTAGCAGTGGTATAAAGAAACATGGCAGACAGGTTCTGGGTTGTGTAGATGAGAACAATTTACTCAATAAATATCAATCTGGATTTCACCCTAACCACAGTACTACAACAGCTCTGGTGAAAGTAATTAATGATACTGAATGCGTTATGGATAATGGTCATCTAACAATTTTAATAACGTTAGATCTGACTAAAGCCTTCAAGTTGTGGATAAAGATATACTTCTGGCAAAATTAGAATCAAACTTTCCATTCTATGTAATAACATGGATAAAATATTTTCTGTCTAATCATAGCCAGTGTGTTTACATTGTGGAAAGAGCATCCTCATGAAAGCAGGTTGAGACAGGGACACCTCTGTGTTCTATAATTTCTCCTCTTCTCTTTTCCCTTTGTATTAACGATATTTCATTAATATTGAAAACCGTAAATATCATCTAGGCCTATATGCAGATGATCCGCAGGTTTATGCTCACATGTAAGAAACCGGTATTCACAAAGCTTTACATAAAATTTATCAAGACCTTGCATGTGTCAAAATTTGGACTAAACAGACTGAGAATGAACCTTGTGAAATCTCAAGCTATAATGATTGGTTCATACTAGACCCATTATCACTTAATCCTCCAAATAACATTGAATGGAATTATTATCCCTTTCGAGATAAAGATGTAGGATTAATACTGGACAAAAACCTTGACAAACCTTGACTGGACAGAACACGTAACAGCTGTGAGCCAACAAGTCTTTTTCTCCCTTCACTCACTTAAAAAAATGAAATATTTACTTGTGTTCAAGGTCAGAAAGCTGTTGGGTCAACTTCGCCCCTTGTTATGGGCATCATCAGCCTGTAGTCCGGCTCCATGGCTAAATGGTTAGCGTGCTGGCCTTTGGTCACAGGGGTCCCGGGTTCGATTCCCGGCAGGGTCAGGAATTTTAACCTTAATTGGTTAATTTCGCTGGCACGGGGGCTGGGTGTATGTGTCGTCTTCATCATCATTTCATCCTCATAACGACGCGCAGGTCACCTACGGGTGTCAAATCAAAAGACCTGCATCTGGCGAGCCGAACATGTCCTCGGACACTCTCGGCACTAAAAGCCATACGCCATTTCATTTCATCAGCCTGTAGGTAACCTTAAGGTCAAATTTCAAGGTCAATTTTAACTTCTCTTTTAATTCATTACAGACAATATCCCTCTCAGAGGTTACCTACAGGTTGATGGATGCCGTTAACTCATTGGGTCTGAGCCATGGAACCGTTTCGTGCTTCGTCTTGGTGGACCAAATGCCGGACCACGGAACTGTTCCATTGTCTCACTTTACTATGTAATTCAACCTTTTGTCAATAGATGGCAGAGTGAGATGCATTTGTGTACAGTGACTCTATATGTACAGTGTGGCCAACGAGTGCTTCATTCTGATTGGCTCCGCCATGTTTTAGCCAAATGTCCCGTCAGCTGATTTAAACGTATCTATTCAACACAGCGTAAGATCACTCATTATGCAATTTTAGCGAAGTACAGGCTACCTGTTTTAACCTTAATACACCGAAAATATGTTCTTATTAAACACGGAAGATTATTTAGTATTACTAGTTAAGAAATGTGTGTGAATTTACGTATTTCTGAGGTCTGAGTTTTGAAGAAAATTACGCCAGGCTGTTATTCTTATGGTTGTAGAAACAAATCAGGAAAGGTTTTTAAAATGAAATTAGGCAATTGATTGTTTTCAGCACGTTATAAGACGCTCCCAACACCGAGTAGAGTTGTTTCATGCATTATAATGGTAACAATAACAACAAAATGGGTTAGTAATTTTATAGAGGCCAAGACAGTAAATGTCAGATTTCTCCGTTAATATTCGCCGCATCGAAAACCTGTACATAAAGAAAGTTGTTTAGAATATAATTTCCGACATTTTAAGTTTTGTGCGATTTTACTGTGTAAGGTAAATAACAGAGATTTTCACGATTATATTATTTTTTACAAATTTTCAAGTATCCCAGAAATTATCTGTTTTATCTGAAACCTGTACTTAACAAAACTCACAGGAAAGGTCACTTCCGATCATATACTGCAAGTCTCATTCATTTTCACCGTATGAGGTATTATGATTGATATATTCTCGAATTCAAACTGTTATGGCTATTCATCTATTAAAGGATGTGGTTATAAGTGCCGCCTGGCATCCAGTTGAGTTTTCCCATACATTATAATGATAAAAATAATAGTCCGACTCCGTGGTTGAATGGTCAGTGTACTGCTCTTCGGTTCAGAGTGTCCCGGGTTCGATTCCCGGCCGGGTGGGGTATTTTAATAGGTCGGGCTTGGGGACTGGGTGTTTTACGTTTGTCCCAACACTCTCCTCTTCATACTCAGACAACATACCACACTACAAATCACCATAGAAACACGCAATAGTGATTACATCCCTCTATATATGATTTGCGTCAGGAATAGCATGCGGCCGCTAAACAGGACCAAATCCACATGTGTGACGCAGTTCTCATCCACAACTCCACATTTGTGGGAAGAACGGTAGAAAAAGAAGAAGGTATTGATAACAATGATAACAATGCTTTAGCAAAACCGATAGTAGCAAATAGAATGTTTAAAATACAGCGGATATCTACCAGTACTAACTGAACCGGGGCACAGAAGTAGTCGCACATCACGAAAATCGAACAGCGGGTGGTCGATAATTGAGTCCTGAATACAAGTACACCGGGACCATAACAACTGCTTGTTTTCACCGAGCAACAAGTAGTATTTTCTCAAACGATAGGCTTGTTGTATAGTGATACTAATATTTAATTCCTCGTTGCGGGGATCGAACCGTAGCCATCATTAAAGGACAACTATGCACAACACGGGGACCATGGCAGTTGCTTGTTTTCGCCACTAAAGAGTAGCAGGTTTTCGCTATTATTACTATTAGTACCACGAGTAAAATGGTACAGTATATTATGTTAACTTATAGGCTATTACGAACATAAAATGGAGCTAGGTAATACAATTTTGTCTACCCATCGGTTAACTACTCATATTATTTTCTATCTTCTGCGTGTGTTCAGATTATGTACATACCGATGTCATATATAAAAAGTAAATTTCTATGTATAGTTTTATGATACTGCATTGTATATTCTGATATGTAAAACTATGTAATCTGATATATGGTAATTTTATAATTGTCTTAAATTTAAATAAACGGGCGAGTTGGCCGTGCGGATAGGGTTGCGCAGATGTGAGCTTGCATCCGGGAGATAGTGGGTTCGAACCCCACTGTCGGCAGCCCTGAATATGGTTTTCCGTGGTTTCCCATTTTCACATCAGGCAAATGCTGGGGGTGTACCTTAATTAAGGCCACGGCCGCTTCCTTACCATTCTTAGGCCTTTCCTGTCCCATCGTCGCCATAAGACCTATCAGTGTCAGTGCGACGTAAAGCAAATAGAAAAAATATATATAGGCTAACTTTACAGTCATTACATACAATATTCAAGACAATGACTATACTATTTTATTATATAGGCCTAGCTATCATCGCAGAATTTCTAACCTCTTCAATAATAGTGACTTATAGGCCTATACCACGTATAACTCTAAATTTTGAAGTTTTGTAGTCAGGCTCTGAATATAACATATACTGATAGGCCTATATACATACAGCATAAGCAAAATAAATAACATCTTAAAACGTTGACCTAGTCTATTCTTTATTGAAATAATAATAATAATAATATCACACTCCTTCATCTATCAGCTGATTGAGTACTTGGCAAAAACATGGCGGCTGGACTGGCCTTGGCCACACTGTACATATAGAGTCACTGTACATTTGTGATTTCTGTAGGGACTCTTTCTTTGCAATGTTATATGCTCTTTGCTAATATATACCGATAGTGTGCTTGGTAATATTAGTTTCAAGTGGGCTATCTCTAGAAACATACGATCGTATATTTTAAAAATTTAAAACATTTTAACAACACCACTCAATCTTATCTAATTTATTCTTAAACATCCAGCTGTTGTTTATAATTAATTGACATTGATTTTATCACGAACAGGTAGCCTATATTGAACATTGGGACAAATGTACCCAAGAAAGATTACACTCTTTACTCAAAACTGTTACTATCCCAATGATCCGCAAGTTATTATGAAGAGGATCCATTTTAGCTTTGGATTTTTTAGAATCCAACAATAACAGCGCTAATAAGCTTCTAACTTTCATGTGTGTAAGATGCTATCATTTCTTGATACTCATCTTGTGCAGTGTGGCATCTTTTTATATTATAATTGTAGCATGTAAATTTAAAAGGTCTTTAATGTGTAACGTAATTCTCATTGTAAACCATTATGGATAGATAATGTTTCAGACATCTGACCTTAAGGTTACCTACAGGCTGATAATGCCCTTAACCCATTGGGTCCGAGCCACAGAACCGTTCCGTGCTTTGTCTTGGTGGACCAAATGCCGGACCACGGAACTGTTCCATTATCTCACTTTACTACGTAATTCAACTTTTCGTCAATGCAATGTTATATGCTCTTTGCTAATATACATCGATAGTGTGCTTGGTAATATTAGTTTGAAGTGGGTTATCTCTAGACTTATGGCTGGTTTCTGGAATGACAGTTATCTGTAGATGCGTAGTTATCAGTGACTTAACATGGTGATATGTTTAAAACGAGTTTCCAAAACAACAGTTATCGGCTTCTTCACAGTTATTATATTATTATAATATTATATTTGCCTTTATTTGTAGTGGCGAAGTTAGGACTCGTGGTCCTCTCTTACACTTAACCACTTACACTTATCTGCGCAACGACTGGTAACTGCAGCTAGTGCTGTAGTTACCTCGATGTTAGAACTGATTCCAACATATACCGTTATGAGGCGCCACTCGTACAAGGTCTTATATTAGTTTCCACTGTCGGCAGCCCTGAAAATGGTTTTCCGTGGTTTCCCATTTTCACACCAGGCAAATGCTGGGGCTGTACCTTAATTAAGGCCACGGCTGCTTCCTTCCCACTCCTAGCCCTTCCCTGTCCCATAGTCGCCATTAGACTTATCTGTGTCGGTGCGACGTAAAACAACTAGCAAAAAAAAAATATATTAGTTTTGTAAACATTAATACGTGATAATGAACTGGTTATAATATATTTACAGTCATTCATTGTAGTTTTAACGTGCTGGAGTCGACATTATTTTGGTCAATAGATTTACTTCCACGTTATCACTGGCTTTTAGTCACTGATTCCACTTACATGGTGTCATCTGTTTAGGTTGTAGTCTTTTCGGAGTATGACGCCTCTAATGTAGATGTATCTTGCAATAGGGAAAGAATCGTCAAATACAATAGAACTCGAATCAAATGGATTTTCATCAGGTTCAAATTGATCTTTCTGTGTACAGTAGAATTAATGTTAAGATCTCTTTCGTCAGGCTTTGATTCGTGTGTCCCACCAACAGTTAGTTAACACCCAGTCTGAAATTATGGAATATTTACATTTGTATTAAATAATAAATATCTTAGGTACCGGTATGCATTTAATATAAGCCTGCTGAATAATAAATATAGATTTTTCATTGCTTTTTTAATGTTGTTATATTCTTTAACCAGTGACGTGAGGTCTCATAGACTCCCAATAAACATAAAACATCTGGACTTAATTAAAAATCTTGCAGGGAGCTGTAGGTTATGTCATCTTATCTGTGTCAACACACTTCACACCCTAGGTCGGGGTTAGCTCGCTAGGGTCGATTGAAATTCTCAAGTGGACTTCACGTCAACAGTTACGAGAGTATTTTTGTCAATGCATGTTGCGTGCTCAGTGTAAGTAAAACATCTCAAATTACTAGTCCATTGCAGTTATTATGAACTACAAATTCTCAGTTCGAGTTAGGGAACTACAGTACTAATGAAAAATTGAGTGATATGGCTATTTTCTTTTGGCTGTTGGAGATCACAGATTGTAATGCTTTCATGTTGTCCAAGTTGTGCCATGAAAGCCCGAAAAAAAAAAAAAAAAATGGAATTCTTGAAGGGTTTGACATCTGATCAGGTGAAATTACATGTCAAAGAAGAATAATAAATGAGTGAGTTCCCAGAGAGATACGAACAGGAATAAGCAACATGTTGTACGTAAGACTCGGTGTCGAGATACGGAAGAAAAACTGAAGAAACGGTAATCTTGCCGTACATATCCAGCATCCTCGATGAGAAAAACGGCATATGCGTGTTTTAAGTAGAAGTTTTTGGTTTGTTTGCAACCTACCAAAAAAAATCTGCAACAGTTGCAGCGGGAACAAATGGATGTCGCACCATCAGTGCAGAACTCAGTCCCGGAGTGATAGGTTTATGGATTTTTTCGTTTACGCTTGTGTTCTGGATCAGTGAAAAGTCATCTAGAAATTGCTGTGTATTTTTATAATTTTACTGGCGACAACGATAAAAGTCTGCGTACTGTGAATAAGAAAGAAGGGGAAATATATATAATGTTTGCATTATTTGATCGTACATACTGTATATTTATATTATGAGAGATTATTACCTGCTAATCAGATTGATTGAGATGACTGTACATATTTGCTAACCATTTTTCATTGTAGAAAACTTCTGCTAGTAAAAGTAACTAGATATTACCAAAATAATCCTAAAATCATTTGCGTAGAGACATCTATTGGAGGATGACAGATACTAAACATGACGATAACTGCACTGTTTATTACCAGGGCTTATAAATCTGGATTTAAGTTTCCGAAAACTCATTAAAATTAACAGCGCAGTTAAAGTTACAAGCGCATTTAGGTAACTCATGGGTAACTGTGGTATAAAACCGGCCATTAGAAATTCACTGGTATACAAGATGGCTGCCAGTAAACAACTGAAATTTACCGATATACAGAGTGAACAAAAAATGCCACGCTTGGAGGTTGGCATGCGATTCCTCATCCCATTGCAAGACAAAAGTTTCTATAGCCAAATCGGATCTGATGCTGTCGGAAAACAAGTTGAAAACGAGAAACTGGCAACTCAGTCACATCCTGCAGCGCATCGGAATGTAATAGAGAAACGTGCATCATCCCGCTCTACCGTACCTGCCGTTGCAGCTCACTGAGTAGACAGCTGGGTTATCAAAACCACATGCACCATGAATCTACGGCTCGAGTCTTTTCTGTGTGTGACGTCAGGTCACTAGTTTCCGTCGTGTAACTGCGTTTGTAAGCATGACATCCTGTTGTCACATGACAATAGTTGAACACATGACAGTGTGATCCATTCAACTAAATGCATGAGTCGACTAACCACGCAGTGCACAACCATAACTGGTCATGTCATGTGCATGTAGGGCGGCTTCCTGATGGAGTACACAAACGGCGAATATGTCAATATGCTTTTAGTGTTGGGTACATCCCATAACCAAGCTTCTGCTGCTTCTCGTGAGTATGCAGCACGGTACCCTCAAAGGCGTCATCCCGATAATGTTTTTTGTCGCCTTGAGCAATGCCTGCGGGAAACCGGTAATCTTCGTCCACGCGTAGTGGACAGGGGTCGTCCAAGGACTAGACATACTCCACAAATAGAGGACAACATTCTTGAAGCCGTTCACCAATCACCTCGGCGAAGTACCCATGATATTGCAAGGCATTTCCGGGTATCTCAAACACTGGTTGTTGATGTGTTGCACGACAAAAAGTGCATCCATGTCATTACTCGTTAACTCAACACCAGCGGCCAGAAGACCGCATTCAACAAGTGCAGTTCTGTGAATGGTTTTTGCAACAAGTTGAAGATAACGAATATTTTATAAAGAATGTTATATGGAGTGACGAATGTAGCTTCATTCGGGAAGGTATTTTCACCATTACAACAGCCATTATTGTTCTGACCACAACCCACATGCCATCCGTGCATCCGTGAATGTGGCTTTCAGGCACGCTTTGGCATAAACCTGTGGGCTGGAATCGTGGGAGGAGTGCTTTTAGGCCCTTACCTATTGCTGGACAAGTTGAATGCGCCTTGCTATCGTATGTTTCTGGGCAATACTTTGCCTGACGCTTTAGAAAACCTTCCACTTGGTGTTCGGCGACAGCTATGGTTTCAGCATGATGGTGCACCGCCACACTTTGGAATGACTGTGCATAACTGGTTAAATGAAGCGTTTCCAGGGAAATGGATTGGTCGTGGAGGTCCAATGTTCTGGCCTCCATGTTCTCTGGACCTTAATCCACAAGATGTTTATTTGTGGGACACTGAAAGGAACATGTTTATAGTACTCCACCCATGGATGTACAAGACCTAATAGCTCATGTGCATGCTGCATCGGCAATGGTGGATGCAGGTGTGTTGTGTAGGGTCTGGCAAAGTATGCTCCAGCGAGTGGTGAAGTGTTTGCAAATACAAGGTGGTCGCTTTGAACGTCTGCTGCAAAGTGAACGTTGCTCGTAAGTGTACGTACCGGCTCTGTGAAGATAAGACTGGATGTCACACGTACACTATGGAATTATTGTGCGTAGCATAATGGGCAATCTAGTGTAGCCTACCTATTGTACTGTATTGTTCCTTGAACCGCATTGGATAGAGACGATGTTACTGTACCCACTATCATGTTCTATATATTGGTTTTATTTGTGCCATGGACGAAACAGAGTGGTCGTTTACGCCTGTAAGAAGTTCATGTTGTGTTTGAATGTTCAAAAATAAAGGTAACTATAATGGTAAGACAAAACAGTGTATTGCATAGTGGAGGTGTACATTGGATACAATTTGATACATTAACTGAAAAATAAATTTTCGCAAACGCGACTCGAACATCGGCGCGTCGCACAACCGGCATTTATGGCATTAGCTCGTCTCGCTGAACTAATGAGACAGCTCCAGCAGAGCGCCGAGTTCATACGACCTGTGCTTGGCCACGCTGCATGCCATTACAGCGTTTCCAGAGCCTCATTTCTTAACTTGCATTTCTATTCAACCTATTGGTGGGACTAGGTTTTGCAAGATAAACCTTTGCAAGCCGCCCACTTCATGAGCGTATCGATGAGTACAATCAACAAATTAATTTAAAAACCACCTAATCGATACTTTATTTTTGCCTTGGGCAAAATTAAGAATACATTAGCACACACAGAACATGTTTCGACCACTTAGTGGTCATCTTCAGCTGTATAAAGATAGCTTAGATGAAAACATTTGGACAGTAGGCACATTAAACCTTAAAACTATGTTCCATGGGATCCTAAAAACTATTGCTCTAGGTGCTCTAAAAGAAGGGGGGGGGGCTTGGGGGGTAAGGTAATTTGTTGAGATAAGCTTTTGTCGTGAATTTCGACAAGGAATCGCTGGAAAATTTATGATGTCCAATAACGGACCATTTATATTGCTATTAAGGAACCGCATGCTGACCTCCACGTAGAGCATTGTTTGTTCACCCTGTATAACCCTTTTTAGAAAGTATTGATGATTAGGAATGTAATTTTTTCAGTGAAATTAGTAGTAATATTGGTAATAGTGTGAGCAATGCTCCTGAAGAACAATAGATGTGGAAATCGAAGTGGAAGGGCAAGGAAAAACTGTGTTACAGCTCAGCAGGCGGACTGAGTCCGGACCCATGGTGCTAATAAAATAAAATATTTTAAATGTATTCCTTGTTCTGCAGTTCGTGGTATGAAAGCCATTTATTTTCATTTATATTTAAATCTTTAATGGTCTTGTAAGTAAGAAATTTCTCATGATATGAAGCAACGCAGTTTCAATCCAACAAATATGCAGGGCTCAATGGGTTAACAAGGGGCAAAACATGTCCCTGAGAAGTTTATATAGTATTATGTAGATTTCAACCATGTAGCACGTGGTTTGTATTGAATAGGTGGTGATAATAAAATAGGCTAAATGATTTTTGTGATAATTTTGCTTGTAACTAAAGGAAAGGCAGAAGTAATGGGACCATATTGATATGAGAAAAAGAATGAAGGAGGGGCGAAACTAGTTGAGTTTGTGAGAGGAATGGAATGATTGTGGGCAACACATGGTTTTGGAAGGAAAACTGCAGAAAAATTTCAAGATTTGGCTGGGGTGATAGAAGAAGAATATCAGTAATTGATTACTTTTTGGTGGAAAGGACAAATCGCAGACAGTTTTGATGGATGTAACAGCTTTACCAGAAGCATTTGATGGAGATCATAGAGTTGTGATAGCAAAAGTGAGAGTTGGGAAAGTAGAAAAATTAAGGAAGATAAAAGAGAGTAAAATAAAAGTGTGAAAAATTAAAAAATAAGAATGTAGGGGAAAAGAATGCAGTAAGAAATGTAGAAAATGAATGGTCCAACTTTAAAAGTACATTTGTAAGTGAGGCAGAGAGAGCCTGTGGTAGAACAACTACTAGAGTGAAAGAAAAGTAGACATGGTGGTGAGAGAAGCAGTGAAAGAAAAGAAGAAAGCATGGCAAGAATGGAATAGGGATAAGAAAGAAGAGAAGAAAACAAAAGGAAGTATCTTGATAATAAAAGGAAATAAAATAAATTGGTAAGAGTAGAAAAGAACAAAAGTTGGGAATAATTTACACAAAAGATGGAAACAGAGGGAGCTGGTAGGAAAAGAATGCTGTATGGAGTTATACGAAGTAATAGGAAAGAAAGAGTTTATACAAAGCTGATGAAAGAGGAGGGTGGAGAGTTGATAACACATCCAAAAGGAATAAAGAGAAGATGGAGAGGATATTTTGATAACTTCTGAATGTGAGAGATTGTGCAGAGTAGACGGTAATAATACGGTGTGATGACTCAATAGTAGAAGATGATATAACCACCTTAGAGGTGGAATTAGCAGTCCTTAAAATGAAAATGGGGAAGGCACCAGGAATGGATGAAATTAGTGGGGAAATGATAAAAGATTGCTGGATCTGTTGGACTGCAATGGGTGTACAGATTGTTAAAGTGCATATGGAAACAGAACCATGTGCTAGAAGAATGGGGAAAGGGAATAATAATACCAGTCTTTATGAATCACATTGCTATCAAAAGTGGCAAAAATACTGGAAATAGTATTAGAGGGGAGAATGAGAAGAAAGGTAAAAGGAGAGGTGCAGGAGGAACAGTATGGCTTTAGAAGCAGAAGGTCTACAGCGGACCCAGTCTTCAGCATGAGGCAATTATTGCAAAAGAATTGGGAATATGGAAAAGATCTGGTCATAACATGTAACAAAGGCAGCGGTAGTGTTCCCAGGGAGGTGTTTGAAACCATGGTCAAGAAGAGACTGGGTACACAAACTGTAGAAATTGTGCAAGCAATATACAAAAACTGTGTCAGCAGTGTCCAGATGCCATTTGGAAAGAATGATTTTGATACAAAACTGGACTCAGGCAGGGGAGTGTGCTGTCACCTTCTTTGTTTCTAATGATTATGGACAAAATTGTAAAGGAGACAAAAGAAGCATATGGGAGTAGGGAGAAGTTATTACTATTTGCTGATGATATTGTGGTCTGGGGAACAAACAGCAAAGAAGTACAAGAACAACTTGATGCACTTAACAAGAAAATTGAAAAGTATGGTATGAAAATCAGCGCAGAGAAAAGGCATTGTGAAAATTGGTGGTCAAGGCCTTGAAATTGTTTACATTCTGAAATACCTAGGGAGTGAATTAATGCAAAATACATGGCTGGATATGGAGATTAGCAAGAGGGTGCAACAGGGCATTGTATTCTACCAGAGTGTAAGAAACCTTGTCTGGTGTAAGGTAGTGTAAAGAGATAATGTATTATGGACCCTTATTGACTTCTGCGGCTGAAACGTGGACAATGACAAGTAGAGAGGATAATAGAATTCAAGTCAGTGAAATGAAATACCTTAGAAGTATGATAGGAAAGACAAGGAAAGGCAGGTTGAGAAACGAAGATGTGAGAAAGGAGGTCGGAACGGAAAACCTAAAAGATAGAATTGATAGGAGTAAACTAAGATGGTTTGGACATGTAAAGAGGCTGGAGGAGGAAGGAATATTAAAACAGATGATTGAAATGATGGTGCTTGTTTTTTAAAGGGGCCTAACATCTAGGTCATCGGCCCCTAGTGGTACGAAATAAGACAAAATTGTAATGACAATTAAAAGTCCAAAATCATCTACTGAGCAGAATTCAAAACGTGATGGAAAAGAATGAATGGATGGATATGAATTTAAAACGGTCGGTGCATCCAACCCGTAATGCCCCACATTCCCAGAAACTAGCGTTAAACAATAGTATTACTGACCAAGGGACTGCTTCTAAAGCACGATACTGAATCAATGATGCTTATAGTCTAAAGGGGTCCAATATCCAGGTCATCGGCCTCTCATAATGGTACTTATCGTTAGGAAAGTAGAACCATGGTATTAGCTTGTTGCGGAACTAATCAAAAGTAGCGTAGACTCGTGGTATTCCACACTTTGTGGTACTACTCACAGGTAATGTGTACATGTAACACAGACCTACGGTGTTTCTCACATTGTGGCACCATTTACAGGTAACGCAAACCTATGGTGTTCCTCACATAGGTGTACTAATCACAGGGACTTGTACTATCCCGTGATGTTCCTCAAATAGTGGGTACTAAGCATAGGCAAGGCAGACCCATGGTGTCGCTCATATAGTGGCACTAATCGCAGATATTGTAAAACCCACCTTGATTTACACACTCGCTACTAATGACAAACCTATTGTGTACCTAACATAGTGGTACTACGCGCAAGTAAAAGCGATCCATGGTGTTCCCTGTGTGATGGTATTAATTACAAGTAGTCTCATGGTTCTAAATCGATCGTCCCTTGGTCGCCCCTTTTAGTTACCTCTTACGACAGGCAGGGATACCACGACTGTATCTTCGTTAACGTCCCCCACCCATAGAGGGTTGTGTGTTTATTTTGCTAGAGCTATTTTATTTCGCTCAAGTCCGCCGGCAAGCTGGTTAGGCAGCTACCTGGGACACGCCACATGGGAGTATCACCTCTCCTCCTGCTATGCCAGTGTGGTAGGTTCGTGGATGATTGAGATGAAGTTTGAGGGAAAGATAGTGAGAGGGAGACCTAGAACAATATAGAGGAGTGCAAATAGATGAAACCTGGACTGGGACAAAATGATGGAAGAGGAATGATGGAAGGAGAGGGGAAGGTGGAGAAGTGCTGTAAATGCCCCGACCCGGCAGGAGCTGGAGAAGGGGAAAGGAGGAGGATGATTGATTATGATGACCTTGGTGAGATTATTACCCTGAATGACAATGAAAAGGAAGTACTGGGAGAGAGCAAGGAAGGTGGAATTGGCATTTAAAATGAGCCATGATGCTTACAGATCCAAATCTGTCTCCTACCAGGATGGGACACTACTGCGTAGTAGTCAGACTGGCATGCCTTTGTGCTGTAAAAACACTAGCAAAAATGGAAGATATGTTGATTGAGGAAAAGGAAAGGAAGTTCCTCAGAAAGATTTTAGGTCCTAAGAAAGTGTCCAAGGGTTTTGTCTTCCACCTGAGGTCAAACAGGTATTTCTCACACAATGGCGCCACTCATAGCCAACGCAACCGATGAGGTTTCTCACCTAGGTGTACTAACCACACTATCCCGCGGTGTTCCTCACATAGTGGGTACTAATCACAGGCAACGCAGACCCACGAGTCGTAAAGATCACAACCGTTATGAAGAAACAAAGATTAACCTTTTATGGTCACCTGAAGAGAATGAACCCGGAAAGATTGGTGCACAACTTGCTCACTTTACGGGAAAAATGGAAATCTCATCCCCGCTGGCTGAAAGATCTGCACAAAGACATGCAGGTAAATGATATAAGACCAGAGGACATAATGGAGGGGACCGTTGTTAGGAAGAAAGTTCCGAGGTTTAGGGATGATCCATGGAAAGAAACTAAACTGGGGATCATCTCAGTGGGAGAAAGACTGAAAAGGAGTGCGAGGTCAAAAAACCTTTTCTTACAATGTAAACAAAAAGGTGTAAGTATGACAGAGAGGCTGGTAACTTGTGTAACCATAGTCCACAGTTGGCTGTATTGACGTAAATAAATAAATAATAATAATAATAATAATAATAATAATGTTTTTGCTTTTATGTCCCACTAATGAATTGATGTAGGGGTTTTGGGGACTCTTGTGAGATGCCAGAATTTTTTGCTGCAGGAGTTCTTTTATGTGTCGGTAAATCTTCCAAGACTAGGCTGGTGTATTTGAGTCCCTTGAAATACCACCTGTCAGCTTGGACTCAAGTGAGTGCTCTACCACCTGAGTCAGTCAGCCTGGCTGTTTTCTACTTTTCTGGTGAAAATTGTTAAGTGTGATTCTTGGTTTCTGATATGTAAATAGACTATTTCATTGTAACTGCTGATGATGATGATTGTTTTTTAAAGGGGCCTAACATCTAGGTCGTCGGCCCCTCATTGTTACTATACAGTACATATAGTTTTTCATACTCATAATTTGTGAATTTAAGTAATATGCTACATTAACAGCTTCACTGCACTTTTTTTGTAAATAAATTACTTGAGGGTTTTTGACTAAGGTATTTTTTAGATACTGACTCAAGGAAGGAAGTTCTGCATTTGTTGCTAATGTGGTTGTGTAATCAGATCATCTCTTTGTATTTGTTACCTTTTGTAATAGTGTGTAAGTACATTATCGGTGTGTTGAGTTAATAATAGAATCTTTAGATGTGTCATTATTGGGAAAAATTTCTCTTTTTGTGTTAATATTTGTCCTGGGTTTGATAGTGGTTGTCATTGGTGGATTCTGATTTTTTGCTCGAGTACTTTCATGTGTTCTGCACACAGTGCTTTCAAATTCTGACTAGTTTGTTCATTTGGGTCATTCATTATGATTCATGTAATCCTCATGAGTTCTACATGTTAAAATGCTAAATGTTGTTTCTGGGTTGTATTTTGTCTTATGCTCAAAATTTCAGAATTTTTTGTTAAGTGTTATTGTCTTGGTGTTAAAATGTAGTTTGTTGTCTCTCCTTGTTCATATAGTAGCCTACATGTTGGGTATATTGCGATTAATTTTATATTGGAGGCTGTCATTAAGTGTATGACTCTTAAGTATTAGCACCGTAACTTGGTTAAGATTGTTGGTAATCCAGTTCATTCAAAAGCATGAGATAGGGTGTTGAAAGTCCTAGATCCTGTTTGAGAGTTTACGCTTTTATGTGACAGCTGTGGGATCCAGTCTGGCATTGATTATACTTTTCTGACAAGATCCTTTTTCATTCTTGTTCTTTTTCGTTGTAGTTTGATCTATGAACCTAAATGGTATTGTATATTAAGATGTAGAGAGTTGAATTTTGTCCTTGTGATTGTCCTGTTTCTCTGTCCAATCCCCTCTTTCTTTGTCCAATACTCTCATTTGTAATAGGATCAGAGCTGTTTCTTCATTCACAATTGGGCTGGTTGGGTGATCTGTTGTGGAATTGCATAGTTTGAATATGTTAGTATTGTCCTTAACTTTGATTGCACAGAGAATGATTACATTAGAAAGAAACATAAGACAATTGAATTCCAGGTATGGAATTCAAAATGATACATTTGGACCTTTTCAGGTGCCAGCAAAATGACTGAATCAGAGTGTAGCAAAGGTAATGCATGGAGTTCATGGTTGCGCTCAGTGGTATTTTAGGAGAAAGAAGTGATTAACATATGAAATTTTCCTTACATCCCTCTTCTTTTCAGGTGAACTTTGCTGTATGGGAATGAAACCTGGATCTTATGAATAAACTAGAGGTAATAGATGTAAAATTAACAGTATTATTTGCTCTTACAAATTGGTGGGGACATGGTAGAAGGGAATTTGTAATGGAGAGGGAAAGGCTAAGTTAGGAATGAGATCATTGGATGAATCTGTGTACATTATCAGATGAGTGAAGAAAGATAGGTTACCTAGAAGAAACATACTTGTCCATGACGAATAATAGGAGAGATTGGTCAAGGGGACTATATTTAATGATATCACAGCAAGGTGCATAGAAGCAAAAGAGGCCTCAGTGCTGGTTGCAAGTGGATAGATATGGAGGTCCTTACTAGTTGTGTCTTACAAACAAAATACTGAAAAAAAAAAAAAAAAAAAACAAAACCAAAACCATAACAGTTGGAAATTTACACGTTTATTTTATGATGGACTCTGAATTCTCTGTGGAGGATCAGATTTTGTGAAATATCTATAATAGCCACTTGGCTCTGATTAAATGGCATTGCTTCTGCTTGTGCTTGATTGCTCATGTCATCCTTCCTACTTAACCTCTCATAGTCAACTCGTTCGTTTTGTGCGTTTGGTACCGGTATGTGTTGTCCTCATGAAAAGTTCATGAAGGGGGTCAGCTGAGTTTTTAGGTTACTGTTAAGTATTGAATTTCTTCCAGTGGTCTACTTTTGTTGTTGTAAATGCTACTTATTAAGGCTTACTTTACAATGCTTGATTACATTCCTCTGGTGGTGACGTAGCGGTAACTTGGGAAATACGTCCCATAGAATGCTGCTCATTGAAGTTTTCCATTATCTTGGTGTAGAGACCATGAGTATGGAGCAGAGAACAGAGTGGTTCTCTGGGTTCAATCTTCTCTGTGATTTCCAGCAAGCTTTATTAGTTGGGTAGTACAGTAGAAGCACCTGGACATACAGCTTTGTGTGAATTTGGTCTACGAGTTGCCTCCATATCCTAAGTTGTCGTCATTTTCCAGCTCCAGTTTCCAGGATGTGCTGTGTACAATTGTTCACCATCTCCTCCTGTCGTCATACATCATCTACCCATCTGAGACTTCTCTCCTCCACATCTGATTTTAGTCTGTTCACCATTTCCCTGGCCTTCCCATTTGTCTTTTTCCTTAGACGGTGAGGTCGAAATATTTTCTGGAAGGTCTTTTGCCGTCCATTTTCATGATATGCCCATACCACTGAAGTACACTTATTACACTAGTGTAGGGAACCTCAGTGCTAGCTACATTCCTACATTCCTGATTGTTTTCCTTTCAAGTAGTTTGGTTCATAGTTCTAATGAATCTCATTTCTGTTGCCTGAATTCTGCTGTACTCATTGTTTATCGTAGTACATGTCTCTAAACCATATGTGAGAACTGATATAAAGTAGGTGGTGTTCTACAGCTCTGTGTGCTTTTTCTTTTTCCTTTTTTTGCAGTCCCAGAGTAGGTTTCTGACTTGATTGTAAAAGTTTGATGCTTCCTGTGTTCTGCTGAGTGTTTCCGGTTTGACGGTGTTGTCTTTCGAGATGTGTTTCCGAGGTACTTGGAGTGAGAAAGTGATTCTAATTTGCTTCCTTCCAAAAGGAGGTTTGAGTTTGTTCCTTCCCTGTTGGTCATTTCTACGGTCTTCGTTCTTACTCATCTTCAGCTCAGAGTTATTGAACATATTGCTCCATGCAGTCAAATTTTTCTGTATTTCAGTTTCTGTTTCTCCCTGTATCCAGCACATCATCACTGAGTACCAGGGCATTTGGTGAATTGACCATTATCTTGGTAGATTTTATAATCTTGTCCATTACTGTTATGAACTAGAGTGGTGATAGGGCACTTCTTTGTCAGACACCTCTGTTTGTCTCAAACCAATTTGGATCCTCCAATGCCTATCCGAATACAGCTCGAACATTTATGATATAGTATCGTTCCTTTGTCACTTATATATTTTGGCACCTTGAGGTCTTCTAGACGTTCCCAGGTCTTGTTTCTGGTGACATTCATAGGCCTTCTCATGTCCAAAAATGTAATGGGTTTCTTACGGGTAGAGGGAAGACGGTACGTTTCAGGACACAAGTTCCTATGCTAAACTTAACAGTCTTGGTCCCCACTGCAAGCCCTTAAAGTCTGCAATGGGAATATATAAACACCCTGTATAATTCACTGTGGAAGATGAAATTAGAACTTTAAACAAGTTGGCTGCAACTGTGAGCTTGCGTTTGAGAGTGACTGGGTTTGATCTTTATCATTGGCAGTTCTGAAGATGGTTTTCCATTGTTTCCCCTTTTTTAACTACAGGCAATTTCTAGGACTGTTCCTTAACCCTAGAACTGTTGCAGGTTTACCTGTCAAGTGCTGCAGTAAATTTCCATAAAGCACGCACTAAAGGAATTTGGTATCTAAGTCGTCCAGTTGCAAAACCCGATATGTCCATTTTTTCTCAAAATTAGTTATCACCGCCATTGTATGCAGCTCATCAAAATACACAATCCAGCAATGTAATAGTGAGAAAAAGGCCATTTAATCCATATGTTTAAAGGTGACAAATAACGAAACTGCTGAAAAAGTTGTTAATGTCCAGCATGCGTTATGCAACAAAGCTCGTTATGTCGCAGAACCCTGTAAGAGGATCATACTTACACGAACAAAATCAGGCAATTGTGTGATAAGAAGTGAAGTAAACTAAAACACTGATTGTGGTGAAAGCAAAAAGCATATTGAACCATGGGAAACCCTTTTCTGCTATTGTGCCACGGCCAGTGGAGGAAGGGGTTCCTCTTAAGAAAGAAAAGCTCAACGACCTGCACACATTGCTGCCCAAACATTACGGGAAAGAGTGGATAAGGAACGATGACCTCGTGTTCTACAAGGCACTGTTTGACCAGCGGCAAAATTCAAACGGTGAAATGCCAGACTATGACATTGATGTGGGAGATTTTGTTGTGGACAATAACGGATTGTTAATATAACTGTACAAAATGTTAAAGAACTTATAAAACGTTTTGAATGAGTGACGATTTCTTGATCATCATCATCAGTTTTCCACTCCAGTTGCCCGGGTGTGGTTTATGAGCTCTCTCCACTTCTGTCTGTCCATGTACCACTCTTCTCTCAAGACGAAATCCCAGTTGACTCCTCTTGTTCCTATGTCCTCTTTCACTTGGTCCAGCCATCTCTTCCTAGGTCTTCCTACCGGTCGTTTTCCGGCCACGACTGCGTGTAGCCATTGTTTTGGGTTCCTTCTATTGTCCATTCGTTTGACATGGCCGAACCATTTCAAACGGGCCCTTGTCACTTTTTTATTCAGGGATGGGTACACACCGGCTTCCTCCCTTATTCTTTCATTCCTTACCCTGTCCCTTTTTGTCTTCCGTACCATAGTCCGTAGGAACTTCATTTCTGCGGCTTGTAGTTTGCTATTCACTTGTTGGGTTGTTGTGAAGGTTTCTATGCCATATGTTATTATAGGGGTGAAGTATGATTGGAATAGAATCTGCTTTGATCTTAAGGGAACTTGTTCGTTCCAGAGGAGGTTCCGAACTTGATGGTAAAACTGAGCTGATTTTTGAATGCGGTTGTTAATCTCATGCTGTATTCTGTTATCACTTGAAATGATGCACCCAGGATCTGATCTTGGTCTACTGTTTCCAGCTGTGTACCTTCCAGCATTATTTTTCCTTTCTTCTTCTGCCTGTTGACAGACATAGTAACAGTTTTCGATTTATTTATTGTTAATCCGTGTGCTTTCAAATGTTCATTCCAGGTGTTCAGCCTCTCTTGGACTTCCTTCTCTGTATTTCCCCAAATTACTACATCATCTGCAAATGCATTGATGTCCATATTGTTCTTCTGCTTATTTTCTTGATGTAATCATTAAATCAAAGAGCAGGGATTAGATATCAAAACATTATATCCTAACGTAAATTATTTCCATTTATGCTATTTTCATAGTGTAATAGTTTCAAACGTAGCTACTAAAACACTTTCTCCATATACTGCTGCACATATCTTTTATCTCCACAAAACTGCTGCAAAACTCGTTATGTCCAAATGTTTTTTGCAAATAGCATGGGATCTATCAGTTAAATTGTGTGGATATTTTGCGGTATGATAAAGATGAATGCTTACTGTTTAATTACAAAATTTCAACCTCCTATCTTTGTTGCATAACAAATGACAGTTTTTTGCACTTCCTGAAAAATTTGTTTGTCTGCACATAATGGGTTTTGCAACTTGACGACTCATCTGTAATTGGACTGTAATCATAAAATATAACCTATCATACATCAGTTGAAAGCTGAAAGACTTTTATATATTTTGATAGAGGTGAATCATTCAGAGTCATCAGTTTGAAATAATGATAAAAAATATTTTATAAAAAAAATATTTAAAAAATGACTTTTCTGCTCTAGAAAATCATATTGCCAAGTTAAATGTGTGTCAGAGATATCATAAATGAAAAGTTCCACAGTTTTTTGTTACTATTTAAAGAACCAGTTTAAAATTATTCTTGTTATTTACTAAAATAGAAAATTATTCTTAAAATATGACATTTCTCGATTTTGCACATATATAAGAAATGCACCTTCTGCCTTTTCCTTATGTCAGTTTCTTTCTGCTTGTATTGTGATCAAAGTCTTTGTAACTCTCTGTTACCTGGAAAGACACTTTCATCAGGTTGTATATCAGTCCAGTTCACACTTACTCCTTCACGGCTAACATTAGGCATGTTTACACTGTCTGTAGGAACCTGATCACCATCACTTGCATTGAGGGGAATTTCCATAACTGCGGGACATCCTGTTCGCCGGTATCATTGCCACTGCTTTCACCATCTTCATTTTCGTACGAATCTACACAATAATCACTGTCGTCGTCCGTACTATCACACGAATCATCAAAAATTAAGTGCTCAGTTTCTGAATTGTCAACATGGTTGACTGCCATTTTGCTCAATGCAACCTCAATGTCAGCATGAAAGTACTTCCACTTCTGCAGCCACATAATAGCCTGCATATTGTCATTTGTTTGCCAAAGGCTTTCGCTATGAAAGCTAAAAGCATCGGGAACCAGCATGGCTTGAAATTAGTGCCATCTGTTGGCTAACAGTAGTACTATATTTGAATTCAGAGACTGTCTGTCAGGGAGACGACCACACTTGACCAAACAGTACACCGTCTGCCTGGAAGACGGTCTGCAGTTCTAGGGTTAATTAAGGTTACAGCCCATTCCTCCCAGTCCTAGCCCTTTCCTATTGTATCATCACCAAAAGACCTAACTAACTGAGGTTGTGTGATGAAAAATCACTAGCTGAAGAAGGTCTCACAGACTGAAACATGTTGTAATATATGTATTTTATCTTACTAAATATTGAATGGTGGAAATATAAAACTTTCCGGTAAAAGGAATAATTTTATTAGTTAAAGTCAATACGGAATAAACATGATATTCACCCCTTGTAATTACTGTATGTCGTGGTTGCCTGCCAGGATTAAAAACTTATTTCACTGATTGCTCCCTTCATTTGTGTACTTAGCAACTCTCCATAGTTGTTAGCACGAGCTCTGATATAATAAGAAATAAGAGCATCTTTCTTCTCTTAGTTACAAACGTAGGTCTTAAAATCAGCAAAACCAAGACAGTACAAACTTAGGTCTTAAAATCAGCAAAACCAAGACAGTTGGCTTGGTGATGAGTATAAACTCTCCAACTGTTCATCCAAGGATTGGAGATGAGGAGATGGAGATTGTAGACAATTCCCACTACTTAGGTAGTGTTCTGTCCTCACACAATACCATACATCAAGAGACTAGCAACATCAAGAGATTAGCAACAGAATACAGAAAGCTGCCACATTCTATCATGCTTGGGATGAAACATTTGTGTTGATTTCCAAGATCAGTTTGTGCAAAATATATCGGGTACCTATATTGACGTATGGTCTGGAAGCAGCAACACTCACTGGATCAACGAAGAGTCGTCTTCAGGCAACAGAAATGAAGTTCCTCCGTTCTTGTCTACAAAAACAAAAATTGATAAAATAAGAAATGTGGATGGGAACAAAGTTTGCTGGAGAGCCTTAAAAGTGAAGACTGCAATGGTATGGTCACATGAAAATAATGGATCCCCATAGGACTCCTTGAGCATATTTTGATTACAGTGTTCCTGGAAAGAAACCAAGAGGAAGACCTTGTGATGTTTGGTAGAAGCAGATTTTCAAGGACCTTGAAATAAGATATGTAAACTGGCATCACATATATGAACAAGATCTTGGATGGATAGGACACACTAGATGAGGCTCGTACACAACCGCACCCAGCTTGCTGGAAGGAAGAAATGATGATGATGATGTATAAGGGAAAATGAACCTTATTGTACTGTACCGTAGGAATGTATGTTTGCATGATGTATTTTTAAATGCTCCTACAGTATAATGTATTTGAATGGGTGCTCGCAAAAATGGGCTAACCATCATTTTGTCAGAACAGAGATAAAACAACTTTTGCAAATGTCAAAAAACAAAAATTATTCCTTAAAAATAATATTTCTTTCATTATTTTATCTTGATGTAATACCTTTAAATTATCAATACCATATATTGGAACTGCAATAAAAATGAAAAGTGCTCGGAAAAATAGGAATATAAAAAATAGACGAAAATTGACTTCTCGTTGACCTAGCTATAGTTAATAGTTAACCTTAGATTCATAACCAAACTTTATTTTATGATCATACAATATAAAAAAGGTGTTTTATACAGTAAACTAGACATAAGGAAGCCGGCCCCCGTGGTGTAGGGGTAGCGTGCGTGCCTCTCGCCCGGAGGCCCCGGGTTCGATTTCCGGCCAGGTCAGGGATTTTTCTCTTGACCTGAGGGCTGATTCGAGGTCCACTCAGCCTACGTGATTAGAATTGAGGAGCTATCTGACAGTGAGATGGCGGCCCCAGTCTCGAAAACCCAGAATAACGGCTGAGAGGTTGCGTCCCCTCGTAATTTGCAGGCCTTCGGGCTAATTAGCGGTTGCTGGGCAGGCCAGAGCCCTTCCAAGGGCGTAAGTGCCATGGGTTTTTTTAGTCATAAAGATGCTTCAGACTTATTTTGAAATATGACATAACTTTCCCTCATGCGACATTCATCAGTCGTATGGGTCATATTCTAATGCATTGGAAAATGGTTCCTCAGTCACCTCTTGGCCATTGCCAGCTGTCAGTTCTCTGTAATACTGGTGATATCTTGCAGGGACATATTCAAGAAGCTCATGCAAGTCTTTAAGCTTTGCTGGCTTTATTTTGGTGACAGCTGAACACTAGCAAGTGATGGCCGACCACCATTACTGTTCCTTTTGTGAAGGTCAACACAATCATATTCCTCAACAATACCATATAAATATTTTTAAAATACTTAAATGGTACATCTTTTATAAATAGTATGCCTGAAACTTTACTAATTAGTACTCTTTGCTTATTTACAGATGACATTCTCTTGGTTAATTTTTCTAGCAAAGGTTGAGTGCTCACAAACTTATCACTTGTCATTTTTACTACTTGAAATGGCTTTCTTACTCTAGCTCTTTTTACTAAATCGCTCCATTCATCTGGCACAAAAACACAAGAAACACCCACAGCCTCTGGTATACATGAAGATAAGGTTTGCTAACCTATATATACAGCAACGCCATCTTTAAGGCCTCCTCCGTAAGCTTCTGTTAGCCCGATTTTGCAATAACACAATTGGCCAAAATAAAATGGCATAAAATTCAAATCGTTGTATCTCATCACACAGGATTGCCTCATGTTAGCCCAACTCACAGAAGATACTTTGAACTTTCCGCAATTGATGGCAGCACATAACTAATTTTTTTCAAATTTGTTGGTTAGCCCGTTTTTGCGGGCACCCATTCATTTGAAATTCACCGAGCTTGATAGCTGCAGTCGCTTAAGTGCGGCCAGTATCCAGTAATCGGGAGATAGTGGGTTCGAACCCCACTGTCGGCTGCCCTGAAGATGGTTTTCTGAGGTTTCCCATTTTCACACCAGGCAAATGCTGGGGCTGTACTTTAATTAAGGCCATGGCCGCTTCTTTCCACTTCCTAGGCCTTTCCTATCCCATCATCGCTATAAGACATATCTGTGTCGGTGCGACGTAAAGCAAATAACAAAAAAAAAGTGTTTAAAGTTCATATCCATATGTGTTTGGGAGGCGTGACCATTCTTAAGGAAAATGATGGATAGGAAGAGTATTGTCAGATACGCGGTATTGCTCAAGCAGTGACAATATTATGGTGTCCTGTTTGCTTAATTCTGTACACTGGCACTTGATTTGTTTGAGGTGGCTGTTGTGAAAAGCATGTCAGTTATTTTTATAGCAGCTAGTCACTAACTGTTCATCAGATAATTTTTTTAACTTTACTTTTGGGAATAGGGGAACATAAAACACTACTGTATGTTATGTTTGCACTTCACAAGAATTTCAAATTGATCATCATGTAAGTTCAGTTTTGCATGTGGCAAAAGCACAAAAATCCAGCAGCTAACATTTAAAAAATATATTTATGTGTTGCATTGCTAATGCCACTTGAAAAATTGATCAGTCCAGCACTAAAAGAGTTCCTGGAAAAATATACCAAGAACGATATCCCACATCCTTTACCTTTGCATATAAATTATCTTCTGATAGCATACACAAAGACCTATATCATTTTTGCGGCAAATATTCTTGCAATTTTTTATTTTAAAATTATTTTTCTGGAAATCTAATTTGAAAATAATAAACCACTTTTTTGTATTACCAAAGTAAAAATTGCAGAATCTTAGATTAGACTCGTTGCATATATTAAATGATTTTCTTATAGGTCATCGACGAAATTCGCGAGGATCTGGGAGCCTCATATATTATGTGGATGTCTGTTGATACAGCAACTGATTCTGCAGGTTGATATGTCGCATATCTGATTGTCGGCAAGTTAAGTGTGGATGAACCTGGAAGGTCCTGTCTTGTGTGCAGTAAAGTTTTGTGACATGCAAATAACTCGACGATTGTGAACTTCTTTGATGATTGCATAAGTCACAATTTTTGAAAATGGAATTCAAACTTTCTTTTTATTTAAAGTTTTATTTACTTTTTAAATTCTGTTTTCATTTTAGGTATCTTTTGGACAATTTTAAATAAGGATAGAGTTCTGCTTCTGTGTGATGTGGCTCCATATACAGCAGAGGCTGTGAAAGCAATTAAGATATTCTATTCCAATATAACACATGTGACGTCTGACTCATGCATTGCACCTTGTTGCAGAAACAATACACACAGAGTACGACAAGGTGAACTATTTGAAGTGTTTCCTAATTCATTGCTAATATGAATACAAGAAAAGTTTCTAAATTTTCTTTAGCTTAGCAGGTATTTCTGGGGTCACTGGAGCAAACCAGGATCATTTTGGTTTTGGCTTTGGGTTTAAGGCTGGATGTCCTTCCTGACGCCACTTAATTTTTATATGAAAATCTCATTCCATGATCAACCGAGATTTGAACCTCAGCCGTCTGAGTGAGAAGCCAACTGCTAAACTACCGAGCTAATCATGTGCCCGGTAACATGAATATAAGTACAGTGTTAAAATTATTAAATACTGACATGTAAATGTCTTTATGAAAGCTCCTCTTCATGTTGCTGCGTATAAAGAAAGCCTACTAGATTGGCTTTTACCATCTCTGCCTGTTGTTACCAGATTTATGAAATATGGGACATTTACATGTCCCAAAAAGGATTTTCAGGACACCAGGACAGATGACAGTAATCCGGTATTGTCCTGGACGTATAGCAACCCTATACAAGAGGAGCCTCAAAGGCATGTTACTGTATAATGGCAATTTGTATGGGTCCATTCCTGCAGCCCATTCTATTTAAATGAAATATCAAGTGGAAGTGCTGTTGGCATGCTGCCGATGGAGGTGAGCTGCATGTACATTCTTAATAATATGCCAGCCTTCCTGTCATTCTTAAATCTCTGGCAGTACCAGGAATCAAACCCATGTTTCCAAGAACAGCAGCTGAGAGCGCTAACCGCTATGGAGGCATATAGCTGAGTCTGATAATTTGACAGTGCAGAATGGTGCAATTTTCTACTGTGAAAATTGTGATGCTGTGAACTGAGTAAGGAACCAAATTCATCCTCTAATACATTTTATTCAGGAAAGGCAGATTCAATTTTTATTAGTATATCTGTTGGTTTTAGGTTGTTGTTAGTTTTCCTGCCAATTATGCTGTCAGTGTTAACAGATACACAAGAAACATTCAGGAGTAAGAATATGCAGCAAGATCTTCATGATTTTTCATTTCGTTGTGCATGTTTTGGACATTATTGATACTGCAGTTTGCATGCATATTTTAAGCTTTGATAGTGCATGACTAGAGTGATCAGGATGCAGTTAATTTTTATAACACACTATATACAGTAGTAATACATTGATGATTTTTTTTTTTATGAACATGTTTTGAAAATGCTCTGAAGAACTATCATAATAATTTTGTGACTACTATGTAACAAACAAAAAAGTATAAGTGTTTCATTCATTTTCAGGCAATCCTTTTTTTTCCCTTGCAAATTCCCCTTCATTTAACGTCCCATTCAGGATCTGACTGTAGTTTACTATCCTGGTTTCATTCCTTCATTATGTTCGACATTTTCTGAGAGTAGAAAGTGAAATTTCTCACTCCAGTCCAAATTCTTGAAATTTTCCAACATTGTTTTATCAACTTTCTAGTAATTTAGATTTTTTTCCTTCAAAAGTTTCAGTAACAGATTTCCCTCATTCTCTGTTTTCTCAAAATCTTCAACCTTCCTCAATTTGCTGATTTGAGAACCAACAAAAATTCCAGCTTTCCATTTTTTAAAAATGAAATTAAGGGAAATTCCATTGAATGATACTTGGATTGAGGTCCATCTTATGGTACAGTCCTTACAAACTGCTTTATCACACTCACTTTTATGTGTAATTATGGAAGCAAGACCTTTTATTGGTCTACAAATGGTTCATGCTGTATGTTTTTGGTTCCCTGCACAATGTCTCCACTGTGGCCAAATTCTTTCACTGCAATGTACACTACAGATTAGCTATTTATGTTCCTCATACTGAAAACATGCTGACAGCACTTCCACTTTTTCAAATATTTCTTTCATTTAAACAGAATGGACTGCAGGAATGGGCTCATACAAATTGCCATTATACAGTAACACGCCTTTGAGGATTCTCTTTTATAGGGTTGCTATACGTCCAGGACAGTACTGGATTACTGTCATCTGTTTTAGTGTCCTGATAATCCTTTTTGGGATATGTAAATGTCCCGTATTTCATAAAAATTGAAAATACGTCCCTTGCTTCATGCAACGAGATGTTAAGAATGTTACCTCGGATTGTACTACGGTCACTTTCTTTCCATTCCTAGCACTTATCACATCCCTACATTGCATTAGTACAATGTTAAACCATTAGAAAAAAAGTTACCATGCCTTTATTCACATGTTCTCATGTTTGTTGTACAATATCAAAATTTTGTCACACTCGAGGTGCTGCAGCTCTTTTCAGGGATTCTGCCAATGGAGGTGAGCTGCATGTACCTTCTTAATAACATACCAGCCTTCCTGTCATTCTTAAATCTCTGGCAGTATCAGGAATCAAACCCATATTTCCAAGGACAGCAGCTAAGAGCGCTAACCGCTATGGAGGCATATAGCTGAGAATGATAATTTGACAGTACAAGTTTTTAGAACATTTGTTGTGAAAAAATAAATGTATCAGCTTGTTGTTTGACTCTAATTGAATTCGTTCTCCTTCATTCTGGGACTAATGTTTCAGTTGAGTGTGTGTTTTCGCTCATGAATTTGTTTCGGAGTGTCGAAAGTTACCGGCTAGATATTGCCACGTTTAAAGCAAGTTTAATATTTAAAAATAATTTTTGGACCTTAACAGGAGTGCTGTTTTACCGCAAGATTCTAAAAGAATAAATTACTTGATGAAATCCATAGTTCTAGCCAGTACTTCCATTGCAGAAACCCAAGTGGCGAAGATAAGTCCAGCCCTTCTTCACTCTAGCCAACAAAACGTGAGTGTTTCCTGGCAATATGCACTATATTCATTATTATTAAGTTAATAAAATATTAACACTGAAGAAAAACTTAGTTAAATTATCTGTAGGATGCAGGATACCCAAAAGTTTCATTTACACATGCCTTTCACATTGCTCTTCTTAAACTTAAAAAAAATATATATATACCTGGAGTTTGGCTATTTTAATATAGCAGTCATACATACTCTTGTATAATTAAAAAAAAAATTTCTCTACTGAGAGGATCGTGTTGAGTTCCATAGGTGCATTAACTCATTTATATTAGTCCAGTAAGCCAAGGATCCATCCTGTTAGAAGAAATAAACTACTGTAGTTCTTTTTCTGCAATTTTCACACTAGGCAAAGGCTGGGGTTGTACCTTTATTAAGGCCACGGCTTTTACCTTCCCAATCAGAGTTCTTTTCCATCCTTCTGTTGCTGAAAACCTTCGATGTGTTTGTATGGCGTTAAATCATAAAGTTCTCTGTGTCTGTACCATAAACATGTTTTTCCGGTGCCAGAAGATCCTTACTTTTAAGCTGGGTGCCAAGACATTCTGCAGATTCATTTGCCAAATTCAGTCCTAATACAAGATCATAAGTTCACTTTGGCTGGTTTGTTTTGGGCTCGTACACATTATCATTGAAGATTTCACCACTTTCTACATCATCATCTGCCATGTTCTCTAAATCAGGTGGAGGAAGAGGTCTTCTCCATGTGAAGCTGTTCTAAGAACTGGACAAGCCTACGGTTCTATTTGTTTTAACATTTTCATATTATATCAGACACAACTGTATTGCTTGTCCAGATCATTGGCTGAATGTTCAGTGTACTGGCGTTTGGTTCAGAGGACTCTGTTTTTGATTCCTGATTGGTCTGGGGATTTTAAACCTTCATTGGTTATTTTCACTGCCTCAGTGACTGGGTGTTTATGTGGTCTTCATCTTCAAATTTCATCCTAAGTTGGGCCCGATCCTCACAGTTGTGCAGGTCGCCCTAGGGCATCAACTCGAAAAATCTACACCACGCCTCTATGGAGGCTACAGCATTGTTATTACTATGTTGCTTAATAACATCGTACTACTTCCTCTCCAGCAATTGCTGCTCATGAGGCTGGATTTTAGGGGTAGACTGATTAGGCTGCAGCCTAGGGGCTTGCACCGCAGAAAAAGAAGAAAAATATTTGCCAGTTAAACATGTTCTAATTTGATGATGCGTGTTGGTTAAAGAGGCCTAACATCTAAGGTCATTGGCCCCATGTTCTAATTTAATGACATTACTTACCTATTAATAACAACAACATTGGCCTACTAAAAAAACCTGTAGGTATAATATGAATACTCAGAATTCAAATGTTTTCAGTTTTACTCTATTTACTCTAGTTTTTAAACAAAATCTAATATTAATGGTGTGTGGCCTCTTGAGAGGACTGGTGTGGGCCTTTCAAGTTGACGCCGTATAGGCGACCTGCACGTCTTTGAGGATGGGGCCCTACCTAGGATGGATTCTAATTCGGAAGATGGCACAAACACTCAGGCTCTGAGCCATAGGAATTGAACCTGGGCCCCTGTGATCAAAGGCCAGTATACTAACCATTCAGCCATGGAGCCGGAGATAAAATCTAATAATGTACTTATATTTTAACTTAAGCATACATATTAAAGGCACATAACTAAGACAAAAGTGTTTCTGTAGGTTTAACTTACATTCGTAATGAATTTATTGAAAGAGGAGAGCTATGTTTTAATAATCATGAATTTCCAAACCTTTTCACTTTTAGGGTGAAGAAAACTTCCATTTTTTTTTCGAATCTGTTGTATGTCCATCAGTGGTGTCTCTTTTCAAACACTAGCAGTAATCAGCCATTACTGACACATCCCATTGGCCTTGGTAGCAGGTTTCCATTGTTTGAATGTCTTTATGAATGAATGTACAAATACTCTTTTCTCCCAGTCGCAGATGACCACTAACTGGGGAGAGAGTATTTGTTTATTGCATCATAGCTATTTTCATGGAGGTAGTTCTGTTAATAATACAAATTATCAAAGATAAGAATTAATTAAAATATGTCATACGCAGGGGTAGAAGAAAGTATAAATAATTCAGTAGCCAGCCCCTTTTTATCAGGAGCCAGCACATTTTTTGCAAATAAACATTATAAAAAACACAGGTTAGACTAGGATAAAGCTACGTATTGTTTTTGAAATCTGTCCCTAAGTAATCTAGTGTATCAGTTCATATAAGAATGGAATAGAAATAATTTATATTTTAAGAAATACTAACCCAAATAGTCACCAGTCGCCTTCAAGGTCAGCGTCTTTTGAAATTGTACTACATGTGCGTGTTTGATTTCCCACCAAACTACCAACGATCAATACATTTTGTTGCATCAAAGTCCTTTATAGATGGTCCATTCAAAGATATCATGAGATCACTTAAGTTCTCCACAGCAAGCTTGGTTCGCAGTTTGTGTTTAATAATATTCATTGTGCTGAACCCTTGCTCACATGAGGTCGATACAGGAATTGTTGCCACTATACTGAGGAGCTTTCCTAAAATCGGAAATCATCCTTTCATAGAAATATTTCCCGACCCCCGGTGATTTTAACTAAAATAAACTGCTCTACATATTTCTGAAATGTCAATACTAATTCCTTCTTCCAACCTCTAAAACATCAGGACGCACTTGGTACTAAAAATTTTTTTATCCTTGCACACCAGCTGCTCTTGTGTAATTATGTATATATTTGTAAATTCTCAGCTATTCAATTAGTTAATGTAATTACTATATAGTTACCAACTATTGACATTAGTTTTTATTACAAACATTTACGCTGAATGTTATAATGTAAATATTTTTAAAACTTTATCTCAACTGTTCAATTGAACAATGTAAATACTGTATAGTTACCAACCTTTGACATTAATTTTTGGTTACAAACATTGACGCCTAACACTACACCTTTTCTCCCTTAATTATTTTAATGTAAATATTTTTTAACTTTTTATTTTCCTATGATTGCGTCAACTGTTTCTCCAGAGCACCACTGCCGAACTCTACTATGTTAATTTTAGGCATTGGTGCCGACTCTTCATCTATAAACCTATATGTTCAACCATCACTTTTGTACAACTATTTCCCATACTTAATTTTTGTAATTGTATTAATAATATGTATTAATTTGTACATGTCAACTACTAACCAGTTACCTGATTTTTTACCTTGAGGTGATATTTTGACTGATGATGCCCTCAATGAAGGGCGAAACATGTCTCAAGTGGAATCAATAATAAATTCCTAATTTATATAATTTATATGTATTGAATAGGTGGAAAAAACTAACCTTTTAGCATCCTACATCCTTTCATAGTCCACGATTTTTCAAGTAGATCACTCAGTGGAAGTTCTTTCCTGACTATTTTGAACTCGTACCACTCGCTCAGTATGTCTTCTACATTGTTCTCCTCAATTTGAAGGCGTTTTGAAAAATGAGTGGCAAGAAGCTGTATTTCACTGTTGCCATAATTTTCCAATTGTTTTCCTGATGGCCAGGAATATGTGTCAAAAACACCAGTGGCACTTTGAGTATCTTCATTTTGAAGAAATGTGTCTTTCTGAAAGTTCCCACATGCCAAAATATGTTCCTTGTCGCTCGTAAAATTCTTACCCAACACACGTGATAACTGTATTCCACTGAAAACTCCTGAAAGTGTTGTAGCAGAAACAAATTTTTCTTCCATTGTGCCCTTGGTGTTCTGAAGTTGCTGCAATGAATTAATTGCATTATTTACATGCACTCTTATTTGACTTAAATCAGATCTTGCCTCTGAAATACAAGTGAAAGTCTTTTGAATATACTCAGATAATCATACAAGAAGTGAATTGTGATGACAAATTTGAAGTCCTTGATTTTCTTTAGAAGACCTTTAGCCATGATTCCTTCTTCACCTTTCCTTTCAGAAATATTCTCTAAATGCACCACTAGGCATTCCCAGTCTTTGACAACTGCATGCAAAGCATTTAATTTGCTTGCTACCCATCTAACTTGATGTAAGTACTGAAATTTAGATATTTCACATTCCAGTAACTCCGAAATTTTCTTCAGTTCGCGAAGTTGTTTTGGCGAATGTCGATAAAACTTGTGGAGTTTCCTGAGTGTAGAATCAATTTCAATGATTTTAAGTTTCACATTTTTCAGTGTTGATGTGCAACACAATGAACGTTTACCAAGTTCTCAAGTTTTTCAGATATTTTTGTTACCAAACCATTACGAACACCAATCATACATGGTGGTCCATCAGTCCCTATACCGATTAGTTTTGTACCTGTAAAGAGTTCTCCAAGCCCTAACTGAAGCAAAATTCTTTTTCCAGAGCTTCCATATAGCCATCACTTGTTGCATCCTCCAATGACACAATAGAAGGAAATGTCTCCTTCACCTTATTTTCTTTTAAGAAACGAACATAAAGTATGCACTCCTTTTCATCAGATTTATCTGTTGATCCATCGAGTAAGATACTGACATATGAACTTTCCTTAATTTCACATACTAAATCTTCACGAAGATCTGAGGCAATGTATGAAATAAATTCTCTGCATTGTTTATCATTCACATATTTCTCTGAATCAGTAACATTCAACTTGCTCAACAATGCAACCAAACCTTCAAAATCAGTGTAGGGTCTGTTATTTTATTCAGTATGATGCCATGAACAATGCGTTCATATGCTTTAACATATTAGCATCCATTTTCTTCACGCACTTTGACAAAGGTGCACATTCAGGATTTTCCTTGAAACTTTCAGCCTCTTGACACTTCGAGTGAGGATAGGATTTTTCGTGTTTTTAAAACTTTTCCAGTTTAAATGGTCCTGAAAATCCGGATACAACTTTAGAATTTTGGTCGGCAATACTAGGAAATTTACTGCACAATTCACCCTTCGCAATTCTTTCTTCATAGCGCAGCCACGACAGTAATTCAAGTCACGATTGCTGAAATTTCCGTTTGCTTGACAATTGAAATTTTGACATATTTTTAATGTTTGACTTCTCATTGTTTTGAACACCATAAATTTCACTCTGGTCATTGTCGTCCTGAACACTACAGGTGGCACTTCCATCAAGTGTTTTCTCACATTCACTTAGTGTTACATTTACGGGTGTACTTATGAAGAAATCTGAAAGTACATTTTTTTTTTACTCACATCAGTCAATTTGTGCGGCTTTGTTTCATTTTGCCAATTTTCTGAAGTATAACACAGAAACGTAAAACACGTAATAGACTACAATAAATCACCAGCATTAAATGGCTTACGAGTTCACAGGCTTCAATGTCTGATGCAACGCTGCCAATTTTCCACCACCGCACAGGAATGAAAACAACCATATTATTTTCTAAAGTGCAAATCCTTCAATACAAATATGTTGTAATTAAATTCAAAGTGAAAATAATGTTCATTGAAAATACAAGAATTGATAAACCATCATTCCGTACATTTTAAATACAAAGAATGAATTCCACGGGAATTTATCAGCACTGCTTTGGCGGCAATAGTTTAGGGACGGCTAGGTTGGCTATTCCGGTCACTTTTGTTCTAGTGCCTGACATTCAGGAGCCGTCATTGGCTAAAATCGCATATTATTGTCGTTGCAGGATATTTACACACACCCTCCCTTTGCTTGACCTTTTTGAAACTAAGGTTTTTCACTTTCCTTGAGCTCAGAGTATTGCGGAGTATTGTGAACATAATTATAGGCTCACACTCACAATGCTACTGCGTGCCCATTTTATTATCAGTTCTAATGCTACTTCATACACATGCATCATTTCTAACATCCTAAACAAAAAATAAGTGGCTAGTATTATTATAAAAGGCGTACATCTACTTGCAAATATTCACATTATCATATTGTTATGATGGAAGCCCATATAATATTGTAGATGCAGAAGTTACATGTAAATATCACTGCTTCACTTGAATGTTTCATCTTAAAATGACGATTCAATCTTCTATAATTAAAGCATGTACAACACATGTTGAGCACACCAAGTTATTCACGACTACTTTTGAATTAAATAATACACTAGCTTCATTAATAATTTCACTCAGGAATTCTTAAAAATGAAATAAAGTCCTCGTTTTAACAAATTTCATCTGACTACCGCAAGTTACAGATTGAGAGAAAGCATGTTTTCGTTTGCGCGGGATCTTCGGGAAAGCATACACTACAAGAAAGTAAAGAAAGTCTAATCTGTCTTATAATTAAAGGATGTACCGGTAGAACATACTGGGCACACGAAGTTATTCATAACTCTTTTATAATTCAGTAGTACAGTAACTTAATTATTTATTTAATTTCTAGATTCTCAAATAATCAAAGGTGAGCGTAACTTGTTACGACACGATGCGTTCGGCTCTATGAGCCGAGTAACAATGAATATAGCCGATGGCGGCTCCTGAGTGTCAGTTGCTAGACGGAAGTCGGCTAGTCACAGGAACGAAGGTGGTAATGTGATGTTCGTGGAATTATTTAACGTAGTAGTTCTCTGCATTTCTGCATATGTCCACATGAAAGGCTACTTGTTTGACACATTACAAAACATCAAGTTCCAAAGTACGAAGTGCCAATTACAGAATTTCAAAACTGCCAAAAGCAGTCAATATGTTTATTGCAGATATTAGAATATATGAGCTACAGTAAACACGAGAAACACCATAAGTTACGACTTGTTACTTTACAAATGGTGGGGACGAGCATGTAAGGGAACTCCGGATTTCGGAAAATCCATTTTCAAAACCAAATTTCAAAATTCAGGTGCCAGATAAACAATTTCAGGCTCCATGGCGACTGGGTGCCCGGTATTTTTCGACCCCTGATCGTACATATCCAATAAATATTACTTAGACTTAAAAGTTAGACACCCTTAGCCTTATGGGGTATTTCCTATGCTTAAAAAAGGTTATATATAGTTCAGGATACCTCCTCATGAATGTTCTTACTACATGTGAATGAATGAAGACAATGAACTGAGCGCGCAACCCCAGTCACCGATGACTACCAATTGGGGAGAGAGCATCTGCCCATCACAATCGCGTGTAACTAGTTTTGTTGTTAGTTTTAGAAAATACTGAACATATTCCAATTCACAATATGTCAACACATTTAATTAAACTCTATTTTTCTGATACATCACCTATTTCTTGAACGTTTAAAAAAACATATCTTTGAAAGTTGGCCAACCTTAGCCTCCTGAGATATTTCCTGTCATTTGGCTAAGTTCTGTATTCCAGGATAACCCTCATTAACTGCATGCAATTTTCTCTGTTTCCACCTTCTTTGGGTTTCTTTTCCCATAATGCTCTGATGATAATTTTGCTGTTCTTCCTAGTTTGTTCCATTCTCTATGTAATAACTTGGCAAGTGCGTCAAGTTCAGGTTCATTTTCAGTTTTACCTATCTTTTCCTGCCTATATATTTCTCTGTGATATTTCTTGTTTCTTTACAGTTTTTTTAGCAGATGTGCTACTTCCATGCGTGTAATGCATAAAATACATTGACTTTCATTATTTGTTTTCTCTTACGGCTTTATATTTGTATCAACCACCAAATTGTTCCTCTCTTTTCCCTTTGCATTAACATTTGCATCCTTATTGTCATCTTTTCATTTATTTTACAAAATTCTACTAATGTTCTCTTGCTATTACATTCCATCCTTATTACCTGTCTTTTGTGCCATTCACTCTTTGGACTACCTTATTACACAATCTCCTGTCTTCCCTTGCTAAATTTCTTTCCCAGTAGCACCCTGTTCATATGTCTTCTAGTAGATTCTTCACCCCATCCACCCGATAGCCCTCATTTTGATGTTTAATTTGGTGCTTATGTGGTATGCGTAGAATTTCACCTCCAGGCCCCATTTTTAATCTCAGACAATACTTAACTGTTCATTTTGCAATGTCTGCCCATATACTCATCCCTTTGCACATCATTGTCTCTCCACTATTTGCACTACAGCCTAGCAACCCTTCTTTAGGTTCGTGATGATCACATCTTTTGGGATGTCCTTTCTATTGAGGTGCAAACTTCTTACATGGGCCTAGTCATTTTTCAGTGATTTTAACTCATGAGCCAAAGCAGGTGCATTATGCAAATTATCCATCCACAACATGTATCCTCTGTTGAGAAGTGGCTCTATAAGCGATAAAACAACAGCATATGCTTTTGTTGTGTCTGTTGATGTATGTGTTGTTTCAAATACGGTATCTTTCTCTGTGTATAATTTAAAGGACCAAAGATAGCCTGAACTTGACTTGCATAATTCCTACGATTTCATACCAATTTTTGCGGATTTTAGAAGTACAGTGAAACTTCGGAATGTGAGTAACTTGGTCTACGAGTGTTTTGCAAGACGAGCATGCATTTTAAATAAATTGTAACTTGATAAGCGAGTGAGGTTCCGCAATACGAGCGTCATCGTGTGCCTATGTTTTCGTCTCCCCTGTTCGTTTGTTGAATGGATGAACAAGGTCTTTGGTCCTGTAGTGAAGAAATACCTTTCAGAACATAATCTGCCACTCAAAGTCTTGCTGGTTATGGACAGTGCTCCTGCTCATCCTCCAGGCCTTGAGGACGACTTACTGGAGGAATTCAAGCTTGTTAAGGTTAAATTCCTTCCTTCCAACACTACTCCTGCCTATGGATCAACAAGTCATTTCGAACTTCAAGGAGCTATACATCAAAGCACTTTACAGTGATGCTTCGAAATGACCGAAGAAACAAACCTTACCCTCCAAGAGTTTGGGAGAAATCATTTCCCCATCGTGAACTGCCTGAAGATCATCGATAAGGCCTGGGATGGAGTCACCAAGTGAATTATCACTTCCGCCTGGGGAAAGCTGTGGCCTGGCTGTGTTCTTGGACGTGACTTTGAGGGGATTGTTGGTGACAAAGAGCCGCCAATTGTCGATGAAATTGTGTCCTTAGGGGAGAACATGGGGCTGGAGGTGAATGACGTGGACATTCAAGAGCTGGTGGAAGAACATAACCAGTAACTGACCACCAATAAACTGACGGACCTGCATTGCGAACAACAGGAGGAAGTTATGGAGATCTCATCCAGGGAAGAGGAGGAGGAAAAGTCAGTGGAATCTTTCACTTCAACTGAGATTTGGGATAAGTGGAAAATGTGGGAAACGGTGCAAAATTTTGTAGAAAAACACCACCCGAATAAGGCTGTAGCAGTGCGAGCAATGATCAGTTCAATGACAATACAATGTCACATTTTCGTGAAATCCTCAAAAAGAGGCAAAAGCAACAGTCATTGGACAGGTTCCTCATTAAAGTTGTACAAAAAGAAAACAATTCCAGTGAGCCGACAGATAGCAGTGATTCTGTTAGTGAAATTTGTGCTACACAGTAACTCTTCTCATGTCATCTCTCGACTCGCTCATACCAACAATGATTCTGTTGTAAGGAAAAGTGTACTTTAATTTATTTTACGTTATATTTTGTTTTAGAAATGATATGCGAATAAATATTTTTGTGTTGTGGACGAATCATCTGCGGTTCAGTTGTTTCTTATGGGAAAACTTGCTTTGATATACGAGCGCTTTGGATTACAAGCATGTTGCCGTAACGAATTATGCTTGCAATCCAAGGTTCCACTGTACAGTTTTTTTTGCTTTGGTCGCAGCACTGCTCAGAGTTTGGTACTGCTGGTGCAATGACACTCAGTTGCTAGCTGTTATAAACGCATGCCTTTCCTCCCCATTACATCATGGCAATTCACATTTATAGAAAGTTATTTGTAGTGAAACTATTAGTTTAAAACCTACCTGGCATTACATTTGATGTTCAAAATGTTTTCCGTCAGCTGTCAAAACACGCCTATGACACTCTGTAAACAGGTTTGCAAGACACTCTGTGAATCTCAGCCCGTGTAATGTTTAAAATAACTTGTGCAATGTTTTCTTGTAGTTCTTCTCTTGTGTGAGGGTTGTTTACATAAACTTTTCCCTTCAGCATCCCCCATAGGTAATAATCACAGGGATTTAAATCGGAAGATCTGACGGGATAATTAACCACAAGATTATAAAATCTTCTCGTATTATCTCCATAGACCGATCAGCATTGTGTGCCGTCACATTATCTTGCATGAAGTAACCATTACTCTTCTTCCGTCAGCTCTTGAAATAATGGCCTAAGAATGAGGTCTATATATCGGTCACCATTTATTGTTTCATGGGAAAATATAGGCCCTATAATTCTACAAGCACTTACTGGGCACCAAACTCCTATCTTTACATTGTGAAGTGGACGGACATGGAGCTGGTTGGAATTTTCTGCACTTCAGTAGTGGCTTTTTTTATCTATTTATGTAGCCACTTAAATGCAACCATGCCTCATCACTAAGAAATAAATATTCTGGGTCAACATACTCATTCTGAACGGACCGAAGCAACCAGTTACAATACCAAACCTTAGCAAAACTGTCAGGTTCTCTTAAAGTTTGAGCAGCAGTGGGTTTGTACAATTTGGCTTTTAACAGTTTTGTTGCTTTGTGGGCAGAAGATGATGATACATTAATTTGTATGGCAAGACGCGACAGGGATTTTGTTGGAGTTCTTTCGAGGAGCGCAACTTTTTCATCAAGCTTTTCCTGTGTTAAAACAGTTCATCTCCTGTGTATTGTCTTGTTAAGAATGGACCAGGTGATGCGGAACTTCTTCACTAAATTACATACCCTATTTCTATGGTGAGGGAGGATGGCAGGAAATTTGCAAATGAATCGAAAGCGGCACTCTCAAGCAGAAGAATGTTTCACATAGTACAACACAGTGAATTCCCACTGTTCTACCGTATGCATCGGTCATTAAAACACACAATAACTGTTGTATCCATACAGAAACTATGCTATTTCAAAGTTAACACACTATCAATACCACAGATGTTAAACTAATCTCTTGGGGTGAAGACTGGGGCTTATTGCTTAATTGCTACTGCATAAGATCACATCAGCCAGACATGAAGCAATGTATCTCGTCAAATGAGTCACCCTGCCGTGCTATCGCCTTTCCATGTAGCTCCCCAGACACTTGCACAGAGCTAAAAAAAAAAGACCCTGTATATATTGCCTAAAATATAATCTACCCCACCATAAGATTAGTGACTCAAAACAGTAATGTTCTGTTCTGGAAAGTACAAATTCTGGAACTTATTTTTCAGGTAGGACATAATCGAACACATTTTGACAAGTTTGGAAGGTCTCTGATATGTATCAACTGCCTTGTTGAAATCTGTAAATTTACTAATTGATTCAAATCTGTCCATTAAAATCATCATCATCGTCTTCATTTCCAGTTTCCAGCTTCCCGGGTCAGGTTGTGAATCAAGGACCTCCATTGCTGCCTGTCTGTCCACCACTCTTCTCCTTTTTTAAGTACATCTTCTGGTTTTCCTCCCCTCTTCTCTATGCACTCCCACACTGAAGCTGTCCACCTCTTTCGGGATCTTCCTCGTGGTTTCTTTCCTGTTAACTTCCCTGAAAAAACTTTTTTTGGCACACACTCTTCTCCCATTCTCATCATATGCCCATACCACTTTAGCTTTGTTGTTTCTATCCTGTCTTGACGTTTCAAGATTCCTGTCCTTTTCCTTAGCTCTTCACTTCTTATTCTATCCTTTCTGGTCTTGCCCGCGATACCTCTGAGGAATTTCATCTCCGCTGCCTGTACTCTACTCTCCTCTCGTTTTCTTGTAGTCCACAATCCATCTGCATAGGTTAGTATGGGTTCATAATAGGTTGAATATAATACTTTCTTACATTTCTTTGGGACATATTGGTTCCACAAAATACCCCTTACACTCTGGTAGGAGCTGTTTGCCTGTTGTATTCTTTTTCCAATTTCCTCGGTAATCTTTCCATCTTCTATGATACATACTTCCCAATTACTTGAAACTTTTAACCACTTCCAGAATTTTACCATTCAGTTTTAATTTTTCCTGTTCCTTCCTTCCTTCCTTCCTTCCTTCCTTCCTTCCTTCCTTCCTTCCGTCCCCTTGTCATCACTATTGTTTAACTTTTCTCTGTGCTTACTTTCATCCCAAATTTTTCTATCTCTTGATTCCATACATCTACTTGTTTTTGCACTTCTGTTTCATCATCACCCCATATCACTATATCATCTGCAAACAACATTGCTTTTGTAGCCTGTCTTTCCCAGTCTCTGTTTAATGTTATGAATTTCATCCATGACTATGATGAATAGTATGGGGGATGGTACACTTCCCTGTCGGGACCAGTTTCCACTTTAAACCATTTTGTTTTTCCTATACTAGTCTTCACACTACTAACACAATTTTTGTACATAGCTTTTATCATTTGCACTTCCACTCTGTTAACTTGTTTTTTCCTTAATGTGTCCCATACCATCTGGGCACACTATCATAAGCCTTCTTAATGTCAATAAATGTCATCACTATGTCCTCCAAACTCCCATCTTTTCTCCTATCCATTAAAATAACAGACCCAAAAATTGGTATGGACAAAATGGAGCTTTTAGAGAAATAGCTTCGTAGCATAGGCTTCGAACCGGTGGTCTCCAGGATGCCACTGACAAATGGGTCTCTGAAAATCTTTATCTAAATTATTCAAAAGATCAACAAACAAATACTATTCTGGTGTCCCAGTTACTCAGTTTCTTTACAGAGATAATCATGAAAGAGTTGAAACGAAATCTTCTAAATGCGATCGTATATTTGCGAACCCTTAAGCTTCCTCGTATTTGTGCACAGGCTTGAACAATACTCTTGGCAGGATTCTTTCTTACGAGAGCGGCCAGGTTCCCCCTCTCACATAATCATAAATCATAACGTCAGAAAGCCATGCTTGTAAATGCTGACTGGAGACCCTTCATTTTAAACGAGACAGTCTCCCAGAGAAAACATTGTGGTAAATATATATAATTTCGACCAATATCCTCTCATCATATTCAAAAGCTTCATTCGCTTATTCATTCTCTGCCCATATACAACTCTCTAACTCACATCAAGCCACTATTTATCTTTTCGGTGTCACATCCATACACATGGAATACCCGGGTTCACAAGTAGTCAATCACACAGAAAAATCAGCCTATGGTTTTCCTATAAATTTGAACGCAAACAAAAAATCTCAAATGGATCTGAACATATCCATAACTTCATTCTAATTTTAAAGAAAAGTATATACTTCTTGACATAGAAGGAAAACCCTATCTAAAAATGGGAGGACATCCGTTTGAGTCCAGGCTTGTTACATATTACACAAATTGATACAGCCATCTGTATATTCTACTCATGGAAATGTACTTTAAAATCGGAATGCATTGCTACCCCCACGATTATCATACCAATACTGGCATTTTGAAGACACTACCGTCATGCATTACCAACATCAGCTAAATATTCATATAAAGAAAGATATTAATTTTATCATTTGAAATCTTCAATAAAATAAATCTGTATTACACCCTCGCAATCTAAAGCACTCTCAACCTTTCAGTTATTTCATCTATAAACCCATGCACATGCTTTACTTTAGATTAACATTTTATAGGCTCAAAATTTTATCCCATATTCCAGAATTTAGATAAACATAATTTTATACCATATGAAGACCACTCACAAGTCTCTCCCTAATTCAAAAATACATGCATTTTACATTTATTAACCTATCTTACGTGATCTACATATAGTAATTACATAAAATAACTCCACATTAGTATTTCAAATTTAATGTACTCATTGTCATGTCGAGAAATCCATGGCTCAGGCCTTGGGAAGGCCCTTGACGTTGTTTAACCCCTCATGGTGCTGGTGTGGATCACTGGTTGAAATCCTCTTCTGGTCTTCTTGAGCACCTTCATAACACTAGCATGCAAAAAAAAAAAAAAAAAAAAACACCACCCTTTTTGTGCGGTAAAAAGGAAATTAGGTGGGGTTTATGAATTTATTTTGCATCCATTAAATACACATAAATGCTGCTTTGTAAGCAAGTAGATGGTTTGTATTATATTTTTAATGTATATTGAAATTCGTGAAACTGAAGCATAAAGCGCCTATTTAGTTTCGGCTGTACAGTTGCTTTTAAATTAATATAACCGTACCTTGAATAAATATTACATGGTCAAACATACATAGTTTTGTTACTTATGTGCAAGTTAGATTCACACCTCCGTCTTTTTCCGTTTTCCGTGGAATTTCCGGGTCCCTGATAGCGTCGTTCTGCATCTTTGAGATCCTGGTGAAACCTTTCACCTTGTTCTTCACTGACAGCTCCTATATTTGGAGGGAAATAATCCAGATGCGAAGCCAAGCAATGAAGCTTAAGGCTCATATTACAACAGAGTTCCTTAAACTTCACCAACATTTTCCTTACAATTTCTTTGTATTGGCGGTCCTTAATGTTGCCAAGGAATTTAGTCACTACATCTTTGAATGCGTTCCATGCCTCTTTCTCAATTTTGGTCATTGTGTCTGTGAAATTTTTATCCTTCATCAGTTTACGAATCTGTGGTCCATCAAATACGCCTTCTTTGATTTTTGGATCTGATAATGAGGGAAATTTAGTGGATAAATATTGGAAGCTTAGGCTACTTTTATCTAATGCCTTGACATACTGTTTCATCAATCCTAATTTGATGTGCAAGGGCGGAAGTAGAATTTTTTCACGCTCAATAAGACTTACATTCAAGACATTTTTGGGTCCTGGTTGCAGTTGTTTCCTTTCTGGCCAATTCACTGTATTCCAATGTTTATCCCGTGCCCTGCTATCCCATTCGCATAGGAAACAGGTAAATTTTGTATAGCCTGTTTGTTGTCCCAGCAAAAATCCAATGATCTTCAAATTGCCGCAACTTTGCCACCCATGCTCGTGATATATAATATTTTCAAGCACCAACTTTAAGTTCTCGTTTGTTTCAGACATTTTTGTGGAGTGTGCAAGTGGTACGGATGCCAGAACATTTGTATTATGAAGCAAAACAGCCTTTAAACTTCTTTTGGAAGAGTCAATAAAAACACGCTAGTTACTAGGATCATACTCTTTCTCTCCCAATTGACGTAGAAGGTTTGAAATATCCATACAATATTTTCGGAATTCTTTGTCACAATTTTGGTACCAGGAAAATGTAACACCATGTGCTAACATGTTCTTTTTGCACAATCTTCAACCAAGTAATTCACTGTTTTCTTTGGTTAGCTTTAAGTCCCTTATCAGATCATTCAATTCGGATTGCGTGAATTTGTCTGAAGCTGTGTCATATTGATGTGGCTCAAAATCTAATTCTTCATCGTCAGATTGCAATGAACTGCTACTTTCCTCACTCAAGTGAGTAGGTGGAGTAGGTACAGGTAAGTCAGGTCCATGAGGAACTGGTCGAAGAGCTGACTTGAGATTCGGATATTTAATTTTGTTTTTACTTTTCTTATTGTAACTGACAACATGGGTCATACAAATTAGCAGTCGTCATGATGATTCTTTTGCTCTCGCCATTGCATGGGTGTAGCAAACGGCATTGAGTTTTGTTTGCCCTCATACCAGTAACGTAGTTCCTCGACACATTGCATGCAATATGAGGTGCGAAAGATTTGTCTTGATCCCCAGCTTTCAATTTGAAGTAAGAAAAATAAAGTTCCTATACAAACGAGTCTATTTGACGCACCTTGGAATCAAACCCATAAACTCCACAAATGTAACAATACTTTTGAGGACTTTGTTTACACTGTCTTCTGTGCACCCCAGAAACACGAGCCATGGTGGTGTTAAAACACTAGAACTTCACTTACTAGTGATCAATTTGAAATTAAATTACATTAATTCTCGTGCACACGATAGGCCTACAATTAAATGAATGTGAACTTCAAATGACACACTAAACACGTACCAGTACTTCTTGGAGCCCGTCTCAAGCAACACTGTTATCTTTGAAAGGAAACTGCTTTATCAGTCCATCATAAACATTGCATAAGGGCTGGGGCTTTTAACACGTCTGTTTATACAAGTGGTCTAAGATGAAAGACAAATGCTCAACTGTCTTATCTTCAATCCTACATACCTTGCAGTCTTTTGCGTATCTGGGGGAGTTTGTTATGAATTTACCAGGAAACCCCCAACTACAAAATGAACATTTAGACAGCAATAAACCTATAATAAAATGCAAACAATAACAAATCAAATCACATAATTGTGTTCTAAAAAAAGTTGCGCAAGAACATCTTTCAACATTACATCTTATGAATTCATGCAGATACAAAAACACCGAATTGCGTCAAAACTAGATGTGATAGGAAAAAAAAAAAAGCATCATTTTCAAAATCAGGGCAGTGATTTCCATGAGAATTACAAATTTTCTATTTTACCTCAAAATCATGTTGGCTAGTGTAATCCTGGGGTCTCCTTCACTGGAACAAGTTTTATGTTAATGGCGTTCAATTAAATGATGTCATTCACCAACACAACTTATGAAACTCGTAATTCAGTTCCCGCGGTCTTTTTTTTTTTTTTTTTTTTTTTTACAGCAATACAATCGCCCTGTTAGTAAAATTTTCACATACTTTCAGTATTTAAACCTAAGAATTTCATTTTTTTGTCCGTATTGAACTGAGAAGGATGATAGGAAAAACTTAAAACGGTCCACCTTTTCAATACAAAAAGTTATTTTTTTTTTTTTTTTTTTTTTTATATAACATGTATTTGTACTTGGAACTAGTTTCGACGCTGTGTTTGCGTCATCATCAGCCAAAATGGGAAACAGGCAAGCATGTAGGCATTTATGTTACACAAGGCGTTACATTAAACAATACACATCTTACAAGGAGATAAAAACAGGGACGAATATAGGAAACAAATGAATCGTTGAGAAAACAAAAGTTATACAAATTAAAAATAACCTTAACCACACATCTTGCAGTGCGAAAGTGTTCTTCTTGAATGATTCCTGAATGTAAAACACACGCGCACACATTTCTGAGGAGCCAGCAGGCAGGACAAAGTAAAGTGAAACCTTAAGAGTTCTTCTGAGAAGAGTTCATCATTTTTCTATGTTCCGACTAACTAATGAAGTCTCCCTTGAGTTCCTGATAAACATATACAACAGGAAATTCTCCTTCACTCTCCATGCCTGGAAGGCATCCTGGAAGGCCTTTTCCGGAATGTCTTTTAGAGCCGATGTAACATGCGCCTGGATTCTTTCAACGGTCCACCTTTTCAATACAAAACGCACGCGCACACACTTCTAAAGAGCCAGCAGGCAGGAAAAAGTAAGGTGAAACCTTGAGAGTTCTTCTGAGAAGAGTTCATCATTCTTTCTATGATCTGACTAACTAATGAAGTCTCCCTTGAGTTCCTGATAAACATACACAACAGGAAAATTAAACAATACACATCTTACAAGGAGATAAAAAACAGGGAAAGTTATACATATTAAAAATAACCTTAACCACATATCTTGTAGTGCGAAAATATTCGTCTTGAATGATTCTTGAATACAAAACACACGCGCATACATTTCTGAAGAGCCAGGAGGCAGGAAAAAGTAAAGTGAAACCTTAAGAGTTCTTCTGAGAAGAGTTCATCATTTTTTCTATGTTCCGACTAACTAATGAAGTCTCCCTTGAGTTCCTGATAAACATACACAACAGGAAATTCTTCTTCACTCTCAACAATAGCTATAAAGATCAACGGTAAATTTCATTTTAAATATTGTGTAGAGACGTGAAAGCATGATCTTGAATATAATATAACTCCTTCATTTAACACAACACCTTGTGTAAAAAATTGGGTTAAATGAAGGAGTTATATTATATTCAAGATCATGCTTTCACGTCTCTACACAATATTTAAAATGAAATTTACCGTTGATCTTTATAGCTATTGTTGAGAGTGAAGAAGAATTTCCTGTTGTGTATGTTTATCAGGAACTCAAGGGAGACTTCATTAGTTAGTCGGAACATAGAAAAAATGATGAACTCTTCTCAGAAGAACTCTTAAGGTTTCACTTTACTTTTTCCTGCCTCCTGGCTCTTCAGAAATGTATGCGCGTGTGTTTTGTATTCAAGAATCATTCAAGACGAATATTTTCGCACTACAAGATATGTGGTTAAGGTTATTTTTAATATGTATAACTTTCCCTGTTTTTTATCTCCTTGTAAGATGTGTATTGTTTAATTTTCCTGTTGTGTATGTTTATCAGGAACTCAAGGGAGACTTCATTAGTTAGTCAGATCATAGAAAGAATGATGAACTCTTCTCAGAAGAACTCTCAAGGTTTCACCTTACTTTTTCCTGCCTGCTGGCTCTTTAGAAGTGTGTGCGCGTGCGTTTTGTATTGAAAAGGTGGACCGTTGAAAGAATCCAGGCGCATGTTACATCGGCTCTAAAAGACATTCCGGAAAAGGCCTTCCAGGATGCCTTCCAGGCATGGAGAGTGAAGGAGAATTTCCTGTTGTATATGTTTATCAGGAACTCAAGGGAGACTTCATTAGTTAGTCGGAACATAGAAAAATGATGAACTCTTCTCAGAAGAACTCTTAAGGTTTCACTTTACTTTGTCCTGCCTGCTGGCTCCTCAGAAATGTGTGCGCGTGTGTTTTACATTCAGGAATCATTCAAGAAGAACACTTTCGCACTGCAAGATGTGTGGTTAAGGTTATTTTTAATTTGTATAACTTTTGTTTTCTCAACGATTCATTTGTTTCCTATATTCGTCCCTGTTTTTATCTCCTTGTAAGATGTGTATTGTTTAATGTAACGCCTTGTGTAACATAAATGCCTACATGCTTGCCTGTTTCCCATTTTGGCTGATGATGACGCAAACACAGCGTCGAAACTAGTTCCAAGTACAAATACATGTTATATAAAAAAAAAAAAAAAAAAAAAAAAATACTTTCAGTAATCTTAACTTTATCTGTAACTTCATGTCCAGTACTCCAGTACTTCATGTCAAGTCATCCCTTCCGCATCACCGTGGGTTCTTTTATAATTTTACCCCTACACGAACAACAGACGGCGAATGGTCCCCACCACATTTTGCATCTCAGCCGTTCTATGAGTTCTATAACACTGGCGATGCGGGTGAACGTGTAGCTCTGAATTCTAAGTAATTTGGTTGAGGGCGGAAAACAAATCGATCGGTGGTTTATCTGATATTTACCATCAAATACGATGCCTTTTCGGGTATCCCCGTCCAGAGTCTGCGTTCTCAACTAGCGTGGATACACTACTGGTGCTTATATAATCTTCCGGTGGCGTAATTTTCCACACGTTGAAATTTAACAAACAATATTATAATTTTGGCAGAGGTCTACTATAAAAACATATGACATGCCGAGGTTTCCTTTACTAATTAATTCGCTTATCTCGAAATCTTACAACACAAATCAAGCTTGCACATTGGCATTACCGTGTTTCGGCCATTTTTAGTGGGCGGAGTTATCACTGTATTTTCCTTCCTTGTTATTTCATAGCTATCACTTTCTCTTTGGGAATCTCTCCAGCTATGACAGACTTGTGTTTGCACCACCAAGTCGGAGGTGTTGTGCAATCTGATGCAACTTGACTTTGACATGGACAAAGGAGCTTGACAAAAGTTTCCCTGCCTAAACCAATTTTCAATTAATTATTCGTATGACTGATACGGTTACAGTACTGTATTTACTCTACTTAAAAGTGTATTTCCAATATTGTGTATTCTCACAGAATGACAGTAGTGCGAGAGGAAATACCTTGTGATTGACACTTTGTAGATCGATGTCATTGGTGATGACACGTGTATAGGCTCACCTCCCTTGTGACCAATAGCAGCTGATCTGGGGATGTGGTGACTGATGCAAGCAGCCCGACATTGTCCAAATTGATATGCGTAACAGTTGCTTCCTTGTGTTAAGATGATCAGTTACAGTAGAGTAATTTGTAGTGTTATTTGTTTCAAGTGAGATTTCTCTGTTTTGTGAAATATGTGTGTTCTTTAAACTTTCCCTTTTATTTTTCTTTATTTGAATGTATCTTTGTTTCACTGAAATGTCTTGTTTAAAACTGAACAAAAGTAAAAAGTGTACACTATGTAAGGGTCATCATCATCATCATCATCATCATCATTAGTTGTTGTGCTCATTGTTGAGCGTCGTGACCTCATAACTCCATTATTTCCGTGTTGCAACCTTGACAAGATGTCTCCATCCCGAGCGGTTTTCACATTTCGTTAAGATGATCTGAAGTGGTAGCCCAGTGATCTTCTTTGCCTGATCTATCCATCTGCTTGGTGTTCTTCCTCGTGGTCTACTGCCTTCAGTTTTGCCTTGTAGAATTACGTTTTCCAAGTTCTCTCCGTCTCGTCTTAGAATGTGGCCAAGGAACTGGAGGTAACGCTCACTCACACGGGAAGATAGGCGTTTCTTGATGCAGAGTTCGTCCAGAATGGAAACATTAGTTCTTCTTTCTGTCCAGGGTACACGTAGCATTCTCCGCCAACACCACATCTCAAAGGCATCAATGTGTTTTTTGTCTTTAGCATTCACGGTCCAGGTCTCACAGCCGTACAAAAAGACAGAGAACACTAATGATTCTACCAAGCGCATCTTCGTGGCTTTTGATATTGCCCGGTTCTGCCAGATCTTAGTAAGTTTAACCATTGCAGCACGACCTAAGACAATACGTCTTTTTACCTCTTTATCACAGCTTCCCGTGTCATTGATGACAGACCCCAAGTATACAAATTCCTTAACTATATCCAGGTCCTTTAGGCATCCCGTGAGTTGGATTTGACCTTGCCGATCAACTACCATTAGTTTGGTCTTTGTGATATTTATCTCTAGACCATACTGAAGACTAGTGTTCTTCACCCTTGTAAGCAGGTCATGAAGTTCCTCTTCACTACCAGCGATGAGGGAAGTGTCATCTGCAAAGCGCAGGTTATTACTTTTTCTGCCACCAATCGAGATTCCACCATTCCAGCCATTGAGAGCTCTTTTGATGACACACTCTGCATAGATGTTGTGGAGTTGAGGTGATAATATACAACCTTGCCTTACTCCATTTGTCACATTGAAAATGCCTGTGAGATCACCATCCACCTTTATGGTTGCTGCGTGGTTTTTATACAGACTTTTCAGTAACAATATTAAATGCAGTGGAACCCCAAATTCCTTTAGCACCTGCCACAACTTCTCCCACATTACACAATCAAAGGCCTTTTTGTAGTCCAGGAAGCAAATAAAGGCAGGGACACAAAACTTGCGACATTTTTCAATTATCTGTCTCATGTTCAGGATAGATTCTCATGTTCCTTTACCTGCAACAAAGCCTGCTTGTTTTGCGGATATCTGAGGTTGCAGAAATGGTTTTAAGCATTGATTTATTATGTAGAGCAGAACTTTGCTTGCATGGGATAATAATGCGATAGTACGATAATTGGAACAATCCCTTATAGACCCCTTTTTGTGAAGAGGGATTAGTATTGATGTTGTCCAGTCCTTGGGCCATTCACGATTTTGCCACACGATATTGCATACCGAATGTAGAACACGCATGCCCTTCTCCCCCATTACTTTCAGCATTTCTCCCGAAATACCATCCATACCTGGGGCTTTGTTGTTCTTCAAATGATTGACAGCATTCACAATTTCAGTGAATAAAATATCAGGTTCTTTGTCATACCTCATAGAAATTTCCTGTTCGGCAGAATTATTTCCTTTGCAATACAGCATTTCACAGTATTGTTTCCACCTCTGTATTGCTTTGTGCTTATCAGTAATAAGGTTGCCATCTTCATCTTCAGTCACCCATGTGTGTGGTTTGAACTCGCGTGTAATACTGTTGACTTTTTTTAAAAAGATTACGTGTTTGATTCAGCCTGTGATGTTGGTCTATTTCATCACAAATACTGGTGAGATACCGTGTCTTATCAGTTCTGCAATTGCGCTGTATTTCGCGGCAAAGTTCACTGAATGCTTCTTCGTCTTGCTTGGTTTGAATGCCACGTTTCTTCAGTATGCTCTGCTCTTCTATCAGCAGTAGAGTAGTGTTAGTGTAAGGGTATCACTCTTAAAAGCTGGGCTCTTGAATTAGTGTGCGCTGTTAGGAGCTATTTTGAAAAAGAGAAGGCTGATGGTGGACTGCTTATACCTGTTAGTAAAGTTCTTGATAGAACGGCCGAAGCTGTTATTGTTCACAAGAACACCGTAGACAGTATTTGTAAAGAAAAATAAAAGAGAGGTGATAGGGATGGATTCATTTCAGGACGACTCAATTTTCTGCCACGTAAATGTAAGGACTGCACAACATTTAAGAAACTCGTGGTTTCCCTTGAAGCATACAAACTTTTCCAAGGCTTTTCTTTCTTGCTGAAGCATATATTGATTAATCTTGATTTTTGGAAGACATACTGGAAAAAAGCATTTCTAACCGAACGAACTGACATTGTCGCTCACAGGTGCAGATTTTTCACGAGATACCCAGCAAGTAGAGTTTAATAAAGTTATCTGGTTAGACAAAACATTTGTCAACAGGCCATTGCCTTAAAAAGGGATGGATGGATCAGTGCGTTGAAGGGTCAGTGGACTTATTTTGTGCCACACAGGCAGTTCACTAGGGTTTGCACCAAACTGTTTGTTATTATTGAGATGGAGTCAAATAGGGAAGAATTGGAGAGTACTTGTTTCCAGAAATGGTTTGAGGAATCATTAATTCCTAATTTAAAGGAATCTTCCATTATTGTAATGGACAGTGCCCATTACCATTCTCTTGTTCATGACAAACCACTACTTGTGGCTTCACGGAAGTCTGAAATGATAGGCTAGCTCCAGAATCCTGGTGTTCAGGCTTCATGTTTCTGTGGGATGACAGACCTAAACAAACTGTGGAAAGCAGAGCTAAAGGAACTTCCCTGATTATTCATGAAACTCAATTTCCGATCTATGTAATTGATGAAATTGCTCGGAGACATGGGCATTGTATATGATATGACTACCTCCTTATCACTGCCACTTCAGTCGAGTAGAACTGGTTTGTCACAAGTAAAAAGATATGTTAGCTGTCACAAGACATTAATTTTTCTGAAGTCCAGGGCTTTATCAATGCAGGAATAAATAAAGTTTGCAGTGAAAACTGGCATAAAAATAGTGTACCACACTGAAAATTTAATAGGTGATGCCTGGAAAGAGCAAGGACTGTTAGAACAGTTAGAGACAACAGATAGTTTTGTATTTTGTAAGACAGCTCAGGTAGTTCTGAATTTTGTGATATGGTGAACAAGAAGAAGAAGAAGAAGAAGATCAAGGCATTCGGCCACTGGAGACGTACAAAAGTGAAGAGGCTTTGCAGCAGAAGAACACAATTGACTCGCTGCTAACCGACTGCACTCGGAATGTCAATCACAAGATATTCTCTCTCATTCAAGAAGTAGAAATTAAATTCAAGGTATAGAAATATTTAAGATCGTGATATTCTTTGGCTTATGTTATGAAATCAAACTTTGTCATATTCTCATTCAATCAGGATAGAGGTACATGTTGAAATAAGGAATATCAGGATTGCTAGCTAGACTAAGAGGTTAATCTTCATGACTAATGTGCTAGCTCTTTTTTTTTTTTTTTTTTTTTTTTTTTAGAACAAAGTTGTTCCAGGTTGGTGGAAGTGATGCCAGTTCAGTCCGGTGGTATTTGAAGGTGCTCAAATACACCAGCTTCATGGCAGTAGATATAGCGGCACTTAAAGAACTCCTGTGGGACATAAAATAATAATATTAATAATAATTATTATTTCACAAGGATTTGTTTTCTGACGAGATATCTGGGCATAAAAAAAAAACAGAAAGAAACAGTTTTGCAAATGTCTTAGTGATTGAAGTAACTGATAGCTTGTCATGTGTACAGTGTGGCTAACTTTTGTCACATCAGAAATATTTTGTACCCAGCAAGTGGCTGTACTGTTTGAGTCATGTAGCTGTTAGCTTGCATTCAGGAGATAGTGGGTTTGAACCTCACTTTCGGCAGCCCTGTGGTTTCTCATTTTCACACCAGGCAAATACTGGGGCTGTACCTTAATAAGGTCGCAGTCGCTTCTTTCTTACTCCTAGCCCTTTCCTATCCCATCGTCGCCATAAGATCTATATGTGCCGGTGTAAGAAATATTTTATACCAATATTGTTATACAAAAAGTACATAAAAAAAGTAACTTAAACTGAAGGGAGGTAACTGATTCATGTGATGAATACATTTAAATAAAACTAATGATATTTGGTTTATGTCCCATTAACTACTTTTACGGTTGTCTGAGATGCCAAGGTGCTGGAATTTAGTCCTACAGGAGATCTTTTACATGCTAGTAAATCTAGGCATGAGGCTGACTTACATAGTCTTACCATAAATACTGTCCCAAATGTTTAAGTAAATTGACACAAAATGGTTAAGAGATATTTTAATATCCTAATTACAAGTGTTACATAGATGCATTATGAACCATAACCACAAATAATTATTCAAAATTGCCACCATTTGCATGCACACAGGCGTTAAGTCTTTGTGGCCACTCATCAATGGCATTACGCAACACATCAACTGGAAATTCTTCAACTGCCTTCCGAAGAGACTGCTTTAAGCTTTCAATATTGGAATGTCTTTTCTTGCAAGCCATCTCCTGAAGCTTGGACCACAATTTGTAGTCCAAAGGGTTTAAATCTGGACTTGCAGACGGCCAATTTGAAGTGGAAATGAAATCAGGAACTTTTGCCTCCAACCACTGCTGGGTTGCCCGTGTCTTGTGCGCTGGGGCTGAGTCCTGCTGGAAGCTCTAGTTTCATCCATGAGATTCTTGACCAGTCACTCAAGCACTGTCTCCTGGTACACATTAGTTGAAGTTTTGACCCCTTTTTCACAGAAATGGAGCTCCATTGTGCCCTCGAAGCTCACACCCCACCACACCATAACTGATGAGGGATGATGACCCCTCTGGATCCTTGGAGCCTTTTCACTAGCTTCTCTAGAGGAATGGGCATATACCCTGTCGTTTTGGGCGTTGAAGGTCTCCTCAACACTGAAAATCTTTTCATCCGTAAAAAGGATTCGACGATGACCATTAGCCGCGTAATGCTTTAGTAAGCTCTTTGATTTTAGGAGCCTCTGGCGCTTCAGTTCATTTGTCAGGAGATGTCCTTTGCGTCGTTTGTAATCATGGAGTCCCAGGTCAATAGTTAACGTGCGAGACATATTTTTGATATCTGTAACTCACGAGCCATCACTGACTGTCTCCTTACCGGATTTCGTCGCAGGCAAGCCGCCACTGCTTTGATGAGTTCTGGTGTTCGTACTGTGTGTAGTCTTCCTTGTCGCGGGCGATCTCTCACAGTTCCAACCTCAACAAATTTTATAGTGCGGTAAACAAATTTCTTACTAATTTTCAGCTTCTAGAGGGTTTTGAAAATCTCCTCTGGTGATTGCCCTACCTTGTGTAACACTATCACGGCCACACGATTCTCATACTCCGCCCATTCCATCTTGAAAACTTCAAACTGACAACTGTACACTTCTGCAGCTCAACCAACAATGACTCACGCCTCACGATACCGGTTTTGTAGCCGCTCCCTCGTTCGGGCAGAAGTACAGGCACGCTCAAAAGTTGGGACAGTATTTATGGTAAGACTGGGTATTTGAGCACCTTCAAATAACACCGGACTGAGCCAGGATCAAACTTGCCCCGTTGGGGTCAGAAGGTCAGTGCCTCAACTGTCTGAGCCACTCGACCTGGCATGAATATATTTTATAATCTTTATGAAATTTGCGTGGTTATTGTCACATACCTGTATGCTTGCATTTAAGAGATGGTGCGTTCAAGCCCCACTGTCAGCAGATTTTCTTCCGTGGTTTCCTGTTTTCATACCAGGCAAGTGCTGGGGTCTGTACGTTAATTATCGCCATGGGACTCCTTGCGTAGCCAAAAAACCTTAGATGTGTTATTGCGATATTAAACCACCAAAGGTTGGGGGGTATCTGATGGGAACACAGGAACTCCATAAGTTCTGTGTAGAAAATGATGTGGTAACTATGCTTGATAACAACTGAATTGTTTACTGGCTCTTTGAATGTCCTAGAAATTGGATGTTAACACGTTAGCTGCCATGTTACATTTGCGACCCCTTACTTAAGTGCCGTTTTGAATGAAACTTGATGTCTCCTTATTTCATATTTTGTGTATGTGTACTGGGAATAAACTATAAACGAGGCAAAAATCGTAGTATTACGGGGCTCACAACTGCTGTGTCGATCGGGTCGGCACATTTACTTTTTGTCATTACAAGCATTTACAATAAAACTGCCGACCTACTCGGGCACTGGCCATTTAGCCTTTGGCGGGATACCTTCAAGCCACATTGGTGGTGAGAAAGTTGGGTGAGCTACCCTGTATGTCCTTTCTATCTCGGCTATGGATTCTTACATTCTGTATCTATCTCCATTTTACTGTACCTTACTGTTTGTGGTGAAGTTTCCTAGTGTGATAATGGGCGATCTAATTGTGATTGTTCTATTTGTCCAGAGATGCGAGTTATGCCCCAGCCGAGATGGTGCTCTCAAGAGAACAGATAATAGTGGTTGGGCTCATGTCGTCTGTGCACTTTACATTCCTGAAGTGCGCTTTGGGAATGTCACTACTATGGAACCAATTATTTTGCAGCTAATACCTCCTGAACGCTTCAGCAAGGTATTTAATATGCATATCTTAATATATTGGCTTAGAACATAAGTACGGGTCTTGAGAGGTCTTACTTCAACTGCCTATTTGTGCCTTCCAATTTTGAAAATTGTATGCCGTACATGAAAAGAACTTCAGTGCGTGATTCTGATGTTTCCATCCATATATTTTAATTGATTTTTGTTTAGCAACAATATTTAGAACATTTTAGAATATTATTCGATCCTCAGCCTTTGCAGTCCTTTTCACAGATTTGGACAGAATTTAAAATTTGTGGACAGCTAGCAACTTCCATGGTAGTTCAACAGACACAGCTGAATTTATGAAGATGAATTTTTGATCCTGGATATTACGAGCGCAGCAGTGTGGGTTTAATTTCATTATTCTCCCCTTTTTGTTTTTTAGCTATGCAAAAAGTTTACCATTTTTGGCTCCCATTCTCCAGCAGTTGGACTGATTTCTAGTGATGTGCTTGAGCCTGGCTCGAGCTGCTCGAACAGATGACGTGAGAGTTTGGAGAAGTTTGAGCTTTTGTGCGCACCACCACCTAGCGGCTTGCTCTTACTAACACCCAAAAAACTTGAGAGGGATATGCAAGAGTATTATGTTGGACAGTACTAGTTCGTCCTCTGTTTACTGTTTCTTTCGTGTCTTTTGTACATTTCATTTCGACCCATATTTATGTATTGGAGACAGTCAGAATTTGTATTTTGGGATGATTCATTACAAATGTCTCCATCAAAATAGGCTAAACCAGTTTTCTGCTAAAATGTGCTGCTTGGGTCATATAAATACAGGAAAAGAAAAGAAAGCATATTGTCTTTACATTACACGTGTCAAAATATACCATATTTGCTAGCATATAACTCGCCACCGCGTATATCTCGCACCCCATTTTTAACATTTGAAATTGCAGGGAAGAAAATCCACTCACATAACTCGCATTCATTTCTGAGGTCATATGGCCAGTTGCATAAACCATTTGATCTTAGATCAGAGACGAAATTGATCTCAGTTCACGCTAAACTCAGATTTTTTGGTGTATAAACGTTAATCTGAGATCAATTCGCACTGAAGTAGGGTGTACTTTGACTGGAGAAATTTCTCAGATAAAACTCTTTGATCTCAGTTCAAGGAGTTGTTTTCTATTCGACATAGAAGAACAGCTGATTGTGAACATATTACCTGTGTGTTTACAATATATCATAAGAAATTACACAAAAGACTAACCTAATACATTTTTAGCTGTAGTTGTTGTCCGTATATAAGCTATATTACGCTTCTTATAATGCAGTGAAACATAATTCTACAATATAACCTCTATGAATTGCTTATGATATTACATTATCTTGTTCATGTTTTATAGATGTCTGATTGGTGGGATGTAGAGGGTTATTCAGCTAAGTTGTCTATCTCAAATAACATATGGACCGTTCAAGATAGAATGGTGTCAATATCCTCTGAGGTAATGTTATTAACTTTGTTTTTAAAATGGAACTACCCTGTTTTCTACACCTAGCCTAAAATCTACAAATATTACAAGTTCAGCACTGTGAATATACCAAAAATTGATCCAAGTACTTCTTGAGAAAATGTAATGTATTCAAATGTGCTTCATTTTCCAGCTGGGTACTGCCCTGTTCGATTTGCGCTGTGTGTGAAACATGAGCTAGCTGTTGACATGCAGAGTTGCTTCACCTTTTCTTGACAGCTACACATTTGCTCTGCTGTGCTCATAAAAACACTATGACCAAATGTATGATTTAACACCTTTAATATTGCTGTAGGTAACAGCAACCGTGAAGGAAAAACGGATATGCAACGGTCTGTATGTGACTTTTTTATCCTGACGTGATATTGAACCACACAGGACTGAACGAGCTAGTGCAACTGGGCAATCGCCTCTTCTTAACACTAATCGATTCTTCAAAGAATGAATAAAAGAAAGTGAACGGCCATGAAGGCCGTGAAAATGAAAGACTCGTTAGGCTTTTGAAACCTAATACCATCGGAATCAGAAAAAATAAGGGTTGACTGAGGGAAGTTGGATATCCGTTTTTCCTTCATCTGTGTTCACTGAAAGAAAAGCATAGATGGAGAAATTCCAGTACATGCTGCAAACGTCGTTAATTTGTCGACAGTCACGGCCAGCTCAATCCCACCATTTAAGTATTATCCAATGGGCAAAGTTATTTCATATTTCATTTGTTTTGCAGAGTTGCAACATCCATTTTTCCGAAATCTGATTACAGTTGAACTACACATGTGTAAACCAAGTTCAGTTTTGTACAACGCAACAAAGTCGTAATCTCAGTTCATTTTCAGAACTAGGTTCTAAATTGATCTCCGGTCAGTTGTCTTTATGCAACCGGCCCATAAAGAGACACGGTACATACACAAAATAAAGTCTGGGTATTCTGTGGACATGCCTACATTAAATATTGGGACTACGAATTTCTGTTACGGTACTTTGTACGTGACAGTATAAGCATAAGCTGCATTTCTTCCTACCTGAAGAACGGTTGAGGCTAGCTGTTGTAACAAAAATACCTAACTTGCAAACCCCCGCTCCAAAGCTGCATTTCTAGCCAGTCAGTCACACTCGGCTATCCCTCTCACTCTTCCGTCTTTGTCAATATGCTTATCGCTACCTGCCCGGCAGAGCTGATCACGTGAACTGGGAGTGTTTCCCTGTCCAGGCAGTCAGGTGATCACAGTATTAGGTTTTGTCCGTCCGTTGTATTGTCAACAAGTACCGTTCTTCTGTCTTCACTTTTCATTGTTGTTTCTCATTAAAGTTTTCTTGTGTAGGTCGATCTTTAAGTTATGGAGAACCGTGGGAGTTATACGGCTGGGTTTAAATTCAGAGTGATAAAATATGCTGAAGAATATAGTAACAGAGCTGCCAGTCGAGAATTCAGTGTGACTGAGTTTTATATTCGCTACTGGCATAAACAGAAAGCTGCACTAGAAACCACCAACCGAACACGTAAGGCATTCAGAGGGCTGAAAATTGGTAAGTTTCCTGAACTGGAAGACGAGTTGTTTCATTACATTACAGAGTTGCAAAATAATGGCTTTAGTATCTCGCACGAGATGCTACATTTCAAAGTGCGCGAACTAGCGATTAAGGGAGGAGTTATCTGTTTGGATCTGAAAGTGATCGGGTTGGATCTGTAGATTCATGACACGCAAGGGATTGTGTCTGCGAAGGCGAATATCTCTCTTCCAGAGAATGCCGAGTGATTTCAGGGACAAAATCATTTTCATCGCCACGTGATAGCAACTTCAAAGAAAGGACAATAAGTTCCACCTTTTCAATACTATATATTGTGTGAAAGTTTTACATTACAGTTAAAACATCACAACTTTTGTACATTCAGTACCGGTTTCGACAGATTCCCTGTCATCATCAGCCGCGAATAATTAAACAAAGACAAGTATAGATCATGATTCTTATGGTGTGATTACAGTGGTGGATTAAAAATATACATTATATGATTAAAATAGTATATATATAAACACACAAATTAAAGGTAAGTAAAATGGGAATGGTCACTATTCTATGAGGTGTACACCTTAATATTTCTAATTAAAAGGTTAATTTGTTAAAATAAATTTTGTTCTTGTAATATATAATTAGGGCCTATAGTGAAATTTGATTGTAGGCTTAAATCTGTAATATTTTAACTTTTTGACCAGTCAATTCATTGAAGTTATGTAGCCATGTTTGACACAGTAAAAAGGTAAACAAACATTTAGTCGAATGGTGTTCCACATAAAATATGTTTAATTATTCTCGGCTGATGATGACAGGGAATCTGTCGAAACTGGTACCGAATGTACAAAAGTTGTGATGTTTTAACTGTAATGTAAAACTTTCACACAATATATAGTATTGAAAAAGTGGAACTTATTGTCCTTTCTTTGATGTAAATCTTGTTTCAATACTGAACCCTTTAGGTCCATATAGAGGGATGCCTACCTTTCTTACCTATCAGCAAAGTTCATGAGATCTGTCTCTTGGGTCGTATCGGGTTCTTCGTCACTTGCTGAGGTAAAGGTAGGGTTCAGTAATTCTAATCTATCTATTGGAATGAAAGGTTTGTTTAAAAGATTCCTATTTATTCAGGAAAATTCTGAAGCAATCTGCTATGTCAACGGTATCATAGAAGTCAATTGTGTCCACTGGACACCACAATCATTTTTACATAAACGTCAGAACACTGGTGTGAGACTTTAACGTAACTGCCTGACGGGCATTCATACTAGAAACCATTGTCTCAATTATTAATCATTTAAGAAAGGAAAGTCTGGAAATCCTTAAATTCGGCTTCCATGTGAGACCACATGTACCATCATAGTGATTCGTTATGGTCCAGCCCTCGTAACACGAACTCTGGACTCTGGGTATAATTAAGGCCGTCCAATCGGTGTGTGCCACACAGTGGTTCTACGGCATGGACCCTTAATTGAATCGATGTGACCTGCGTCTATGTCATGGACCGACATCTAATCTTCTAAGTTACTTTAAAGTCATTGTGGATGATGACCGCAAGGAAATGATGCTACAATTGCATATGGCCCTAATCCAAGTCACTGAGGTTGATGACCCCCTGACCATCCAAGTTTCTAGGCTGAAGGCTAAACACAATTAAGTTACATCGGTTGATGACCAAAGTTTCCACTTTACTATCCCCAGCACATTCACTGCTCAATCAATCAAAGTTCAATAATTACAACAATAGCAATGCTCACAAACTTTGTGGCAGTAAAATCCATTTCCTTCGGATATGTCCCCTTAATCGTTACTTTATATTTTGAATATTCCCCAGAAAACAAACTAAAATTTCCAGAATGCATCTCCAAGTTATTTAAAGTTAAAAACTTCATTATTGTTCCGTATTGAATAGAGAAAATAAGATGTACAATATTATAGGGAAGGATCCACCTTTCAATACTCCGTAGTAAAAAGTAGTTACAACCTGTTTAATGGGACCGGTTTCAACACATTTAGAGTGTCATAATCAGCCAAATAGCGAAGATCTTAACAATAGCTAACATATTAAACATAGGCAAAATATGTTAAATATGTTAACATTGTTAATGTCCAAATTTTTTATCAACGTTATTACTTCTGGTGTTTCTTCATAGAATTCCTCCACGGAACCAGGAAATGCACGTAGGGGACACTAGAACTATGTGCTTGCTAGACTGCACTTGAGCACCACAGTCACAGCAGGACCACTAATAACATAGATATTTGAGAATTGAATTTTAGGCCTTCCCCATAAATACCATTTCACTCAGCATGAATAAAATGTTTTATAACCTAGATTGCAGTGGCTCATTCTCCAACTTTACATACAGATTTTCATTATTCTCTTGAGCCATTTTTCTCGTAATGCGAGTACATACATACATACAGAGGTGATAGAATATTAAAAAGTGCATTTTCTTGTTATTATGGACATGATCGATGGAGAAATACCATTCTTTTTTAATTCTGAACAATGTACAGACAAAATTCTTATTTTATGTATATGGATGTTTAATTCCTTTTTTGGAACATCTTCGGCTACTACTACTACTACTACTACTACTACTACTACTACTACTACTACTACTAAATGTTTTCATACCGGGCGAGTTGGCCATGCGGTTAGAGGCGCGCGGCTGTGAGCTTGCATCCGGGAGATAGGGGGTTCGAATCCCACTGTCGGCAGCAGTTTTCCGTGGTTTCCCATTATCACACCAGGCAAATGCTGGGTCTGTACCTTAACCAAGGCCACGGCCGCTTCCTTCCAACTCCTAAGCCTTTCCTATTCCATCGTCGCCATAAGACCTACCTGTGTTGGTGCGATGTAAAGCCACTAGCAAAAAAAAAGACAAAAAGGTGTACATTATGAAAATTGACACAGATAAAACATTAGATGATAAAAATATAACTTAAAAATATTTAAGTTGAACCCTGATAGAAATTGGATGAATGATATTTTAAAAAGCTATAGTGATGTTTGGTCCATGATGAAGCGTCCTTTTTATTTCATGTGCTTCAAGGAAACAAATCTTGCTAATACCGTCATGTAGATTATACCCATAATATTGAAAGAAGCATTGTGATATTGCTTGAAGGAGGAGCATTGCACGGTGTTGCCACATTCCTGCATTCCTTTCTCTTTCTCCTCCTCGCTTCTGGATCATTAGTTCATTCGCTCAGACCACTCAGAAATGAGAGTTTTGGCATCTCCAATAAATAAAAACACCGCCCTTTAACCACTTTGAAAAAAGAAAAACCCAATGTTAAGTTATTGTCGACCTTCATGTTGTATGTCCGGCGCTCCCTTCTCGCTCCGCCAGCCAGCTACACGCGCGCCAAGTGTCATTCTTCTAGCCTCGACGCGCAGCCCTCAGTGCGCGTGCCTGAACCATCGTGTGTGTACTATAAAGAGGAACTCCCAGCCTGTCCAGATGCCCACTTGCCCCGGTGTCCAGCTCCAGAATACACCCTACGTCGAGCACGGAGGCTACTCCTCTTGAAAATGTGCTTCGACCAGGTGGACTGAATTTCTGGCAGTACGAGGTCTCACCTCTGGTCACCGCTCCTCTTATTCCGCTGCCCATATCCAGTCATACTATTACATATTTCCCTAATTAATGCAAGCTCCCTTAGTTTCGCTAAGTAAGAATTCTTCCAACATTGAACTTGCTTTTATGAACTCAGCAAGGAAGGACTTTCCAAAACGTTTATGTCAGTACTTCTGATAGTTTTCGACTATCGACTTTCATATCAAGGACTATCTTTTCGAGATAGTAGTGGATGTAAATACTGCAAACTTGTATATAGTGTACAAAAGATAGACTCTTTCTCAAGATTCCTAATTCATTTTGCTTCAAGTTAAATTTCAGTTTTATTTGTGTAAATAGTGTATTTTGCATTTGAAGCGAATAATAAAGTTGTGTTTTGTAAATCTCAACCTTGGTTACAACACTTCACGTTCACTAAAGAAATTTATTAAGTCACTAACATTTTTTAAAAACATAATGTAAAAATAGCCTTTAAAACTATCAATAATAATGCAACAATCTTACATAACTCTGCTTTTATTAATAAGACTAATAGTTTTTCGAAATTAGGAGTATATAGGATAAAATGCAACAGCTGTGATTTTTCTTATGTTGGACAGATTGGATGGAGTTTTAACGTAAGATATTTAGAATATATCAGTGCCCTAAAATATAATAAATTTTCAGCAGTAGGACAATACATGCACGATTACAATCACAAGTTTACTGACATTAAACAGGATATGGAAATCCTCAAATATATGAATAAAGGACCCCTCCTTAACGTAGCAGAAAACTGCTTTATACATTTGGACCAATATTTTAATCCAAATTACAATCCAAATGACATATCTGAAAAACTGAATATTTTATATGACACGCCTATTTATATTATCAGAAACACAAAATCAAATAGTCAAGGTCTGATTTTTCGCTCTATTCACAGTACTTTACTTACGCAATCGTGTGTATTCCCACATCCCTCAGCCCTGCCTTGATCCCCTTCCTTTCCGCTTCCCGTCCTTCCTCACTCCTCTATTCCTCCCTGCACCTCTTCCTCAAGGCTTCGGTAAAACCTCATCCACTCCATTCCTCACTCACGCTTCATATCCAGCTTCGCTCAACACATTGCAGCACGAGGTGATTCCCATACAACATATGTCATTTAATTATATTCTTCCCCCTAACATAACTCTTTCTATCTTAGCTGTCATTTATCCTGGTCAACTGTACGGTCCGCATTGAACTGCGAAATCCAACCATCTTTTAGTTACTATTATATATTTAGACCTCCATGCACAACAATCATAATCTTTCAAGATTCTTAAATCAGAAGAGCCTTTCTAACATGCATCGTATTCATGTATACTGGATATGTGAATATCTTGAGAAGACAGCTTAACTTCGGCTCAGTTGAACTCTAAATAGAAAGCAGCATTTTTTAACACAATGTGGACCGGTCCTGAGAAAACTCGCGTTTGCCTGACCGAGCATTGCGGAACAGTCCCGAGTTATCTCTTGTTAGCAGCAGACTGAAGTTTAGTGCTATCTTTTGAGATATACCGGAACTATTTGGAGGTCAAGATAGAACTCTGTTGTGTATGATCCTACACAACCAATAGTCACATTTCTTTTAGATTATTCTTCATATCATAGCTTTTCTTTGCATTTTCTGACAACATGTTCACAAAGTTTAAAGAGCCATGCAGTCTGCAAGATAGTGGCTCCCAGGGATCGCATGTGTTTAGACAGGGATGAAATTATTCGTGTATTATGTTCTGATATAGGCTCCGAATGTCCAAGTGATGCTGAATATTTAGAGTTTGATGATGAAATATCTTCTAACGGAAATGTTTCAAGTGATGACGATATAGCCTTATCTTCAAGGTGTGGAACTGACGTGGTGCAAAACGAGTCCGATGTTACGGGTGTAAAGATTCTAAATTTTGTAAATAACATAGTGTTTTCTAACAGCTGGGTTATGGACAACAGTGAATCTAGGCTAGAAGATTGTGAAGGTGCTCCTGGTATAAAGGTATGGCCTGATGAACCTGGTAACATAGGACAAGTAGCAGGACGTAGGTTTGGTGAGTATTTCTGTCAGTATGTAGCTGAGCAGACAAACTTACACTATGAGCAGAATTCACATTCTCATAACATATCCCCTAAAACACCAAAGTGGACTAATGTCACTAATAAGAATATTTGAACAAATTTTGCTTTGTGCATATTGATAGGACAGGTGAAGAAATCGTGTCTGAAAGATTACTGGCCAACCGATCCCCTAATAAAAACCCCCATATTTCCAAAAACTATGAGCCGAAATAGATTTCAACAAATACTTACCTACCTGCATTTCAACTATTCAGGAAAGCCTCCAGGAAAAAAAAAAAAAACAGAGTCGTCCTTCAAAACTAGTGAAGTTCTGACAGTTTATTTGAATGCATGTACTCTAGTTTGGAGGTGGTTAGAAAGTGGCCGGGAACAGGGCTGTGTATGGGGTGAAGGGGACCCGGTTTGCAGTGTGTCAAGGAGCCAGCCTTAATTGAACTTCTATGCATCATTCTTAACAAGCATTTTAAGAATCTCTCTCAAAAGCAACTTTTTAATGTAGTGCAGTGCACCAGCTTTTTATGAACAGATACACGAAACACACTCCGAAAATTCAATCCATTTGGTCACTGACGACTAAATATTCATGTCACTGTACTATCTTCAACTGACTGACTGACCAACTGTGGCCTCATTCTCCAAATGATTATCCATCGACCAAGGTTCCATCCAGTTGACAGTTCACCGTCCATCTCATTGACCGACTCACTGAGAGCCCACTTCCATTTGACTACAACACTCCATGGCAAGCCTCTCCATTCAGCTGATTCCCCGCTATAGGATCCTCCTCTATATATAGATACTAGTTGTCACATGGTATAACACCCACGTCATAGTTAAAAACAGCCATGATATCACTCCCACCCAGCTCCAAAGTATTACAGATTGTGTTGAAATAGCTTGAGGCAAAGTAGGAATTCCCTTAATTATCCCATACATCTAAATACGTGCAATGACAGAGCGATGACTCGGCAGTTACTGTAACAGTATTGCACCATATGTTGTAACGTTTTCAAGTTTCACAAATAATATATCCATATCCAGTATTAGGCAACAACTCTCACTCTACATTATTTTAATGCTAACATACATATATATACACAATAGCGAAATCAGATTATAGAATTGAATCAAATAATAATAATAATAATAATAATTATAATACTACTACTACTACTACTACTACTAATAATAATAATAATAATAATAATAATAATAATAATAATGCTGATAAAATAATAATAATACAGATGAATGCTTGTAACGGGATTTGAACCGTTACAAATACCAGAAAAGAAAAATATATTATGTTGTGTTTTCTAACTGTCAAAGGAGAACATTGTCATAACGCTTGCATTTTCTTCTTTCATTTTGCAACTCAAGTTGCTCAAAACTTCTGAGTAGTAAGAAAAGAAGCGTTCACAGTCAACATTAGCTCATGGATACCAGACTGACTGGAGAGCGCTGCCACTTAACTCAGGATGACTGTCAAGCAAAATAATCAGGACTTTCACAATATTCATTTTTCCATCCCGCAACACAGTTTGATTGGTTTGTTCTTGAAATTCACTGTACCCTTTATGATCACTGAATTATTCTCATTTTTAAAGAATGGAATAGACTTTACTTTTTTCACTGGTGCTGAATCGACATTACTGTTAATGATGAATACTGTACTGAACTAAACACTCCAAGTCCTGAATGCATGTTATTAGCAGGGTCTTTAAACATCAGTAGCTGCAATTTTCTAAATGCTAACACTACAGTTTTTTCTTCACAGCTTATCTTAACATCTCCCTGAATGTCTGCATTTCTGATGCAATTTAGCTTCTCTTCTGTTTCACTATAAAAATTCCCTTCTTTTGCTACTTTGAAATTTTGCAGTATTTTCCTGAATTCTCTTTAAAGTGTAGGACTTTCTGGGTATGAAGATCCCTCTAGTTCAGTGATGTATTCCACTAAATCATTGGCATGTTTCTTGATGAATGTTGCCTCTGCTGAAATTATACTTCATCATTCGTCAGTGATTTTATGAAGTCGATACCAGTATTGCTGATTAAGTCCAGATCTTCTAACTGCACAAATCAATTATTTCACAAAGATGCTTCTCAACATAGAAAATTGCCTCGAACGAAGTATTCCATATTTTCAGTACTGGTACTGGAAACAGTTTAGGATTTCAGATGGGTAATGATCTTTGCAAAATTGAACATACAGGTGTTTTATTTTTCTCATATTGATAAAGACAGCTTTAACCTTAGCCATAGCTGCATTAAGGTTTGTCAGTTCTTTCATGAATTTGCATCCTACCAAATTTAGCCTGTGTGCCCAACACTGATTTTGAACTGCATTGTCTCCGAGGAAAGTACTCAGGGGACTGAAGCACTTGGACATGTATCTTGCACTGTCACCAGTCCCAAGATATTGTTGTAGTTAATAGAGTACTTCTGTACAGATTTAAGTATTGCCCTGTTGTACGATTTTGCATCAGGTGCTTCCAGAATATGTACATCAGCAGCATAAAACTTCTGCTCTATTTTTGGTTCAAGAGGGTAAATTAACACGACAAATACCGTATAATCTCGAATACCACCCGCACTGTTTTTACGAAAATATTGCTTCCAAAATTGGGTGCGGGTCTTATTTAAAATTTTGGGATATTTATCTTTCTGAATGCGCGTAAATCGGGTATCACCGCCAGCGCGGCTTGGCAACAATGCTCTCTCTGCTCTCAGTATTCGCTACTTCCACGCTTGGCATCAGTCTCACGTACGTTCTCAGAGTATCAACATGAATTCCACAAAGCGTTTGTGATTTTTTTACTACGAGTGAGAAACTGAAAGTAGTTCAGGAAGCCGAAATGATTGGAAATCGTGCTGCCGGTAGGAAATACGATATTGATGAGTCGTGTATTCGCGATTGGAGAAAGAAGAAAAATGTGCTATTAACATGTAGTGGTGATCATAGAGCTTTTCGTGGACTGACTGTACAGTTTCCAGAAATAGGAAAAAACTTTATAAATATGTGATAGAATGGCAAGAATTGGGATATGGTGTGTCGACCGAAATGTGTCAGCTAAAAGCATTAGAGATCGCAAAGGAACTTTCATTGGAAGGGTTTAAGGCAAGCCGAGGATGGGTTTTTAATTTTTATGAAAGAATTGGGTTGTGTGTACGAAGGCGTACCTCAATTTCACAGCATCTTCCTGGTGCCTATGTTGAGGAAGTTATTGTCATTTCAGCGTCACACAATTCGGCTGTGGAAGGAAAGTGCATATTTGTTTTCCCAAATTGGCAGTGCAGAGCAGATGCCAGTCTACTTTGAAATGCCAGAGGACAGGACTGTGAATGTTAAGGGTGCAAAAAGTGTTACCATTAGAACAGGTTGTAATGAAAAACAATGGTGTATGGTAATGTTGTGTATTCTCGCTGACGGAACCAAATTGCTGCCATACATTGTTCTCAAGTGAAATACGCTTCCTAAAAATCTACCCGCTGGTGTTATAGTCAGATCTCAGAACTCCAGCTGGATGGACAGTTCACTTGTGGAAGACTGGGTAAAGTGTGTCTGGCAACGTCACCCTGGTGCATTATTGGGACAAAAGAGCTTGCTTGTTCTCGACAGTTACTGCGGCCACACAACAGTCGCTGTGAAGAAACATATCAAGGATGGCAAAACCGACCTAGCAGTTATTCCGGGTGGGATGGCGTCTATGCTACAGCCGCTGGATGTCTGCGTGAATCGTCCATTAAAAGCAGCCTTGAAACAGCTCTATACAGAATGGATGGCGGCTGATAACTGGTTGCATTCAGTGCCCGGAAGTTCAGCTGCTGTGTACGTGGATTTTGACGGCACAGAATCGTATCCCTGGAGACCTCAGAAAATGTAGCATTTCTAATGCTATGGATGGCAGCGATGACGACAATTTGTGGGAAGGTGCTGGTGATGAAAGTTCCGAAGTTGATACTGATGATGATGATGAATGAAGTCGTTGGATATCGTTCTGGAAATGTTTGTTTACTTTTATTTGTATTTTCTAATCAGTTGATGTGTGTTACTAAAGTTTGTAAATAATTTTGACTTCACTTTTTTAAAAAACTTTGTTCTTTCAAAATAAGGGTGCGGGTCTTACACGGTGAAGGGTGGTATTCGAGATTATACTGTACACATCGACCCAACCGATCTCTTATTTCGTTACATAGTAACATAATCTTCTGGCCACAGACTGCTTCTTTCACTTGTTGATCTCTTTCATCTCTCAGCAGTGGAACATATTTCTCTCTTAACAATCTAACTTGCGACAAATTTTCAGTACCTCTTAAAAAATCTATTAGGAATTAATTTTATAAAGTTCCGTTTCTGAAGTGGCTGCTGCTGCTGCTACTACTACTACTACTACTACTACTACTACTGCTGCTGCTACTGCTACTACCACCTGGGGGAATGGGCTCAACTCAATGGACTGTGTAACGAGGCAAACAACACAAGAGACAGAAAATTAGATCTGGCCTACAAGCTAAAACAAAACAGATATAACCGGCAATATCCTACAAGGGCAAAATCCAACATTGTAACTCAGTAATAAAACTGGAACGATTGTACACTTCAGAGTGCCCAATTTTAAATAAAAAGGGGGAGCTGCAAGAATTCAAGCAGGAAAGGAAGATTCTAAGGATATTTCTGGAACCACAGAAGACTACTGATGGGACTTGGTTGAAAAGGAGAAATGAGGAGCTCTACAAGTACACTGGGATGGTCACGGACACAATGCAGAAACAAAGGCTGAAATTCTACTGGCAACTAGTCAGAATGGATGACAAATGGCTAACTAAAAGGGTCTTCAAATACTTCATGAGATTAAAGGCCACCTCCGAGTGGGTGGAAGAGGTCAAGAGGGATGTAGAAGTTGGAATTCTGCAAATGATCCACAATAGAAGAGAGTTCAGAAGAGTCGAGAGTCCAAAACCATTTGAAGAGAAACCACTAAAATGGAGTCCTGAATGGATCATTTCCGAAGAGGGAAGAAAGATTAGAAGCTAAAGAATGAAGAGGTTTTGTGGAAGAGAAGAGAAGAAAGCCCAAGAAGCCTCAAGTTCTAAGGGGTCCATAGTTGGCTGAATTCGGGGAAAAAATAAATATATGTATATACAACAATAATATAATTTCGGCAGTAATCTATTCAGCATGTCTTCAGTGAATTCATTCATCCATTCTTCAAGAGCAGGGTGCTCCAATTTTTCTAGTGGTATATTCACTTTAAGAAAAGATTCTGTAGTCCTCTTGGCAAAATTATCTGTTGCAATAACACTTTTTCCCTTCTTTTTGCAGCAAAATTACACTGTACAATACTCTTTTGCCTCTCTATATCAAGAGGATGTACTGGCTGTAGATGATCTCTTCACTCATTTATGTTTCTCATTTTGCACATGCTTGGTACACGTATCTTTCTATCCCAAGATATTGTATGGTTAAAGTATTGACACATCATGGTTTTTGAATTTTATGCATGTAATCTGTCATTTTTAAATTCAAGAGCCCTTTCCCTTGCACTAATACACACCTTGGTCATAATACTAGTTGTAACAGAACACAAAGAGAAAACAGCAGACTGTTACTGGCCAGCTTCTTAAGCAGAATGACGCACGCGCGAGTTGAGTTGATGGAGTTGAACTTGTAAGACTGTGATGGACACGTTGGTCTATTCTGGAGGTGGTAAAACCTTTATAAGAAGGCAAACATCGTGAATTCGCATTATTGTGCATATAAAATTGATAGAGTTGACATTTGCGTTATTGTCTCATTCAGTTTTATTTCGCAAAATAAATCTGTCTAATTTTTGAATTTTCGAATGTATAGGTAACTGTTTCCCAAGCATTTTAACACTAGGTATACCGCAGCGGTAAAAATGACCGTTTTCAGTTTTGTTTTCTCTATCACTCTCGTAATACGGTTAGAGCATACAAACCCTTTGGTGGATTTTTGTACTTTTCAGCATATAGCTTCGAAAACCCGTAACTCCTTTCTTGTTAGCGCTATGAGTTCATATACCTACTTTTACCGGATGGTCATTTTGACCGGTATTGCAGTAGCTACCCCATCAGACATTTGTGGCATTCATTTAGAACGGGATATCATTCTAACAAGCTGTTACAGTGTACTTTATTACCGTAGTATTGAATAGAACTTACTGTTGTGCTGCAATGGGACAGCTGCTGACAGGAAAATATAGTCAGTATTTGTTCAGTAATGAAAGGTCTGCATTCGTAACGAGCAGTCAATTGTCGTGTGTATTCGGGAGAAAGTGGGTTCGAACCCCACTGTCGGCAGCCCTGGAGATGGTTTTCCATGGTTTTCCGTGGTTTTCAGTTTTCACACCAGAGAAATGCTGGGGCTGTAACTTAATTAAGGCCACGGCCGCGTCCTTCCTATTCCTAGGCCTTTCGTATCCCATCGTCGCCATAAGACCTATCTGTGTCGGTGCGATGTGAAACAAATAGCAAATAAATAGCAATTGTCGTGTTCACTCGTTACAATCATTCAAACTAGATTTTCCCGATTGTTTGTAATTACCCCGAAGAAACAATTTCTCGCGTAGTCTGCAAATGGATGCCGAATTTCTGAAGCATAAGCATATAATTTCCCCATCACAATCAAGCGATGAAGTTGGGACTGGTTTAGACCTCAATAATTGCGAAGACGTGTATAACTTGACAAAAGGATATAGTTTGGATAGTGATTCTAGTTGCGTCGAGCCTGCAGAATTTCCATGTGAACATGATATCACACAGCAGCCTTCGACCTCCAAAAGGTTAGGGAACTACTTGCCAATTGGCGATGCACGCACACTAGCAAAGCAGCTGATGACAAAGGTAAGCTTATTTGAAGTTAGTCATTTTGTATTCACGTAATTCTGTGTACAGTGTAAGTAAGTTTGTTATTATATTTTCCAGGTGAAGGAAACACTAAGGAAGATAAAGAAATTACTAGCAAGGAGCACAATATCAACTACAGAAGGCTGAGCATACGCTGTGGTATGTCAACATATGGGTGTGGTCAGCACATGGCGGTCGGCGAGGAAGAAGTCGCTTTGGATGGAACAGTGTGGACTCTTGTTGATCTACAAAGCCTGCCAGGCCGTCGAGGACAGTAAAATATACTGAGGGAAGTCCGAGGTTCCACAGGACAGCAAAACGCCACATTGAAGGAACTTGTGGCGCTACAGCTTGTCTTTTTATTGACGAATCCAAGCTGTGCCACGTCGAATGATATACTGCGGTTGGAGCCCGCGAAGTTCTGAACAATCTTGAACGGACACTTTCTTTGGAAGAATTGGATGCTGTCATTGGTATTTTATATGCACGCGGAACTTATGAAGCTGACACGAACGTTCTTGATCTGTGGTCACAGAAGTGGGGTCCTGGAATTTTCTCCCAAGCTATGGCACGGAACCGTTTCCCAGATATCGTGAGGTTTCTTCAATTCGATGAAAAATCTACCTGAAAATTGATAGATTGGCGCTTGTATCTGTTGTGCGGGACAAGTTTATACCTAATTTTACTATTTCCTTCAGAGCAAGTGAGGACATTACCGTGGATGAACAGCTCTTTCCATTGAAAGCTGCCCATTTATGCAGTATATGGTCAATAAACCAGAAAAGTTTGGTATGAAATTTTGTTTGGCTGTCGATGTGGAAGCCAGGTATGTTGTATATGGTTTTCCCTATCTTGGAAAAGATGGAACGCGACCCACTGATCAGACTCTAAGTGAACACGTAGTATTGCGTCTTGCTGAGTTTTTCATCAGTGAGGGAAGAAGTGTGCAAAGGGAACAAGACTATTGAAAGGTGTGCAATCTGTAGAAAACTGGTCTGTGGTTACGTTCACTTCAAAGGTGACCAAGCAGAGTGTGTGTACAGTGCAACAAATAAGTTGGAAAGCAGAAAGTGACATTCACGCAGATATGTATCTAATGTAAGCTAAAGTGTGTAAGGAGAACATTCTGCCTTACTAGTGTACTTATTTATTTATTTAATTATTTATTCATAATAGTGTTTACAAGTCATGCATGATAAAAATTACATTATGGTTTATGATGTTTTTATACTCAATTCAAACCTTTTCTTGGCACCAATATCCTCAAAAAACGAATACGTGCTACTATCAGTCAAAATGGCCGCTTCGGTAAAAGTAGCTAGAAAGAATGTTTGGTAATCCTAGTGTTAAGGAATATTTTTAAGAAGTCGTGTTACCGCAAATGCAAAAGGTGCAGGTCCCTACTTGTGGCAAATAATTTTTTTTTTAGAAGTAAAATTGACTTAGTTCTGAAAGGATTTTCTATACGGACCAGGGGAACTCCTTGAAACTTTAGTTGAAGTTAGGCTTTGGTTATAGTTTTATCGAAGATAGTAAAATAGTTGGAAGCCTGAAAAAAGAAAAGGGTTTTTTAAATTGAAGAAAACCTTGTGGTGGAGTTGGAAATATTGAAAAACAATCAAATGGCTCACCTCCCCTTAGGTCCTGTAATGCTTGGTCCATATATGCTGGCTGCATATGTGTGACCAGCAGCTGATCTTTGAGAGGGACCGGAGAGGAGATGGAGGAGAAAGTTGGGGTAGTGTTGTGGAGAACGGAAATAACAGTTAGGTTTTCCGGTTTCTTTTTAGTAACTTTTTTTTGTAAATATAAATTAGAAGCCTCTTCTAAGTATATTTACATTTTCTATAGTCTCGTTTATGTTGAAGTTGGGGTTCCGTTTCTGATCTATTTCAATATAAATGAGTTTGATTAAATTCATTAGTTTACCTTTATTCAAAGTAGGTAGGATTGTTAAGTCTTTTTCTGCAGTGGTAAATTTATTAGTTATCTGCTATGTGTGAGCTCAGGGGGCTGAATATATACTGTGTTTTTCAGCATTTGTGTTCCAGGGATATTATCGAAAAGTTTGTTCTCGTACATTAGACAAACGTATCAGTTCTGAGTTTGTTAGTATAAATCCCCTGATAATATTGCATTCGCATTACACAATTTTACTCTTGTAATTTTTCAATCTTGATGATAATTTCCTCTGTAAGTAAATGGATTAATTAATTGTGTCATCTTTTATTAGACCCATAAAATGTCAATAGTATTGTAATCCTGTAACATTGGTGAGGATATGCAGAATAGTAAAACAGAGTATTAAGTCTCCCTGCAAAATTGTTGTAAATGAGAATATGTGCATTAATGCATAATTTCAGTTCCATTTTTGTTCTTAAATATGCTTTGTGATTACCTGTGATGATATCTGTTTTAATTTTGTTTTTGCTATGAAATGCTTGTGTTATTGAACTCTTAACTGTATGATGTGTGAATCAGCTGTTCACTTATTGGAATATATTTTGCAGGTGTGTTATATTTGTGAAGAGCAAGGAAAAGGTTCTCGTGCGACTATAGGTGCTTGCATGCAGTGCAATAAGTCAGGGTGTAAGCAGCAGTTTCATGTTACGTGTGCACAAGCGTTAGGACTCTTATGTGAAGAGGCAGGCAACTACCTAGACAATGTGAAGTACTGTGGTTACTGTCAGCACCATTATTCTAAACTGGTAAGAGAAGAGTTATTCATTGGATATTTTTGTATTTGGATCAGCATTTTCATCAGTCAGTCGTTTCATTAGTGTCGCATCATAACCTAAATATATACTGATGAAAACGCTGCTTTTTCGTACCTATGTTTGTAATTCTTGCTTTCTGATTGAAGAGTGAATTAAGAAAATTTCAAGTCACTCAAGTTAAATTTGAAACAATGAACAGTGATATAAAAAGAAATTCTAAGATTACAGATTAAGCATAAAATGAGTGTTATAAAATATTTTATAAGAAAGTTGAATCTCATAAACTTTGTAGCTTCATTAAAACATTCACATTTCTTTGGTTAATATCCCAATTATTATTATTTTTTCTTTGAAATATTTTGGTTCCTTTTGATTTGTGTTCTAAGTCTGTAACATCAACTTTGGGGTAACATGAGTGCAATTTAAATGTGAATTTATTAGCCCAATGGGGAATTCAGTAGAATCCCAGTGAAATTAAGTTGGATGGTAAAAGCACGATCAACACTTGAACAATAGGTCAAGTATAGCAAAAAGTTGTCAACAGGCAATAGCAAATAGTTATCCAACCCACAGAGTCAATTACTAGTAATATTATACATGTAATGCATTTTATTAATTACTCAGTAGAGAAATTCAGCACCCATAAACTGCAAGGAATATATATGTGCAGTGGAAATAAAAAGGAAATGAAACTAGGGCCCAATGTTAATGAAAGAGGACGTTAGGACCGAAGAAGTTTATATGGGCAAGAACAAGATAATGGAATTTGCAATAATATATGTCTGTCTTTTTTTTTTTTTTTTTTTTTTTCAGCCAGCAGAAAAATAACAACGATTTATAATAGAGGAATAACTGAGCATTTAACAGTTTGATAATAAGAAATTTTTAGCTATAACCTGAAAGAGGACTGTATAAAATAATCTGAAGTTTATAAATCTGTGTAAATTAATTTAAAACTTAGTTTATTCAATCTTAATACGAAGTGTGTTAAAAAAAAAGACCGAACTTTGTAAATTGCGCGCAAACCGCAACATTGAGCGAGTTGTGACTGTGGCGGCGCCTAGCGGCAACTTCTGACAACAGACCGCTGCTTCCGCATTCCATTGCCTGCATTATCAGTTGAGTTAGAGCCTCTGAAGTGATTGCGTGTGTCACATGTTTATCGAATTCTATAATGAAACAGCTTGAAGAACAACGCGTGTGCGTGAAGTTCTGCTTCAAAGTTGGGAAAACGTTTGTGGAAACATTTGAAATGTTGAAGCTAGCATGTCGAAACCAAAAGGCAATCATCACAGTGGGTGGGGAAAGGTTCTCCTCGACCGAAAAAAGCACGAATGAGTCGTTCAAACATAAAGGTGATGCTGATTGTGTTTTGTGATTGGAAAGGCATTGTCCATCACGAGTTTGTACCCCGAGGCCAGACAGTGAACAAAGAACTGTACCAGAATGTTTTAACGCATTTGAGAGATGCTGTGCGCAGGAAGAGGCCTGAACTGTGGAAAAACAAATCCTGGATGTTGCACCATGACAATCCGCCAGCACGTGCCTCTCTCTCGGTCCGCAGTTATCTGGCAAAACACCAAATTCCTGTTGTGCCCCATCCACCCTATTCTCCCGACTTGGCTCCAGCAGACTTTTCCTTATTCCCCAAATTGAAAACCACCTTGAAAGGACATCGTTTCCAAGACATTGAAGAGATCAAGGAGAATGCGACGAGGCAACTTCGCGCCATCAAAGAAAGTGCATTCCAGGAAGCATTCCAAAAGTGGAAGAAACGTTGGCAACACGCTGTTGATAGTGCAGGGGACTATTTTGAAGGGGACAGTCTGTGAAATGATGTAAGCTACATAATAAAGGTTTTCTAGCCACAGTTCGGTCTTTTTTTGAACACACCTCGTACTATCGTTGCCGAGACACAGCTGGTATTAATAACTAAATTCTCTCATAAAATGGATGAAGGTAGAATATGAGTACGACTTTGAGAGAAGATCAAGTGCCTAAATCTAAAGTTTACAAATGATTGTAGTGAACCTGGCAAATATAGGGCAATGAATATAAACAAATTCCACAATAATGGGAAGAGTCTACCAGATAGTCAAATTTACAACCAATAGTAGTGCTAATAACCTGCTCAATAATACAAGTGTGCATGAAGATGTGATACAAAAAAACCTATTCCAAGGGATTATAATTCATATTTACAGAATAATAATAATTTCATGTGGCTATTTCTAGCTGAGTGCAGCCCTTGTAAGGCAGACCCTCCAATGAGGGTGGGAGGCATCTGTCATGTGTGGGTAACTGCGTGTTATTGTGGTGGAGGATAGTGTTATGTGTGGTGTGTCAATTTCAGAGATGTTGGGGACAGCACAAACACCCAGCCCCCGAGCCATTGGAATTAACCAATGAAGGTTAAAATTCCCAACCCGGCTGGAAATCTAACCTGGGACCCTCGGAACCGAAGGCCAGTACTCTGACCATTCAGCCAACGAGTCGGACATTTACAGAATACAAAACGTATAACCTACAATATAAAAGGCCAGGGTGGGAGAGAGAGGATCCAGAAAACACAACAAGAGATATACAAGAGAAATATAGATAAAGAGGTTAAGGAAAATGGGCATTCAGTTTCCATGATGTACTTTGACATGGATAATTTTGAGTTCATCCTCAAAGTCTTAGTAACTGTCCTGAACGCATAGATCACTCCCCTAACTCCCGCCAAGGTAGCCTTAGAAGAAAATATAAGTTAAATTTGATGTAAAATGGTCTCTGTATCTCACCTTAAAATGCAGCTGCAGAATGATGGGGCAGAGATAAACCTCTCGTGCCACGACAAGGTCCTATGTGCTCATCCATACCAGAATTACAATCTCGATTCCACCTGCCGAAACAGGCAAAGTGGCGAGAATATATAGGCAGTGAGATGATTCCAGAAGGTATGAGCACAGAAAACAGCTGAGCACGTGCTGTATACGTAAACAAAGGAAACAGATGAACATCCAATATGGCGACCAGTCAAAATTAAGCGGGAGTGAGTGAAGGCATACAAGTCAAAACATATGCAGGGTAGACATTAAAAGGCAAGTTCAATAACATGTAAGTGGATGTGGATGTATATACTGAGCACACGAAGTAGAATGGCACAACTCATGTTACTCAAATAGTCTTTTAGTTTTTGTTGTGTGAAGTAAAGTGTGTTTGTATTGTTTTTCTTCTTTCTGTTTTTTGCATTTAGTCCATGGAGATGAGTTTTGACTGTGTTTAAAATATTTTCTTCCTCTGGTGCTGTGTCTTCACAGAAGGCAGGCAACTAGCATAGAGTAATCTTTCCTATTTTGTGTATTATGAATTATAGTCGCTGTATCATGGATGTTCAACTACTGTTGGAAGTACCGCGTCCAGGATAATCTTCCCCGCATACATTGACACTTCTGTTCTGTCTTGCCTTCTGTGATTAGTTGTATCAGGCTGTGTTTGTCATATCTGAAGATGTGACCAATATAGCCTACTTTCCTGTGTTTAGCAAAGGGTTAGGACTTCAGATGATTTTACAACATAATGGAGTACCTCCTCATTTGTGATGTGGTGTACTCATGGGATCTTGAACATTGCAAAAAACTAGAGCTGTTGATGTAATTGATTAATCAAACTGATTAACTGATCAATGCACTTTAACCGATTAATCAAACCGATTAAAATTTCAGTGTGGTGAAGGGAAAAAAATGTTTTGCCTGGCACAAAACCTGTTTAGAGTATTACTATGTGTCATTTGGTATGCAAACCTCAGCTATTATACGATTGACAGGTCATTAAAGTAAGCTGACTGAGCTCGATAGCTGCAGTCGCTTAAGTGCGGCCAGTATCCAGTATTCAGAAGATAGTGGGTTGGAACCCCACTGTTGGCAGCCCTGAAGATGGTTTTCCATGGTTTCCCATTTTCACACCAGCAAATGCTGGGGCTGTACCTTAAGGCCACGGTCACTTCCTTCCTACTCCTAAGCTCTTCCCTATCCCATCATCACCATAAGACCTATCTGTGTCGGTGTGACGTAAAGCAAGTTGTTTAAAAAAAAAGTAAGCTTATGCTCATGCCTTTCTTTCAGAAAGGTAAAAGCAGTAATACCTCAGTAATTGCTCTCTTCTAAAACGAGGTTTATGGCCATTGCTTTTACAAACTATTGGAAAGGAAATACCGGTCTACTATAGTATATTTGTGGACCTTTACAGAACACAGTCAGGTTGCATAATGGGTGTATGGGTGCAGGCAAAGGTACTTGAAGGGACTGTCATTAAGGAATTTTCTGTAATGTGTGAATAGACAGATACCAATTGCCAGAAAGAAGCAGCAGAAAAAGTGACAACTTAAAACTCAGTTTGTGTGTGGTTGTTATTCAGAATACAGTACAAAGATGGCTATGAACCAACGTGAGGAAAACTTGGTGAAAGTTTTGGTTTTAAACTAAATAATTGCAGTAAAGTGATAGAAAGAAAGTATTTTGTAAGAAATGTGGAAAATTGTTCAGTTATACTGGAATATTCAATATCATCTCAAATATATTCATAATTTCGAAAGCTTATTTGTGTCTATCAATGTCATTACTAGTTCATCTTCTCAGACAATTTTGGAGCACCTTATAGTGAAGCCTGTATGTCCTCTAATAAGAAAACTAAAATTACGAGTAAACTAGTTAAGTGGATTGTGTAGGATAGTAGACTGGTCAACATCGTCTCTGATCATGGTCTAGACGAGGTTTTACAGAAAGCTTTCAATTTTCACACTTCCCCCTGAAGAAAAAAAAAAAAGAAGTTCTATGAAGTAGAAAAGTCAAAATTATTAGATGAACGGAAACTTGTAGAATTTTAGTCTCACGGGGGATTTCTTGTCTTCCGTATCTAACTGTAGCTACTTGGGGGTTACAACTCACTGGATTGATTCAAATTGGGAATTTTGTAATTCAACATTACAAGTTAAACATTTTACAGAAAACCACAATGCTGCTAACTACACTGAAGAAATTGAAGGTGTAGTTCGTGAATGGGGTTTGGAAGATTAAATAGGTGCTGTTTGCACTGGAATGCAAGAAATATCGTTTTATAGGAGTTGAAAGAGCAAAGTTTGACAATTTTCAGTGTGCAGCCCTCACTCTATAGTTAAGTTGAAATAAGGCTATCAATGATGCTGCTATCAGACCATTACTTTCAAAGTGCAGGAAAATAGTGGAACATTTTAAACACAGCCTTTATCTCGAAAATCAGCTTGATAAAAAACTTCAAGAACAAGACAAGGCCTGGATGCCTGTAAATTAAAACAGGACATGGTTACTGAATGGAATAGCACATATTTCATATTCGAGATACTTATGAAAGCTAAACGGAGTATTTTAGACATCCTGTCGACCCACTCTTCTAATATCAAACGTCTAACAACAAATTGAATGGGACATGATAGAAAAAAATTGTCTTTAAAGCCATGCTTTACCGGGCGAGTTGGCCGTGTGCGTAGAGGCGCGCGGCTGTGAGCTTGCATCCGGGAGATAGTAGGTTCGAATCCCACTATCGGCAGCCCTGAAAATGGTTTTCCGTGGTTTCCCATTTTCACACCAGGCAAATGCTGGGGCTGTACCTTAATTAAGGCCACGGCCGCTTCCTTCCAACTCCTAGGCCTTTCCTATCCTATTGTCGCCATAAGACCTATCTGTGTCGGTGCGACGTAAAGCCCCTAGCAAAAAAAAAAAAAAAAAAAAAAAAAAGCCATGCTTAGAAATAACAGACCTCCTTGGTGGTGCCAAGTATTGGACAGGTGGTATTGTATTGCCTGTGGTAACACACTTGAAATTATCTTTACGTTGCTTCAATGTCAATCTTGGGTACATAGTTAGATTTAAAAGGACTTTTGTAGAAGATTTTACGGCAAGGATAAATAACTGGTGTAATTTGAAGACATACCAGGAAGCTACTGCTCTTGATCCTAGATTTAAATATCTTAGATGTATTGAAAAAAGGACCTGGATTCCATGTGGAAAAGAATTTCGGAGAGGAACTTGAACGGAGTACAAGTTTCTGTAAAACCATGCAGCGAGAAGAGGAAACTGAATTTTGAAACCGACGAGGATGAATAGGATTCTGGTCGTGCCATTTTGGTTTCTAGTTCGATACCACTTGAGATGGAGATTGCAGTCTACAAGTCATTGGTGGAACTGGAAGATGACTTCGCAGACTGTTTGCAGTGGTGGAAAATACATTCAATCCAACTTCCACATCTCGCACACATTGCAAAAACATTGCTTTGCATTCCAGCTACTTCAGCTCTTTGTGAAAGTGTGCTCAGTGATGCTGGAAATATTGTTACTAAAAGAAGGGCAGCTCTTAGTTCTGATCATGCCACTTATTGACATGTCTGAAGTCCTGGAGCAAAGAGGTGTGACTGTAAGTGTCAACTTCACAGTTTCAAACTTTTGTACCATTAAATTACCAATATTGAAATATATTTACCGGGCGAGTTGGCTGTGGGGTTAGGGGCGTGCAGCTGTGAGCTTGCGTCTGGGAGATAGTGGGTTCGAACCCCACTGTCGGGAGCTGTGAAGACGGTTTTTGGTGTTTTCACATTTTCACACCAGGCAAATGCTGGGACTGTACCTTAATTAAGGCCATGGCTGCTTCCTTCCCACTCCTAGGCCTTTCCCATCCCATCTTCATAAGACCTATCTGTGTTGGTGTTATGTAAAACAAATTATAAAAGAAATATTTTTAAAATATTAACCTAACTGCTTTTTAATTTTTTTATTACTTGCATGTCACGAATACAATTAAAAAACTTAAAATAAAAAGTATATGTTCTTTATAGCATATTGAATTATAAAAATGTTTTATGCCAGGTGTTTTTCTCAAAGTTATAGTGTGAAAAACAGATCAAAATTTGATGAATCGGCCGATTAATTGATTAAAGTAATTCGGTTAACTGTTCAACATTTTTAGTCCTTCGACAGCTCTATGAAAAACATCCACTTTTCAAAGGCCTCCAGTCAATTCATTGACGTGAAATCTTTGATGTACATCCTGCAACATCTTACGTCAGCACTGGTAACACACAACACTTCAAAATATGCCAACAAGTTTTGAATCAGAAGGCAAGGTTGCTCAAAGATTTAAGTTCAGAAACAAATTTCTTGCAGTGCTGATTCTGGTTTATATTTTAACATCTGGAGCTCATTCATGTATTAATATCTTAGGTAGTTGAATGGTAACATCCTTACAGTGTTTTTATCCACAGTTGTAACAGGAGTGCTGGTGATTCTCTGCTTCATAATTAAGTAATTTATATAGCAAATATTGTAATGGGAGTTGAATTATGGCTGAGAAGTGATGTTATGGATACGGAAATTTTCTCAGGGAACTGGGGTTTTTATCATAGAGATAGGATAGCAACGGTAGGAAAGGGAGTGTTCATTCCGGTGAAAGAAGAATTTATAAGCTACAGAAATCTTAAGAATGAGAAACATGAAATTCTGGGTATGACTAAGTAATTGTCAGCTTCACAGTTCAAACTTTTGTACCAATTGTTGTGTTGATGGGGTGAAATTTCCTCATGGGGATCATTGTAAGTACCTAGGTGTTAATATAAGGAAATATTTTAATTGGGGTAATTACATAAATGGGATTGTAAATAAAGGTTACAGATCTCTTCATGTGGTTATGAGGGTATTTAGGGGTTGTAATAGGGATTTACAGGAGAGGGCATATAAGTCTCTGGTAAGACCACTTTTAGAGTATGTTTTCAGCATATGGGACCTAAAGATAACAGGCAGTGTGGATGTTTTTGAGGTGAACAGACCTGGAAAGGGTGTTGCTGATGCTGATGTGAATTATTTGATAAGATACCAATTTTTTTGGGAAATGGTATGGAAAGGAACGTAATTATAGCGGGTGATCTCAATTTACCAAATGTCAGTTGGGAAGGTAATGCAAATGACAGGAAACATGATCAACAAATGGCAAATAATTTAATCTGGGAAGGACAGGTGAACCAGAAATGATGGTAACGATGGTAAACGGGATGAAAGTCAGGTTGTGAGTTTCACAAAGAGGAAAAGTACTCTCAGTTCTAATTATTGTGTTGATGGGGTGAAATTCCCTCATGGGGATCATTTTAAGTACCTAGGTGTTTAAGGAAATATTTTCATAGGGTAATTACATAAATGGGATTGTAAATGAAGGTTCCAGATCTCTTCATAGGGTTATGAGGGTATATAGGGGTTGTAATAAGGATGTACAGGAGAGGGCATATAAGTCTCTGGTAAGACCACTATCAGAGTATGTTTTCAGCATATGGGACCTTCGCCAGGATTACTTGATGTGAGAACTACCGAGCTCGATAGCTGCAGTCGCTTAAATGCAGCCAGTATCCTGTATTCCGGACTGACAGTTCGGAATATATCGCTCAGTCGAGGGTCTTGTAGGTTTTATGGCGACGATGGAACAGGAAAGGGCTGGGAGTGGGGAAGAAAGCGGCCTGGTGTGAAATAATATTAGTAGACGAATAAGTTTGAGTGGTTGTTTTATAAGTGGGAATTCAAGGGGATAATTTAGGGCAAGTATTTGTGTATATAAAGAGGAGTTAGGGACTAGAATAATTTACTGAGGGAGATGGTCGATAAATTTCCAAATTCTTTGAAATTATTAAAGAAATTTCTAGGTAAAAACTGATCTGCCACCTAAGCGACTGCCTGAAATGCAGATCACTGGTGATTAATTACCATGAATTTATTTTTAGAATGCTTATTTTAATGCTGAACTCCTTGCTTACGTCATTGATGCTGTTCATCTAGATTCCTTTGTCAAGATTGTCAGTAGTTCGAAGGATGGTTTCAGAGTATTAGTTAGAAATGTTTGTTCCCCATTGTATTCTTTTCAGCAATATGGTCTCCAATGGAAGGGCTTATTTCCAAAGCGACACAACTCCATTTTTTCGGATTTAAAGTTGAATGTGCACATTCTCACAATATTAATTTATCATGTAGAAATATATTTATTTCGGAAGGGAGTATATCATGCTTAAAATGGCTTCCAAAAGTTGTATTTTTTCCCAAGTGATGCAACTCCTCACTGTTTTTATTTCCATAGTGCCACAACTCCACATGATCAATGGCCTGGCACGCACATATCACGTGACTGTTTACTGATTGTGGTGGGACTCTGCTCTTTCTCTCGTGGTTTTGTCCTTTCTATGTTGTGTTTAAGCAGGCCCTGCTGGGAAGAGGTAGGAAATGGTCATTTCTTGAAGTGGAATAAGTACAATTGGGCAATGTATTGAAAAAAGGCAAAGTCATGGATGTTAAGAACCTTCTCGATAAACTGGGTACACGTGAAGGACATCCTGCCATGGCATTTTATCATAGAATGCTTTCTTCTTCTTCAACTGCTGAATATTGAAACACACAAAGAAGAACGTTAGTCCCTCAACTAGAATGTAATAATGATTTCTTAAATCTTATTTTGTGAGTTGAACATGTGAATTGTATGGGTCTATAGGTGCTTCCAAACATTCTTTCCCCAAAATATGTGTGTTAAGAAATACAAGGTATAACTCCAGACAGTAAACTTTGTTTGTTTCCATTCATATATAAGGTTTTGCCAAATTAAATTTGTTCTTTTACATTGTAGGAATTTTTATTTTCTATTCATGCTATATGAATTTTGAAATTATTAAATTGTAATTAAATGCAGCATTTGTGAAGTATTTCAGTTTGCATTTTGAACCCCTCTTTAGTTCCAGAGTGATGTAAATCCAAGACCCCCCCTCATTTCGATGGTATTCTTCGCACTAGGATTTTAGCCACCATTACGTTGCTCAACGTCCGTAGGTTTAACCTTAAAGTACCCTACACGTGTCCTCTGGGTGGTGCTAATAGAGCAATAACAACAATAATATGCCGTCGTACAGCCCTACGGGGCCTCACGGTTATGACAATCGAGAAATCAAGTTAAATAACAATAAAGACAGTCCTTCTGAGGACTTGCATTTCCAGACTCTGAACCTTCAGCTCTCAGTTAACAATCTGCCAACTTTACATCGAAGGAATCAGTAAGGCAAAATGTACATTTTTGAAGTCATGTGGCTACGTAGAAAAAATGTAATCTCTATCTTACTAGCAAATTCATTTATTAGAAAGTGGCATTTCTTGAAAAATGCTTTTCTTGGAGATGCGTCACTTTGGAAATACACCCTTCAGTTTTGATGTGAACTGTTTGATCCCAATACAGCTTCTTAATCACATCTTTACATTCAAACCCAATACAGTATGTTTCAACATGTATAGGAACATCATTTCTAACTCTGTGAAAAGCTTTTTCATAATCTTTGAAGCAACCAAAGACAGTTTGTTTGTTGTTGGTCAAGACATTTTTGAACTAAAACTTGGATAGACACCAGTACGTTCATAGTACCAAGATCTGTTTCTGAACCCAGACTGAGTTTTACTGATGTTTTTCCCTATTTTTACTCATAATCAAGAGAGTAGAATTTTTAAAAACACTTTCAGAGCATGACTCTCTTAGATATCAACCTGTAATCACTGCATCATTTAGAATTAATTTCTTTGGCAGGCTGAGAAAGGTGGATTTCAGGCAGTCTTCAGGGATATTGTCTGTGTTGTAGATTTGTTTGAACATCTAGAAAAGGAAATCGCTAATATCAATCAGTTTAAGCAGTTCTGTATTGATTAGATCTGGTCCAGCGGCTTTACCAGATTTTACTTGACCCAAGGCTTTCTACAGCTAATTGTAGAGAACGTCTGGACCATCCAGTTCCTTTTTGACATCGTCAGATTCTGAGTAATTATTTTCGAAGAAATGTGTGGTGTATTGCTTTCATACTACCACTTCGTCCTCCTTATCCTCAACAAGTTTGTTTCCTCTTTCAACTAGTGTTTGGGTAGTGAACGTTATCTCTTTTACTCTTACACATATTGAAACAGTTATGCTTGTTTTCATGATCTTCACTTTCTTTACAATGTTTTATAATCCACTTTTTCTTTTGCTTCTCTTATCTTTATTTTAATGGTTCTTTGTATGTTCTCATAAGCCACCCCATTCTTGTTAGTTCTCCATTGTTCCATTAGCCCAAGAATCTTGTTCATGTGATTTTTTTTCTTTTCTAAAGTTAAAATGCATAATCGATTAACTACACTTTCTTGTACTTACTGCCTTTTTAGGCTGATTCCATTCTTCGTATCTGATATCCAGGTTTGCAATTTTGGTGTTGAGAATGTCTTGAGACTCTTGAATTTCTGGATCTTTCAGGTTCTTCATCAGACCTTGGTCTGATGGTTTGTTAGCTAAATTTTCATTCACAACTCTGCAACTGCTGGGTATGGTCTGAGTTAATGTCAGCTCCTGGACATATTTTTTGCACAATTTTGGAAACTATTATTTATCGTTGTGAATCTGATGTCTGACAGTCGGCCAGGTGTACTGATGGCGTGATGGTAGTGGGAACCATGTATTCATAATACAGTAAAACCTCGTTAAGACGTTTCTGCAGGGGACAAGGAAAAAAGAACATGTTGAGCAAGAAAATGTACTACTGAATACAGAAATAAAAACTATCCAACAAGGATATGGTAACACTAGATACAATTTTTTCCGACATGACTGCATTTTACTGTGTGTATGCGCGGGTACAATGAAAACTATATCTACCATTTCTAAATATGAGAGGAGAATATTAAAAGGTGTGAAAAACATGAGAGAACAAATATGAAAACCTTGTCTGCTGGGGTTATAAAATAACAACAACAGTGCTCTGAAAGATGTGCAAAATAACAGACAACAAAAATATGAAAACATTTGCACAGGGGCCAGTAAAAATATCAAAGTATTACTGCAGATCACAATGTTTCTAAAAACAAGTGTTAGCAGAAGCCTTTTATTTTGGAGCAGTGAGTTATTAGACATTATTTTCTGGTCACACTCTTAGACAGTGAATTGGAGGTTACACTCGACCATGTGCGACTGCGACTTTGGCTGCCATTTTGAATCGACAAAACTTTGATTTGACCGACTCGAAGGTGCGAGTTTCAACATTTACGCTGCATCTGCACGCTTAAAGATGCAGTTCCAGTCCACTTTCTTGTCTTCATTGGTAAGGAATTTCACTACTTTTTGCGAATCCTTAACTAGGCTGTCACAAGACAAATATGCATCACACTAGTCAGCTTCACACAATTATATTCCTGGTCCAGACGTAGGCTATCAGGTGACAAATATTTGCTACCATTCACTGTACCACTCAACACAAAATCAATTTCTGATTTCTGAATGGAGTGTGAAATGCAAGTACAAACAGGCTCACTGTGTTATTCAGCAATCTCGCTGATAACCGGCAAGCAAAACTGAACATTCCTGACGCTAACGGCTTGCTCCCCGAAGGTGCAACTGATCAGATAAAGGTCAGGAATTCAAGGCCTTTTCCTGTTATCGCGCAACTGTAGCGAGGACACTTTTTTACCCAAGTTGGAAATCGCGTTCCTTTCACCAGCGATGACCAACAACGGTTTCAGGGCTAGAAAAAATGTGATCGTACTAAGCGGTAATAGCAAAAATTCATGACGTGGTGAGGTATTTTTATGTAGATTTAATACGATGAGAATCGAGACATCGAATTTTGCTAAGCGAGAAAACGTGTTAATGAGTAATGCACTAACAAGGTTTCACTGTTCCGGTAACTAGTTCTTTATCTTGGCAGAACTGAATCTGTCATTCTTTTTGTTTCTTTACTGTAGTTTGTGTTGACCCAAAATCTCACCAACTTGTCCTATTTTTGCATTCAGATCTCCCATAGCTACATTTTATGTCAGGATTCTTTTAGGGTCCCATTAGTTCATTTTGTTCATGTAAATCCTCTATTGCCTCGTGATTTATGAGCAGCTCGTGTGCAGACCTGGCTTAAATTGATGTCCTTGGAATTACCTTTTATTTGAAGGACCGTTAAGCAGTCTGAGTAAGGTTCAGAATTGGAAATGTACTTTTCCAATTACTGAGGCACTAGCATGGCTATGCCGCTTGGATGATGGGGATCAACTTCAGAACTATCTGAGTAATATAGTATGTGGCAAAACAAATTGAACTGAAATTACAGACATATTCAGAACATCAAGGACTTCAAATAGACATACTCAGAACATCAAGGTACATCATAATGTGCAGGATGATGACTGCAACACATATCTGTGTTGTACAGCATGTTTTTGAAATGTGCACCCACATGTCTCGCCCATTGTTCTTAATGGCCTCAGATTATTGAACCTGTTGATGAGGACAGGTTGCTGCAAGGGCGCAAAAAATGACCCCATCTTCTCTTGTAATTTGGAAACCTTGCTAGGTGAACCCCTGAATGAAAAACGGATTCTTTCAACATGCCTCATGTGCAGGCATTGGGAACATGAAATCTGCCGAGTGTAGAGTGTTAGTGTTGTTGCAAAAGAGCAAGTGACTCCTTCGCAAAGTGGGCTGTAGCTCCTCCTTACTGCATCCGTTGTCATTACAGTGGCAGGTTTCTGGTGACATTCAGTACTGTTTGATGTTCAGAGCAGGTTTGTAACTTCATTACTGTTTGTTTTACCCCTTTCTCTACTGTATATCATTGCTCTACATGTCCATTATTACTCCCATTGATCTAGCTGGATGTCAAATTTTATCCCCTACGTTTCTAGAGTGCCATTTCTCAGCTTTTCATGTACGTTCTCCATTGCAGTTGTCATGGATTGTTGACTGATCTCATAATTTCCAAGTGAGGCCTGGTTCCCACCTCTCCTTGGCTGGTAACCCATTTCATACCTTCAAGCCCGGAAACCTCAGGTTTCAGGCTGCCATCGTATGACATTGCATTCCATATTTCTTATTTCCATGATATTTACTTGGCATTGGTAGATTTAGTGCGGCCCCTAATCCTTTCGTTGACTCATGATCAGCCGCCCAGTGTGGGTACAGATGCTCCAGATTTGTTTTCTTTGTTGAAGTCATTAATGTTCCCTCTCCCCATCCCAGAGTCCTGCAGCCAGACCCACCGCGCAGCACTTCAAACCCATGGGCTCCGGCAGCCCAGCCCGTGCAGTGCCGGTCTCTTCTGACGCAGCAGCATACTGGCCCACAGCACTGGTCTCATACAGCCCACCGCAGTCCACCGCACTGGGCGGGCTCAGTAGAATAACCCTGAGCACAACTCCACAATAACATGTGCACCACGCACAACGAAATGTTCACGTCACACTACTGTTCGGATCACTCACTCTACGAATTCCCGTACGCTAATAACATATTTCAAAGTAGGCTAATCGCATTTTGAAATTAAATGGTAAAGATTTCTCCTGCACTGTAATAATAATAATTGAAAAACGTTCAGAATGAATGACAACCGCCTGACTAAAAGGATATATAAATATATAATTGGATTAAGGAGGACAATGAAATAGGTGGAGGAGGTTAAGAAGGACGCAGAGGAAATTAAAATAACACCAAAATTGATCCTCAACAGAAAGAAGTTCAGAACTCGAGTAGATGACCACGAATTTCATGAAGAGCAGCAGAAGAACAGGCCCAAATTTGTAATAACTGAAGAGCAGAGAAAAATAAAGAGTGAATGAATGAATAAGTTCTGGGAAGAGAAAAGAAGAAGACTGGCCAGAAAGCATTAAGTTTCACACGGTCCACAGTTGGCCAAATTTGCAAGCAAGAAGAATTGAAAAACGAACAGAAACTTTGTTATAAACTAATATTCATCTGCAATTGACTGAGAATGAATCTAAAGAACACGAAGCATATTCATAGGACTTCATTCTCGTTTACCTCAAAATAAAATACAAACTGAAATGACGTGCAATATGCCAACAACAAAAACAAACCTGAACATAGCTTTTACTTAGTGTGCGTAGTTTGTTGGTCATTGCTAATGGCGGTGGAATGGAATTACTGTGAGTGAAAAGAAGAACATTATCATTGTCTGGTACCGAGCTCGATAGCTGCAGTCGCTTAAGTGCGGCCAGTATCCAGTATTCGGGAGATAGTGGGTTCGAACCCCACTGTCGGCAGCCCTGAAGGTGGTTTTCCGTGGGTTTCCCTTTCCAGGCAAATGCTGGGGCTGTACGTTAAGGCCACGGACGCTTCCTTCCCATTCCTAGGCCTTTGCTGACCCATCGTCGCCATAAGACGTATCTGTGTCGGTGCGACGTGAAGCAAAAAAAAAAAAAAAAAAAAAAAAATCCACCATTGTCAGGTTGTAGAAGAGACCGTCGTGCATTGAGAATGAAGCCCGCTGAACTGAAATTTTTCTCTGGAGCTGAACTTGATGCTTGCATACATAATACTTTCTTAGCGATCTGGTGAAATTTTGGATAGTTTTGCTCGTTTGTTCTCCAATAGGACGCTATATCTATCTTCTTCCATTCCACAGTTTTGCTTTAAATATATTTCCAGCTCATCTGTTGGATTAGGAACATCACGAACGCCAGTCCACGAAGAAAACTTCATTACTTTGGCAGGTTGTGGCATAGTCGTGGAGTCTGATGACACGCAAATATTAGGAATACTTGTTTTGATCTAATCTAATCCATAAAACGACAAAATGTCCAACTCCTTTAATCTATACTAATATAATAAAAAAAGAGTGCGAATTTTCTTAGTTTGTGTATTTCTGGAGGGTAATCTTAGAAACTACTGGACCGATTCTAAAAATCCTTTATTAATGTAAATATACATTATCCCTGAGGGACATGGGCTGTATTTTATTTTCAAAACAATTTGAGGTGAGGGGCGACGGGAAAGATATAAAAATAATAGGCTAATATAGGCGAAATATCGAATTTGTCGTGCAAGGACGAGACAAAGCTCATTTTCAGCCCCTTGACGCAAAGAACAAAACTCGGTAAACCCTACGGCAAAGAACAAAACTTGGTAAACCCTACGGGAAGTTTTCTTATCTTCCATTCTCAGTTCAATATAGACAAAAATGAAATTCTTAGATTTAAACCCTACGGGCTCGAATACCATGCTTTAATGCCCTAAAACCAACCGTTATGGAGATATTGGCACCACACAACCCCTGCTCTTGGAATCGGATAAAGAAATGAACTGCCCCAACCATGGCAACGTCAGCTCCAGGATTCTACAACAGCAAAATTATGCGTGTACGTTTGGCCATAGCTGCCAACCAAAATTGGTACACATAATCCCTGAGTATATCTACAGTATATCACAAAAACGTAATATGTTACAGACGTGAAGTGGTATTTATAATCTCTTTTAAAAATAGAGAGTCTTGTATTATTTCCTTTTTGAGAAAAAACACTTAAGGGGGAAGGGGATAAAAAGGACTGAAATATGGGTCGGCGTAAATTTTTAAGAGCAGCATAACTACATTATATCTCGAATACTTAACATGTTACAGATGTGAAAATTGGTATTTTTATTTTAAAAAATCGGGCGAGTTGGCCGTGCGGTTAGAAGCGTGCAGCTGTGAGCTCGCATCTGGGAGGTAGTGGGTTCGAACCCCACTGTCGGCAGTCCTGAAGATGGTTTTCCATGGTTTTCCATTTTCACACCTGGCAAATGCTGGGGCTGTACCTTAATTAAGGCCACAGCCAGTTTCTTCCCATTCCTAGGCCTTTCCTGTCCCATCGTCGCCATAAAACCTATGTCTGTCGGTGCGACGTAAAGCAACTAGCAAAAAAAGAATTTTAAAATAAAAAACAGGTATTTTGTTTTTGGAAAAAAACACTTAACGTGGGGGGTAAAAGGGACTGAAAAGTGGGTTGAATTATTTTTATTGGGGTACTGATATCTCAAAAACTGTAGTTGTTACAGACGTAAAAATTGGTATTAGTCTCCTTTAAAAAGAAAGAAATCCACTTAAGGGGTTGAAAGGACTGAAATATTAGTTGAATTATTTGCATGAGGATACTTAAATCTAAAAAATCTGAAAGATATTGTAGACGTGAAAATGGGTATTTGACATCACCTTTAAAAATAAAAAAACATTTCTGGGGTGTAAAATCAACTTCGGGGGCGGGGGGTTTGAAATAGGTGTTGAATTTTTTTCATGAGGATACAAATATCTAAAAAATTGATGATGTTACAGTCGTGATAATTGGTATTTGGCAGCTCCTTTATGAATAAACACGTAATTTTTGTTATAGGAAAACCACTTAAGGGACTGAAAAGAATTGAAAAAGCAGGTGAATTTTTGAAGTGAGTACCGGAATATCTACAGTGTTTGTCCAATACTTAACATGTTACAGACATGGAACTTGGTACTTGTGATGTCCTTTAAAAAAATAAAGAAATGTCTTTTTTTTTTCTTTCAGAAAATCCACTTAGGTGGGGGTGGAGGAAGGGCTGATAAGGGGGTTGAATTCTTTTTGTGCGGATACTTATATTTCAAAATCTGAAGGTGTTACAGATGTGGAATTATGTATTTGGAATCTCCTTTAAAAATAAAGAAACCTTTTTTTTTTCTTTTTTACCTGAGAGAAGACGTTCTCACGTGTACAGTTCTATGTCGCATGGTCATCTTAGCCCCAAAAGGCAATACCACAAACGTGGCTTACAAATAGTTTTCTGCAGTAAATGAAACTCAATTTCTCACTGAAGTTTTATACTTTAGGGAATTTCAGACAATGTCTTAGTACAGTACCGAGGAACGATTACCTTTATCAAATTACGAAATCCACACGAGATGCAGCGGGTAACTGCTAGTGTATACATAAAATTTACCGCAGATCGTAGAGCACACAAAATTAAAGTCTTTCCCATCACTGCCAACTGCAGGCTTGAATACCAACCAAATACAACTTTTAGATTTAGTTTCCAGTTCAGAAGTCTTGTACTGTGCGGTTTTTAGTTCGTTTAATTCTTCTTTTTTTTTTACTTCATGTTTTTTTTTGCCATGGTTTCTTTTCTTTTGGAACTACAGTCCACATTCGTTTCCGATAACAGGATAGACGGAGAAGTCAAACTGAAAATCACAGCAAACTTGATCGTCTCCACTCGACCGTAATGCAACGCACACCGCTGACACGCAGTACGCTGTACACATTGAAGCAGTCAGTTAGCCAATGGAACTACCACAGCGCTGTGCTTAGCTCACCACATACGTATGACATAGCGCTGGCCCACACTGGCTCGTGCGATGACGTCACGGGCTTCGTACGTTCGAGCGTTTCAAAGCCCATTGCAATCTATTGCGGAAGCAGCTCATGGGCTGGGCCACTCTGCAGGACTCTGCCCCATCCCTTTCCAACCTTCAAATCCCTATCAAGTGTGGTTAGCTGTTGTCATTTCATGAGTTTAATAAAGAACCGAGGCTCAGGGTGGCCTTGCTTTGTTTAGTAACTGGAAAAGGTTACAGCTGAGGCCACTGTATACACATACTGTAATAAAAGTTCACGACTTTGGAATTATTTAGTGCTCGGCTTCAATATTTTCATTTAAAAAGAGCAGCCTAACCACCCCTCCCCCCCACACTCTCTCTCTCTCTCTCTCTCTCTCTCTCTACCTCATGGTGGTATAGATGCGAGTGTGAGCCTCTCCAGTATTTATCTTTGTGAAGGTGTTGGGTATACATCAAGTGTACATTCAGTAGTGTTTTAACTTGTGCAAGTGCAGAAGTACTTTACTTGGAAGAAGGTATCGTGATTCGTAAGTAATTTGTAAATGTTTTTTGAATAACAGTGGGTAATTCACGTAAACAAGTGAAGGCTAAAGCCCGTATCACCCGCGAGCAGGAGTGCCACCCCACCCTCTAAAGGCAAGGAAATAAACTGTGACAGCCCACACTCTCATGTGGCAACTGCTGAAACTACGCAGGAACAAGTGAAGAACATCAGCCGTCCTCTAAATTCACAGAACAGTGCTGCCAACATCTTGACCTGCGATGATCAGTGCACTCCATCGGACACGTTGCAAACCAGCGTAAGCAGGGAGGTTATAGATACTACGGTGTCACTAACGGTGGATAATCTCATTAAGAACAGTTCACTCCTCGATGAACTTGTAGACAGAGTAGCTGATAAGGTCATACAGAAACTTAAAGAAAGCATTGATTTCAATACTGATGTAATAAGAGAATTAAAATGTGACGAGGCAATAACTGATCTTCAACGGCAGTTAAACGATAGGACAGATGAGTTGGAAAGTTATCAACGTCGGAACAGTTTACATATATTTGGAGTACCTGAAACTTCAGGAGAAGACACGGACAAGTGCATTCAGGAGATTGCCACTCAGATCAATGTTCCACTCGATCCCGCGATGATCGACCCTTCGCAAAGAGTTGGTACCAGAAGTCACAACAAAACCAGGCCCATCATTGTGAAATTTGTTTCATACGCCTACTGAAATGCAGTCTTCAAATCAAATAGGCTGTTAAAGAATAGTGGTATAATCATACGGGAGGACCTAACTAAGACCCGTACTGACATTCTCAAACGTGCTGTAAGCTATTTCGGACTAAATTCAGTGTGGACTATGGATGGTGTCGTAATGGTGCGCGTTGGTGATGTGAAACATCGAGTGAAGACGGAACGGGACCTCGAGGAACTGAAGAAACGCTACCCAGCTCCACTGAAATGATGTGGTGTGATAATTCGTATTCCTGTGCATCACATGATTACTCGAATTACCTTGGACGAGAAGTAAAGATAATTCTGGTGAGGCTTACAATTCAAAAGTTTCTCTTTCGCAACCATTCTATTTAGTGTAGTATATTAGTTATAATTTTTTTTCATTTAGAAATAATTGCTAACGCGATTGATTTTATACACATTTTCTACTCATTTATTTATCTCACTTCATCACATAATTTCTAAATTCTTAAATTATTCTTATATTGATATAGGCTATAAAAACATCATACTTCTTGAACGATCTGTTATTTATCTATTGTGTTTAACATTTTATACTATACTGTATTCATCACAAATAATGAGTGTGTGTTATCTGACTTACTACACAGTGTTAGTGTGAAAAACACAAGGTATCTTAAGGTCATTCATATCAGTTCTCAGTCTCTTGTTGGCTCCTCCCATATATCTGAGTTCCAGCACATTTTTGGCAAGAGTTCGTTTGATATTACTGCAGTAAGTGAAACATTTCTTAAACCTTCAGTACCAGATTCTGCCGTCTGTCTCAATGGGTATAATATTTTCCGTAATGACAGAATAAACAGAGCCGCTGGTGGTGTTGCAGTTTACTTGAAGAACAGCATAAAATGTAGTGTACTTAGCAAATCTCCTGGAGAGTACAGTAAGAAACCTGAGTACATAATCCTTGATATAGCCTTTTCAGACACTAAAATTCTTTTTGCTTGTATATATAGTCCACCAAAAGTAGGGTTCATGGATACATTCTTGAACGATATGTATTCTCCTGTTATGAATTATAAAAATGTATTTGTTCTGGGCGATGTTAATGGTCGTTTCGGAACTGGGACGTTTGAAAGCAAAAACATACGTGATGTGCTCAACACTTGTAACCTCGACTGCCTTCCATTCAATCCAGCCTTTCATACTGCCACTTCCGATAACACTCTTGACATAATCTCATCCAACTGCAATGAGTTGGTAGTAGAATACAGGCAGGAACCAGCTGCCGGTTTTTCTGGTCTAGACTTGCTGTATGCTGTATTAAATTTATCCATGCCAAAACAAATTCCTAAACAATTCTTGTTCGAGACTTCAGTAAATTTGACGTAAATAAGTTTTGTGCTGACGCTGAATTACTACCCTGGAATGTGTTTTTCCAGTCTAATGACATAGATCAAAAAGTCTCTCTCGCTTTGTACTTTCTCTTTATGACAAGCATGCGCACCCAAAAAGAATTCTCGTAAAACACCAGTCAACACCATGGTTCAATAAGCGTATTAAGGAATAGATAAGGAAACGGGACAGAGCTAGGAAGAAATTTATTAAAACAAAACTTCCAGATGATTACGAGCAATTAAGGGTCTTGCGTAATGAGACGAAACAAGTCATTAGAAACACTAAAGTGAAGTATACGTACAACATCTTCCGTAACTGTAAGAGCACCTCAGCTTCTTGGCGTGCTGCAAAATCACTTGGTATTGGAGTCAGTCACTCTCTAGATAGCCAGATGCCTGTTACTCCATCTGAATTAAGTGCATATTATATGGCATCAGTCTCTAACTTCAACTCTCCGAAAGTATCAGAAACTGCCAATCATTATAGATCTCTCACTCCAAGTAACGGAGATAAATTCTATTTCATGTACGTACACCCTTCACAGGTAGAAAAAGCAGTCAGATCAATTCAAACTAAAGATAAAGGTCCAGATAATATCTCAATATCCATGATTTCTAATTGCATTGACATATTTCTTCCTGCCCTTGTGCATTTATTTAACTTCTCTCTACAGAATGGAGTGTATCCCTCAGAATGGAAGCGTGTCAATGTACGTCCTGTGCCCAAGAAGAAAATCCCAACAGTCTGTAGTGATTTTAGGCCTATCAACATCCTCTGTGCACTTAGTAAGGCACTAGAAAGAATTGTTCATGAGCAGATATGTGAATATTTGTCTAAATATCACATTCTAAATCCCTACCAATCTGGCTTCAAGAGTGGCCATAGTACTACTACGGCTCTGCTGAGAGTTACGGATGATATACGCGCGGTTATTGATAAGAGGCAGCTTACTATTTTGTGTCTCTTTGATTTCTTTAAGGCATTTGACTCTGTTAATCATGAGTTGTTTCTTGCAAAGTTGAAGTCATTTGGTTTCTCCCAGAGTGCTGTGTCGTGGTTTGAATCATACCTGTCAAATAGATCACAAAGAGTCACGTTTGTTGACGGACGATCCTCTATCTGGGAATCAGTAAACTGGGGCGTACCACAAGGATCAGTCCTCGGTCCTTTATGTTTTTCTGTTTATATTAATGACATTTCTGGAGTATTTAAAAGTAGTACCTTTCATATGTATGCTGATGACTTACAAGCTTACTTCCACTTCAGTCCCACTAACGCACCTTCTTGTATAATGCATTTTTACCATGATATCTCTCGATTGATCGAATGGAGCGCAAATCATAACCTCCAATTAAATGTGGCTAAGACCCAGCTTATTTGCATAGGTTACTCAAAACTCCTGAAAACTGTTGACCTCAAATCCTTCCCAGCAATAAAAATTCTAGATACAGATATCCATTATAGTGACACAGTTAACAATCTAGGACTCATTTTCGACACACCCCTATCCTGGTCTGATTAAATGTGATCAGAAAAGTTGTGTCATCCGTGCATATTTTGAAACGTAACATGTCATGTACACCACCTTTTATGCGAAAACTACTTGTTCAAAGTCTTATATTCCCCATAATTGACTATGGATCAGTCGTATATGACGACTTATCTGAAACTTTGAACATACAACTACAGAGGGTACAAAACGCATGTGTTCGTTACGTGACAAATGCCAGGTGTGATGAACATGTAACACCCTATTACATACAGTTGCAATGGAACGGCAGGAAATTTCCGTAGCCGTTGCTACGCACAAAAATCTCAAACTGGAAACCCCATCCTACCTTTATAATGCATTTAAATCTATGGAGTCAGTACATAACAGAGATAATAGGTTTACAAAAACTACCATTCAAATTCCCCTTCATCGTACCACTAAATTTAACAAATCTTTTGTTTGCACTGCATCCCGTATCTTCAATGTCTCTAATCTTCACCGTTTTGTAAATGACAGGAACTGTACCCAACTAAAGCGGTCCTTAACATCTATCTTCCTAGAGGAGTATGCAAGGGGCTGAGATCAGGCATTCTTGTGTCTCGCATTCAGAAATATGTATATTTCTAAGAAAATTGTTTGTTTTTTATATTCTTTAGATTCTTGTAGTCTAAAATATTTAATAAGTTGAGTGATATACTTTATTACTTCTTATATAATTTATATTTTATTATTGGAATTGATATCTGTATTTTAATTTTTAAGTTTAATTTAATAATTTAATATTATAAAATGTAGTTAGTATATTCATAAACCTGTATTGTGTTATAAGGAGACACTACATAAAGGGGCTTTTCAGCCTCAGTGGCATGTAAATCATCATTATCAGTAAATTCAATTCAATTCTCTCTCTCTCTCTAAGTAATTATTCTATTTTTCTTTCCTTGTTTTGTCTCTTCTAATACCACATGTATGTACCATACCATATATTTGTATCTCTGCCAAAATTTCTTGAAGCCAAGATATTTTTTCTTTTCATATCAACCTATTTCAACTGCAGCCTATACATTGCTTCTGATATACCATTTTTACACCTTCAAAAAACACTGTGTGAAATATTTCATCTTAGAACTTTGACCAGTCATGTAAGGTTCAATATTGGGCGAATTATACCATAGCCACTTCGCAGACACAAGGACAATATGTGATTTCAATTTTTTGCTTACACTGATACTTGCACATGTCCGCATAATGGAAAATTGCTAACAGGGTTAGCAATTGCAACTCTTTGAAATCACATGCTTCCAGATCGAGACGGAGATGCACAATTTTTGTGTGTGCATATCGTCTGTGGAAGTTTAAAAATCATGACAAATTGAAGAAGGCAGAATTATGATTATATAGAGTATTGATAGAGTGCTGGGGGATAGGACTGTCAATGTATATAATGATCTTAATTTCATCTTATCAACATTCAACTGAAGGCAAATGTAGTTCCTTTGTATGTTATTAAATTTCCACCACACCTCATATATCACAGTGTTCCAGACCAGATTTTGTACCTTTATGCTGTTCATAACTAGCTTCATAATCTAGGTCTTTCTGCACCTCTCTTTGCTATCTGTAGTTTTATAGTTTGTTGTTATTTGGTATAATTCAGTTGTTTCTTTTTCATGTTTAATGTCTTGTTAAATGTTCTCTTTTTCAGGTATTTAACAAAAATGAAATCATGAATTCATTTCTACAGACTGAAGAACCTAACAGTTACAGAATAACTGAGTTGAAACAAAAAAGAAATGGCTTCCACTCTTAACTAATTACTTAATTGTATCATTCAACTTTAGTTTAAGTTTAGTGTAGTTTTAATTTAAGGTCCCTTTGTGTGTCTTCATTTCTCACTGTCTCTCTTTTTGTCTTCTATGTCACGCTTCTCAGAAATATAATTTCTGCTACCTGTATTTGATTTTTACCTTCCTTTACTACTGGCCAAATTTCAGCTGCATATTTACATTAGGTATTTAATATTCCTTGTACCTATTTCTTAAGCCTTCACTGGTGTGTCTATTCTGTTTTATATTTTGTATTCCTTGATAGCAGACACTCCCAATAATTTATCCTACTGATTTCACTTGTGCTTTAATTTCTCTACAAACATTTTATCTGATTTTATCTGATTTTTGTTGTTTTTTTCTTCTCACCTCTCATGCCAGCTTCTTGGCTGAATGGTCAGTGTAGTGCCCTTTGGTTCAGAGGGCCTCAGACATGATTCCCAGCCAGGTTGGGGCTTTTACAGTAAATCTTTAAAACTGTTCCCAGCATCTCTGCAACTCGCAACACAACACTCCTCCACCACAATAGTACACAATTTTCCACACTCCCTCATCAGTGTGTCTGCATCACATGGGCTACATGAGGCTATTAAAAAAACCCACCACCACCACCACCACCACCACCACCACCACCACCACCACCACCACCATCATCATCTTGCTTCTCGCCACACTTATTAATATTTCTTTATTATGTTTTTCCATTGACTGCATCAAACTTCTTCAATTTCTCTCTCCTTTCTCCAAATCACAATTAAGTCTCCACATGCTGCTTTTGTTTCTGTCTTGAATCGGTCTGTCACAAATATATTTAGTGAAGGTGAGTATATACTTCCCTGTTTTAGTCAAGTTCCAATCTCAGACCATCATGTTTTGGTCACTTGGGTCTTGGCACAGTTGCAGCACTTAAATCCATTGCTTATAATTTTTCCCTTTTCTTTTCCAATCCTTTTTAGTTCCACACTTTACACAACTTTTGCCTTGATGGCTGTAACATAGGCCTTTCCTATCAATATTTTTCTGTATTTTGTCATAATGAAAGTGTGGGGGGTTATGATTAACGCACTGGCTTGGCTGCTGGCTTTCTTTTGCAAGTAATCAGCTTCATTTTCCGTATCAAATTCTAATCACAGAGACTTACAATACTTGAAAATCTTCCATCTTTTTGATACTTTTTATTTGCTTTTTAGCAAATTAATTAATTATAAACGGTACATGTTTCGTTCTTATTTGAGAACATCTTCAGCTGTTGTATAGCTTAGGTGAATCACTGAGTTTTTGAGTACATTATTTTCAGGTATCTTGTTTCTCTTAAAAACTATTTGAATATAAATTGTTTTAAAATAATTTTAATTCAGTTCAATTCAATTGTTTGATCTTGCAGCGATGTTATTTCAGTTCACAGAATCTTTCATTTATTATCCACAGTGGAAAGTGATGATGGAGATGATCATTTTAATGAATTGTTAAGCAATTTTGAAAGTGAGAGTGATAGAGAGAGTGCCAAAAATATTGTATGTGAGAGAGAAACGGAGCATCCTTCTAAACGAAAGAAGAAAAACACGGTGAATACAAAAGCTATTTTATCACTATTTTCGTGGTGGATTGATTACTTTTCTTCACCAGAGATTCAAGTAACTGTGACGGGCTCTGGGGGCCAAGTAGTGTTTGATGACAACCTGAAAATCATTGATTATTGAAACTTTTGTGCCAGTGGAGTTGGTGCAAATAGTTGAACAAATCGGCATCACAAAAAACCAGTAGAAAACAGTTAACTATCACCACATTCCAGGTTTGGAAAAGAATTTAAAATATCAACTTATATACTTCTAAGAACTTACATGTATTAGTTGCCTACAGATTGTCGGAAATAATATAATTTTGGGCTCTTTACTTTGTATAAAGATAATACATGCATGGGCACGTAAGTGTAATTTTGTTTCTCTCAAAATAATATTGAACATAAGTGTAGGATTTTCCATTTGCATTTAGATTTATAAACAACCAACATTTATAAACATTTTAAGGTAATCACCCCACTGATAAGTTAAAAATTGACGCTTCTATAATTTTTTTTACATACGAATGAAAAAACTCAGCACTTAAAAGGTTAAGGCCACAGTCACTTCCTTTCAAGTCCTATCCCTCTCATATTCCATCTTCATCACAAACCTGAATCAGTGAGATATAAAACTAGTAACAAAAGAAAAAATTGTATATAGGGTCTCCCATATAAACTAAGACCAAACGCACGGTGTTTGTACTCTGCACTACGGCAGTTGCCTAAGTTGAACTTAAATCCTGCGCCGCTGCCCTGCTTTAAGCACGTATACAATCTTATATGAAATCTTGCTATATAAAAGATGCTGGAAGTGTCCTCCTTCCTGGGTTATACAGGCATTGTGTCTGGTAACCACATTCTGGCTGTTGCGAGTGAGTTCTGCCACTTTAATGTTTCTGATTTGATTCTTAATGTTTTCTTTCAGTTCCTCCAATGTGTGAGGATTTGTTCAATACACTTTTTCTTTCAGTTTACCCCACAAGAAAAAATCTCACACTTTTAGATCTGGAGAACGAGGGGGAAATAGACCAGCACTGATCACTCTGTCTGCAAACACTTCTGAGATTGCAAGAAGGGAATCATCTGCTGTACGAGCAGGTGCCGAATCTTGTTGAAACCACCCACACAATTCTTCTTTTGTTAACTGATCGAAGAATGGCACTAAAAGGTCATCTTGGTACCTCTTTGCATTTACTGTTGTCTCAAAATAAAAGCCCAATTATTCGTCTTGCACTAACAACACATTAAACACCAATCTTTCTATGATAATGAGGAACTTCATAAACACCATCAGGATTTTCTGCACACCAATAGCGTGAGTTATGACTGTTCGTGTGGCCATTAAGCTGAAACCAGGCCTCATCCGAAAGGAACACAAGCTGTGGGTCGAATAAACAATCATTCAGTGATGCAAGATACCACTCGCAGTATCTCACTCATGCGGCTGAATCAGTAGGTTTTAAACAATGGGCCCATGTTAACCTGTGCAGTTTAACGTGCAACAGCTTTGTAGCTCTGTTCAGAAGAAACCGAAACCCCTACTTGTTGTGCTAATTTTGTGTGTGATATATTCGGTGACCATTCAAGATTTGCACCAATGTCATCCATCTAGCTTTTCCTCTGTTAAAACTGTTTGTGTGCGTGCATTTTTTAAATTGAGCATTGAGGCAGTAGTTTCAAATGTATTTACAATTACATGAATCTGTGCTCCTGAAGGTGGCACTTCACCAGGAAATTGCTGAACAAGTGCATTACATACCTGTGGAGCCGACTCGTACTTAAAATAATTTTTACGTATGAAAATATGGTGTTGCAATGATAACTGTCTCACCATGTTAACAGCTGAGATTCAGACTGGCAACTGATGATTGCCAAGTTGAACATGTGCTTTCAAAGTCAAGAACTATGCGCGCATCTCCAATACTGCAGTTTATGTATCGGAGAGTAAAAATGCCGCTTGGACGGTCTTAGTTTATATGAGAGACCCTGTATATAAAATAATACATTTTGACAGAGTATTATAATTTCCCTTTATCAGTCTTCTGGGGCTTGTTTGTCTTCCCATTCATGATGTTCACCGCAATCCCTAAGAATCAACTTCCTTTTTCATTGTACTGCAACTGTATTCTTTCTCAGTTTACTCTTTCAACTCCCAGTTTTCACCCTTCCTGTCTTTAACAAATCCATAATATAATAATTTCTTCCCACTGTTCAGGTCGTCTTTATTTCCGTAGTGAATAGTTCAGACCTTATTTTTTCAGCAACCACTTTATTACAACCACCTTATCATATTATTTAGTCTGCAGTGTACCTCCTCGTACTTTCTCTGGTCTTAGTTATTTTCCATTCTCTCCATAATTCTTAAGATTCCCTCCTTCACTTTGTCATTTCACAAAGTTGTTCCTTTATGTCTTTTTAGTTCCTGCTGTGGTATCAGCATAATATGTTTCCTCTAAAACTGAACTGGTGTGGTAATGTTATCTACTTACACATAAATTTTTCATTTGTAGAAGAAAGGAGGTAATGTGAAGACAATACCCCCATATAAGCCTATTCCCGCTGATAATGGGTCGTCTGATTCATCACCAGAGAAGGAGTTGGACATTGTAGTGAGACAGCAAGGTGTTGGAGGTGCTAAGAGGAAGAGTGGAGGAAAGGCAGCAACAGCTGCAGTTGTCAACTCGGGAAAGGGTAGCGGAGTGGGGAAGATTGGTGGAGGCCATAGTCCTGCCACTGGTGACATTTCGTCTGTTAGTCCAGACATTACTGGTGAAACCAGCAAGGGCTCTAGTCCGTCATCTAACAAAGACACCATTGCTGCTGTTGTGCCAAACAGCATTGCTGGAAATGCAAAGTTCACAACATCAAATTTCGTGGAGAGTGTTGTGATGCCACAAGGTGAGAGTGCGTTTGGAACTGACATTTTACAACAGACCCCACGCAATACTATTCCTCCTCCTAGTACGGTAGGGAAAAAACGTAGGACAGGGGGAAGTCGGACTCCTACTATGCCTTCTGAAAACTCGTCTGACTCCCTATCTAGTGTAAGTGCTGTAGTTATAAATCCTTCTCATGGTGGGAACATAAATACAACCAGTCTTCAGGATAGTCACATGATAAACTCTTCTGTGGCTGACCCTAAGAAACTGAAAGTTGATAGTACTAACCATTCTAGTGCATTAACTACTAATGTAAGTTCAGAGTCAGTGGTCGTTAGTAACATTGTGAATGCTCCGTCCAGTAACGTTATAACACCACCTCCTAGTACACACCAGAGTTCGAACTCTATGACTTCAGGCATCGTGGTATCTGTGCCCTTAACAGCTGCATCGTTACAACCATCAGTTCAAGTACCTGCACCCAGCATGACCACAGAGGCGGGCAGTGGACTGCGGTTCAGCATGGAGGAGCAGGTACCACCACCGCCACCACCCTCTGGAAAACGATCCAGGTTAGTATCTGCATGTTGTAACATGTTTTGCTTTAGTTGGATGTGCTCTCTTTAGTTTCAGAAGTTATTTCTTGTTCTGCATGTCCTGCAGCTTTTCCTCAGTAGTTTTGATCCTGCTTTTGAGCTTATTAATTCTGAAGTTAGGTAATCTGTTTAAGTAAATAATCTAATTTTCCTTTTCTTTTTTCTTTATCACAAAGTCATTGTGCATTCAGCCATGTATAGCTTTTCTATCAGATCTGGAAACTGGGAAAGCAAGAGTGCCCAGTGTCCTTATTCTTCTTCAGTCATAGGGCTGATGACCTTCAGTGAGTGTATTATTTCATCTCTTTCATTAAGAAAGCGAAGTTTTGTGGGATTTGACTAAGCTTTGATTTGAGGACTGCATAAAAATAAGTAGAAATTATTTCATATTGATACTTGTTATTTAAAAATGTATGTGTAATGTAGATGTATAGATTAGAGCAAGGCAAAGGGGAAATAGAAAATCTACTTCATGTAAGAGTTGCGTGACTGTTCTATCAAGAAAGTTATCAATAAATTTCACTGCCAAAACTGCCTGTCTTCTGTGGGGAACTTGTTTCTACATTCTCATCCTGAGTAATGAACAAAAGCATATTCAAAGTACATCATGAAAGCTGACATATTTAAGCAGTAAGGTAAATTGTTTTGTGATCTTGCGTCACAAGACTATGATGTAGTCACAAAGACGCACACAAAATGCTGTCACTCGCTTACACGGATTTTATTTGTAATTACAGTATTTACGCGAATAATACCCGCACATTTTTAAAAAAGAATTGAGGCACGAAATTGAGGTGCGGGTTTTATTTGCGTCAATGTTGGAATTTTTTTTTTTTCAAAATCACCCTTTCTAAATTTAGGATGCGGGATTATTCAGTGGCGGGTATTATTCACGTAAATACGGTGGCGGGGATTATTCGTGCAAATACCCGTATTTACGTGAATAATGCCCGCACATTTTTTTTTTTTTAAATGGGGAACGAAATTGGGATGCTTTTTTTTTTTTTTTTTTGTGTCAATGTTGCCATTTTTTTAAAAAATTAGCCTACCTAAAGTTAGGGTGCGGGGATTATTCACGTAGATACGGTATTTACAGGTTATACATTAACCGTTCAAGTCAACAAACCACCATCTTTAACATCTGCCTATCACGAAGCACATGGAGATGGCAACCTTGAAACAGTTGACTGCTGAGTGTTTATGTTAGCATGTCAGCCTAAGCACAGCACATGTTCACAACAGCAACTCCAGCTAACCAATAACTCAACTTCACCACCAAGACTGCCTCATATATATATTGCCTGGCCAGGCTTCTAGCAGGTTACACAACACCTTTTCTTGTAAATTTTAGAATGCCTAATACATAGTTACAATTGTAAGGAAGGTTCTAAATAGTTCTCGTCGTACCTAGTGTTATTCTGGATATTACAGTGTGTTGCACAATGTCACTGTGGATTATACATCATATATACAGGTAATAATAAATTATATGCTATTAATTACAGGTTCTTACATTAACTAAACTCATATAAATATATGTATACAACACGTTTCATGACATAACCTCACAAATAATGCCATTGTCCGACTATGTAAATAATAATAGTAATACTAATAAGTACATGTAAACACTTCATAGCCATACCTCACAAGTCATATTATTATTATTATTATTATTATTATTATTATTATTATTATTATTATTATTATTATTATTATTATTATTATTATTCAAGCTCGATATTGGCATTATTTACTCATGGGTTAAAGAATATTGTTTCCAAGTTCCTATTACACTTGCGTCAACTATTACTAATTTTCTCCATTCAGTCATTTCTTTGTTTTGGCAGCGTTAAGCATTTTCTGTAGACCAGAGCTGTAGGTGGGCCGGCACAAGGTTGCACTTGACAGTTGTAAGTCATGTTGGCACCACTACAAGAAAGAACTGAAGAACGTCACCAGACAATCAGAATCGCCAATCTACTACTTTTTATGTCAGATACAGTTTCGCATTTTATTCATGTTAATTCGTATTGAATTCCGTATAGTGCTTATAATCTTTTATTTTCTTACACAAATATAAGCATTTAAAAATGTTATAAAGTTTAAGCGAGTCACATAATAAATACTAACTATTTTCAGTTGATTTTTGTTGGCAATATGGGTAGTATAGTGGTGCCATCTATAACTAGCTTGACTATCGTATTGAAGTGTTGCCGTTTTGTCTGTCGCCGCTAGCACGTGGTCAGTTGTGATTCGCGCGTTTATGGAAGTATTGTTTTCATTGTGAGATAATTGTGACATTTTATTTTAACGAGTGCAGTGCGATGTCTCAGAAACGACAACATAGTCATGAAGCGCGAAGTGATAATTCTTTGCGCCGCGGAGTGTCCCTTAATAGTCAGGCATTAGAATTAGTGTGCAGAACTCGCGAGTTTTACGAAAGGGAGAGGAAATTCGTACGCTTGTATAGCCGTCTCTCTATTCCTGCATATCATGTTGTGGAACGCATATATCAAACATTAGGGCTTTCAAAACGTACTGTTATTGAGAGAGGTGTCCGCCTCCAAGAACAGAAGTAAAATAAAAAAGGGACTGGGGTACATAGGAGTAGCGGAAACGGGGCTGATAGTAGGGACTTGTTTCACAGCATTTCAGGAATGAAACGAATTAAGCTATCCCCTGTAACAGGAATTATTTCCAGGCAGATGCAATACGAAGACACGGTACGATGATTAGAGCCCAAAGTCCCTTCTGTCATTTTTACGGACAATGCACCTTACCACTCCGTAATAATGAACAAGACCCCTACTTCGAGCTCCCGTAAAGAACTGTTAGTGGAATGGCTGCGTTAAAGAAATATTCCAGCGCAAATGTGTATGACTAAATTAGTCAACGAGGTAGCGAAGGAACAAGGGCACGAGGTTATTAGGTTGTTGCCGTACCACTGTCACTTCAACCTCAATGAGATGGTACGGCATAGGGTGAAGTAAAATATTACGTACGCACTAATAACAAGTCCTTCACAATTACTGAAGCGGAAGGACTGTTCCGGGAGAGTATTGCTCGAATGGATGCGGCTTTGTGGATGAAGAAAATTAGCCATGTCACAACATTCATTAAATCGGCACTGGCAATACATGGCATCATCAGTGACTGTCAGGAGTTGATGATCTGCCTAGACGATGATGTCAATGACAACGAAGGCGACGGTAGTGATGGCAGTGATCTGGAGGTTATCGAGTCTCTACCTTTGTGAATCAGGTATGAAAATAAGGTTTCTAAATTTTCGTAAATTTTATAGATTTTACTTGAAACCTTTTGTGTTAGTGCTGTTGTATATTATTTTAACATTTATTGGTGTATTTAAAGTGAGATTCTTGTCGGCCGATTTCTTCCGTATTTTCTAACATCGCGATAATAAGAACTTCGTAGTATATTTATTTCGTATCAATTTGTGTGATGAGTAATCGGTGAGTTGAAAGTTCGATTTTTGTCGGCGGATTTCATTTGTATTGTGTATCATCGCGATGATATTAAAAACATTTCTTCCATTAAAAAAAAAACTCACGTGTTGTGCAATCAGCAATTGTTGCAGTGGCAACATCGCTTCGTGCGCCATTGCAGTGTGACCAACATTGTGCGCAGCTGTCATGTGCAACCTTACGCCGGCCCACCTATAGAGCAGTATTTATAACACATACCTGCCAACCCTTCCGATTTACCCGGAAACTTTCCGGTTTTTAACTCGTCTTCCGATTTTCCGATTTATTTTTACTTCTTCCTATTTTTGACCAATATAACTTCTAGTACGGCCAGTACTCTTCCCCTACGATAAATTCTTATGTGTTTGTGTAATTTACGAAACCTCATTTTCAAGAGTATTTATTTGATGCTTTATTTCGTGAGTATTTCGTCCTGCGCCTTCGTGTATCGTGTTTCCCGCTCACCACAGCAGCGTGTCCGCTTTATACAGCTGGGGATTCGGGGCGGCAATTGTCCTAGCAAGACAGGCTGGCGCGCGCTAGCGACTCAGTTAATCGGGATGAAAGAATGAGTTAATTATTGTTGTTCGCGCGCTGTTAACATCGATTGTGTGCGTAGTTTCGTCGGAGTTTTAGGCCCCTTTTTTTCTTGCATTTGTATGCTTTCCCCCCACTGTCAAAGTCATATGTTAATAATGTATGGGACATATAGAATTGTTTTGTATGTGGTAGTTTTGCGTATTTAAGTTCATCATTTTAATGAGTTGAATGTTTCTAAGGGGGTTGTGTCGGTGACAGTTTCAGGTAGTTTATTTTCTCGTTAAGGCCAAAAATATAACAAACGTTATCTCCAAGTGTTCAGAGATATCTATAAATTTCCGTTCATTT